>NC_139230.1:56232574-56603759 GCF_977018435.1 Lepisma saccharinum | reverse complement strand
AAGACGAAGTTCTCAGACGACTGACTATATGGACCATAGGTCCACTTGCTAAACTTTTTTTCTATGCTAGAAGAATAATTTAGCCTTATAGCCTTTTTCAAGGTATTTTTGAAGTATTTCTGGTTTTTTTGGTGCATCAACACTTGGGTTATTTCCATTTGGTTTATTATACGAGGCTACAATCACTATCTGAACACTGAAATCCTCTGATTGAAACTAAAAGCTTAGGCTGTAACTAGAGACTTAGTATGTATATCGACAATTTATAGGACAACACGAACTTTACAAAGGATTATAGGTGACGTAGGCCCACACGCCAGAGCTTGGTTAATCTGCAAGAAGCATTTACAGCTAATATTACGAGGAAATGAGGTTGATTTTTTACTGTTTCACAAGAATGCTACCTTTTATACACCCAATATTTGTTTTTTCAAGTAACTACATGTACCAGAAGCACTTACAGGTCAACTCTAACTAGACTTCGATTTATTCTATATCAGGTGCTAAATTTGTAAAGAACTATGATTGTGTATATTTCTGAGGAAGTACGCAAAAGCAGATTACCCGATTAAAGTATCTGAAAAACATATTTTTCTGTGCAAGTATATTTTTATTGACTGGATTTATTTAACAGATCGAACAGGAAGACTGCAAAAATCATTAAATGTAGTTCTATAGTATAGGTGGTTTCAGAGATATAAAAAAATATATAAGATTTCGCTTTTTTTTTTTGCTTCTGAGGCTAATCGCGACGCTAAGGGTAAATGGCGAGGAAATGTAATGGAGGAGAAACAGTCCCAAAAGTTATGGGCTGCATGTAAGTTAATACCACAGAGATATTACAGTAGGTGTAGGTTCTACCACCAGAACTTTTCTATTATAATAATACTGGTTATGCTGTACTGTTAGTAAAGATGCTGATATTTGAGAAACTCTAAACTGTTAGACTTTAAACATATTTTATATCCATTCTGCACAAGATCCGATGACAAAATTTAAAAATTGTAATCGCCCAGACAGGGACTCGAACCCTGGACAGATAGGTTAAAAGCCTAACGCTATACCAACTAAGCTATCTGGGCACAAGGTATTCTTTTCTTGAAAAGTTAGTTATGTTAAGAAATATATTGAAACATTTGAGAACACTCTTGGTCTGGTTCGACAGAGAAGGAGACAACATTTCCAAATTTTTTACAGACTGGGTGTATTTTTCCACTATAGAGGCCTTCACTATATGTAATTCGAAACGCTAAAGTTCAGCTAGCTTCCAAAATTGAGGTAAAGATTGTGTTTGGCGAGATTAACAAGTTACAATTATATCCAGTTACGGACAAATCAAGCTAAAACTCTCAGATTTACTGTACTAGCCAAGTTTTAGTAACATTTTCTTCACTTTAGTACAAATACCAAAGGAATAGGTATATTTTATTTATAATTTGACAAAATGTACTAGTATTTAATTCACAAAGTTAGGTAAAAAACAGTATTTTTTAAAAATATTGTTACTGCCTTCAAATTTTATGTTATTTAGCCACTAACAACTGGTTTACACTGTTAGGCATCCTTTAAATAGGAAAAGAAGGAATTATTTGTTTAGTATTTTTATATTTATTTAAGAAAACAATTCTACAGTTTAACTTAATTTTAACAAATTGTTACTAATTTATATATCAAAGTTATGTTATTTAGACTGTATGAAGGCGTATAAAGTTAATATTTGTACTTATCAGTTCAACTAACAATTATATTTTACACACAAAAGATAATGTTTACAGTTAAATTACTTGAATCAGAGAATAATATTTTACAGTAATTGATTCATTCAGCTCTAGTCAGTATTTTTATGCATCAGAAAGTTTTCTTAATTTTCTATTACGCATGCTATTTTGGGCTATTTTTAAAATGTATTTCTAGGGCAAACTGGTTTAATTTTCTGCTTATAATGCAAAGTTGACAGTTTTCGCACAATGCATTGTACATTTGTTATATTCTCTACTTACAATCCAAATATTATGCTTATTTAATGTATAACTAACTAACTCTCTAGCCTTCTTAAACCCGAATGTTCATGGCTGCAGCAACACATGCTTTTCATCTGTTCCTGTCCTGAGCAAGATCTATATACTCCTTTCCTTCCCTACCAATTTCCTTTAGGTCCATCTCTACATTATCCCTCCATTTTTGTTTTGGTCTTCCTATTGGTCTTTTACCATCAGGTTTCCCAACAAGAATCCTGTATACTCTTCTTTCCTCTCCCATTTGTACCACATGATCTACACACCTAAGTCTTCTTGATTAATCATTCTAATACTATCTGGACATGAATACAAATTATGTACTTCTAAATTATGTAATCTTCTCCACTCATCTGTCTCCTCATCTGTTTTAGGCCCAAGTATTTTCCTAAGGATTTTATTTTCAAATATTCTCAATTTATGTTCCTTTTTCAATGTAAGGGACCAAGTTTATTTACTGTATTTAATTTTTGTTTTTTTTGTAATTAACAAAAATTAAAAGCTTATTTTGAAATCAATATTATTAGATATAGTCTTTGATTTATAACTATATTGCTTTTTTTATCAATTTATCTAAGATTACATACAGACAAACACATCTGTACACACTTTTATGTACATAGATATGCCTTTTTTTAATATTTTAGTATGAAGATTGCACTTTAGCTATTTAAGCAAGTGTAGGAAAGGTAGGATTTCTGAGAATTTTTTGCAGGATTTTGTTGTCCAAGTATAGATGAGAACTGAGCTGGGAGACTGTTTTGAACCTTTTCATGAGAGTTTGCATGTGAACTGTATGCAAATTGAGCACTATTGACTGTGCATGCTTCTAAGTTTTGATGTTATTTTACATCAACCCTGTGAGACTGTAGAGAGTTTTCCCTTTTCAAGTAGTTTTAACTGATTGTATTTGTATATGTTTTGGGGAGTTAGCAGTTTTATGTTATGAGGCAGTTTATTGTAGAATATTTTTACCTGATGGTATGATATATTGAGTGTCTGCTGTTTTACTTGTAATTATTTTTCTTTTTGTGTTGTGTATTTGACTATATTTTGTCCAAGTTCGTAGTATTTAGAATAATTGTTATTGACTTGTAGGGAGTAATAATCCTTTGCAAGATGCCCTATACTTTAGTCTGAACATTATTATTAGTGTTCACTTTTGAAGCCTTAGTATTCTGGTAGTATTATTAATGTAGACGTAAATTAGGCTAAAATGTAGGCATTTTTCTGATAAATTATACTCACTTAGTTGTTTCAGCAGGTAGAAGTTGCATGATGGTTTACTGCTGATGATGTTAATTTGCTCTTCTTATGTACTACGTATGATGTAGGTTACTTGAGTAATTGGAATTTTCTACTGAAAAAAGGATTGCTTGTCTATTTTATTCCTATGTTGTTAAGTTTGTCCATAAGCAAGCCATGTTTTTACTCTATCCTATGCCTTGGAAGAATCTAGATATATTGTGTTTGCAGTTTTATGTTTCTCTAAGGTTTCAGCTATGTAGTTTTTTAAACTGTGCTATGGGTGTGACTATTGATTTCTCTTTCTGGATGCCATGTTGGTTTCTGTGTATTCCTCTTGCTGCTTGAATTTGACTTAGGTTGTTTGTTTTTTTCTTAGATCTTTATTTGTTTAATTGTTCAGTATTTTTTATTTTTTTGAATTTTAATTACTTTAATTTTACATTAACTAACACATTTTTCTTTAACAACAAAAGAATTTACTCTAGTATAAAAACTTCTACTAACAAAAATGTACTATTATAACTTTTAATTTTAGAAAATTGTATTTTTAAAACTTTAACTTTGAAAAATTGATTTTTAATTACTTTAATTTTACATTAACTAACAAATTTTACATTAACAACAAAATAATTTGCCCTAGTATAAAAACTTCTACTAACAAAAATATACTATTATAACTTTTAATTTTAGAAAATTGTATTTTTAAAACTTTAACTTTGAAAAATTGAATTTTAACACACTTTGACTTTAACAATGTACTTTGATTTTTTTATGTAAAAGAATATTAAAAAATAAAAAATACTGAACAATTAAACAAATAAAGATCTAAGAAAAAAACAAACAACCTAAGTCAAATTCAAGCAGCAAGAGGAATACACAGAAACCAACATGGCATCCAGAAAGAGAAATCAATAGTCACACCCATAGCACAGTTTAAAAAACTACATAGCTGAAACCTTAGAGAAACATAAAACTGCAAACACAATATATCTAGATTCTTCCAAGGCATAGGATAGAGTAAAAACATGGCTTGCTTATGGACAAACTTAACAACATAGGAATAAAATAGACAAGCAATCCTTTTTTCAGTAGAAAATTCCAATTACTCAAGTAACCTACATCATACGTAGTACATAAGAAGAGCAAATTAACATCATCAGCAGTAAACCATCATGCAACTTCTACCTGCTGAAACAACTAAGTGAGTATAATTTATCAGAAAAATGCCTACATTTTAGCCTAATTTACGTCTACATTAATAATACTACCAGAATACTAAGGCTTCAAAAGTGAACACTAATAATAATGTTCAGACTAAAGTATAGGGCATCTTGCAAAGGATTATTACTCCCTACAAGTCAATAACAATTATTCTAAATACTACGAACTTGGACAAAATATAGTCAAATACACAACACAAAAAGAAAAATAATTACAAGTAAAACAGCAGACACTCAATATATCATACCATCAGGTAAAAATATTCTACAATAAACTGCCTCATAACATAAAACTGCTAACTCCCCAAAACATATACAAATACAATCAGTTAAAACTACTTGAAAAGGGAAAACTCTCTACAGTCTCACAGGGTTGATGTAAAATAACATCAAAACTTAGAAGCATGCACAGTCAATAGTGCTCAATTTGCATACAGTTCACATGCAAACTCTCATGAAAAGGTTCAAAACAGTCTCCCAGCTCAGTTCTCATCTATACTTGGACAACAAAATCCTGCAAAAAATTCTCAGAAATCCTACCTTTCCTACACTTGCTTAAATAGCTAAAGTGCAATCTTCATACTAAAATATTAAAAAAAGGCATATCTATGTACATAAAAGTGTGTACAGATGTGTTTGTCTGTATGTAATCTTAGATAAATTGATAAAAAAAGCAATATAGTTATAAATCAAAGACTATATCTAATAATATTGATTTCAAAATAAGCTTTTAATTTTTGTTAATTACAAAAAAAACAAAAATTAAATACAGTAAATAAACTTGGTCCCTTACATTGAAAAAGGAACATAAATTGAGAATATTTGAAAATAAAATCCTTAGGAAAATACTTGGGCCTAAAACAGATGAGGAGACAGATGAGTGGAGAAGATTACATAATTTAGAAGTACATAATTTGTATTCATGTCCAGATAGTATTAGAATGATTAATCAAGAAGACTTAGGTGTGTAGATCATGTGGTACAAATGGGAGAGGAAAGAAGAGTATACAGGATTCTTGTTGGGAAACCTGATGGTAAAAGACCAATAGGAAGACCAAAACAAAAATGGAGGGATAATGTAGAGATGGACCTAAAGGAAATTGGTAGGGAAGGAAAGGAGTATATAGATCTTGCTCAGGACAGGAACAGATGAAAAGCATGTGTTGCTGCAGCCATGAACATTCGGGTTTAAGAAGGCTAGAGAGTTAGTTAGTTATACATTAAATAAGCATAATATTTGGATTGTAAGTAGAGAATATAACAAATGTACAATGCATTGTGCGAAAACTGTCAACTTTGCATTATAAGCAGAAAATTAAACCAGTTTGCCCTAGAAATACATTTTAAAAATAGCCCAAAATAGCATGCGTAATAGAAAATTAAGAAAACTTTCTGATGCATAAAAATACTGACTAGAGCTGAATGAATCAATTACTGTAAAATATTATTCTCTGATTCAAGTAATTTAACTGTAAACATTATCTTTTGTGTGTAAAATATAATTGTTAGTTGAACTGATAAGTACAAATATTAACTTTATACGCCTTCATACAGTCTAAATAACATAACTTTGATATATAAATTAGTAACAATTTGTTAAAATTAAGTTAAACTGTAGAATTGTTTTCTTAAATATAAAGTAGTAAAAATACTAAACAAATAATTCCTTCTTTTCCTATTTAAAGGATGCCAAACAGTGTAAACCAGTTGTTAGTGGCTAAATAACATAAAATTTGAAAGCAGTAACAATATTTTTAAAAAATACTGTTTTTTACCTAACTTTGTGAATTAAATACTAGTACATTTTGTCAAATTATAAATAAAATATACCTATTCCTTTGGTATTTGTACTAAAGTGAAGAAAATGTTACTAAAACTTGGCTAGTACAGTAAATCTGAGAGTTTTAGCTTGATTTGTCCGTAACTGGATATAATTGTAACTTGTTAATCTCGCCAAACACAATCTTTACCTCAATTTTGGAAGCTAGCTGAACTTTAGCGTTTCGAATTACATATAGTGAAGGCCTCTATAGTGGAAAAATACACCCAGTCTGTAAAAAATTTGGAAATGTTGTCTCCTTCTCTGTCGAACCAGACCAAGAGTGTTCTCAAATGTTTCAATATATTTCTTAACATAACTAACTTTTCAAGAAAAGAATACCTTGTGCCCAGATAGCTTAGTTGGTATAGCGTTAGGCTTTTAACCTATCTGTCCAGGGTTCGAGTCCCTGTCTGGGCGATTACAATTTTTAAATTTTGTCATCGGATCTTGTGCAGAATGGATATAAAATATGTTTAAAGTCTAACAGTTTAGAGTTTCTCAAATATCAGCATCTTTACTAACAGTACAGCATAACCAGTATTATTATAATAGAAAAGTTCTGGTGGTAGAACCTACACCTACTGTAATATCTCTGTGGTATTAACTTACATGCAGCCCATAACTTTTGGGACTGTTTCTCCTCCATTACATTTCCTCGCCATTTACCCTTAGCGTCGCGATTAGCCTCAGAAGCAAAAAAAAAAAGCGAAATCTTATATATTTTTTTATATCTCTGAAACCACCTATACTATAGAACTACATTTAATGATTTTTGCAGTCTTCCTGTTCGATCTGTTAAATAAATCCAGTCAATAAAAATATACTTGCACAGAAAAATATGTTTTTCAGATACTTTAATCGGGTAATCTGCTTTTGCGTACTTCCTCAGAAATATACACAATCATAGTTCTTTACAAATTTAGCACCTGATATAGAATAAATCGAAGTCTAGTTAGAGTTGACCTGTAAGTGCTTCTGGTACATGTAGTTACTTGAAAAAACAAATATTGGGTGTATAAAAGGTAGCATTCTTGTGAAACAGTAAAAAATCAACCTCATTTCCTCGTAATATTAGCTGTAAATGCTTCTTGCAGATTAACCAAGCTCTGGCGTGTGGGCCTACGTCACCTATAATCCTTTGTAAAGTTCGTGTTGTCCTATAAATTGTCGATATACATACTAAGTCTCTAGTTACAGCCTAAGCTTTTAGTTTCAATCAGAGGATTTCAGTGTTCAGATAGTGATTGTAGCCTCGTATAATAAACCAAATGGAAATAACCCAAGTGTTGATGCACCAAAAAAACCAGAAATACTTCAAAAATACCTTGAAAAAGGCTATAAGGCTAAATTATTCTTCTAGCATAGAAAAAAAGTTTAGCAAGTGGACCTATGGTCCATATAGTCAGTCGTCTGAGAACTTCGTCTTGTCCTGTGAATTGTCAATATATTGATAAATAGTTATATTAAAAAAAAAGGAACAATGTTGGTAAGCGTCCAGTTATGGACCCATCGGTAAAGGAATTTCAGTCTTTATAGACACACAATAATTTTCGTTACACTAAACATTTGGCCTCGTATAAAAATAAATAATCGAAATGATAAACATTTCGTGTACCTTATCCAGTAAGCCTTAGCTAGAAATACAATAACAGCGTTACAGACATAAAAATTAAGCAAGCTTTGATATTCTAGTGGTACATAATAAATATAAAATATCCTTTAAAAACTCTGACAAAAAGTTGTGGGTTATCTGAGATCAGAATTTTCAAGCCCTCTCTCCTGCATAAATAGGCTCTAGAATTCACTAAGCCTCAAAATAATATTGGGTACATAAAATAAAAAGCAGATGGAGAGTGATGCTGATCACATCTCCAAACAGCAAAAACAAAAGTATATGGATGGAGCCCTACCTGATATATTTAGAAACATTACCTAGTATAAAAATAACAAAATACTCAGCAAACTCTAAAATAAACAAACTTTCCTACGTAGCAGGCGTAACCTGACCTAAATAAATACATATAGAAATACAGAACCAAAAATAGCATAGTGGAAATCAGTAAACCCTAATAATAATAATAATAATAATATATTCTGTGGCTTACATTTTAGCTAAAAGTACTTTTTCTTTAGTGTTTTTGAAAAGATTTAAATAAATACTAAACTCTAAGTTAAAAATTTGTAAATGTATATATGATACAAAACAAAATAAATACAAATTAATACATACCCTGCAAAAAATCAGTAAAAAGTTGAAAACATCTCTTTGTGCATCCAAAATATAATAACAAATCCTTCCTGACTGGATTAAATTGTGTTATTTGAGTAATATTAAGCCTAAACTTGTAAAATAAAAGGGTAAAACTTGACGAAACACACTTCATGTATACAAAATTTAATTCAAAACACATCTAAATTGTGTTATTTGAGTAAACTAGAGAATAATCCTGTAAACTTGGAAAATATATCTGTGTGTGTGTGGATGTGTGTGTGTGAGTGCGTGTGTGTCCAAAATGTAATAAAAAAACACGTTCAAATCGTGTTATTTGAGTAAATATTAGGCTAAACTTGTGAAATAAACAAATAAAAGT
Organism: Lepisma saccharinum; assembly: GCF_977018435.1. Taxonomy (NCBI): domain Eukaryota; kingdom Metazoa; phylum Arthropoda; class Insecta; order Zygentoma; family Lepismatidae; genus Lepisma; species Lepisma saccharinum. Next base: position 56,594,863 of record NC_139230.1, on the reverse strand, counting down.
TGAGAACACACTTTGTGTGTCGAAAATATACCTAAAAATCTTTCCTGAACAGATTGAATTGTGTTATTTTGGTAATAATAAGCCTAAACTTGTGAAATAAACAGATAGAAGTTGAGAACACACACTTTGTGTGTCGAAAATTTAATAAAAAATGTTGCCTGAATAGTATAAATGTGTTATTTTGGTAAAAATTAACATAAAGTTGTAAAATAATTAGTTAAAAGTTGAAAAAATATCTTTGTGAGTCCAAAATTTAATAAAAAATGTTGCCTGAATAGTATAAATAGTGTTATTTTGGTAAAAAATTAACATAAAGTTGTAAAATAATAAGTTAAAAGTTTAGAAAATGTCTTTTTGCGAGTCCAAAATTTAATAAAAAATGTTGCCTGAACAGCTGAAATTGTGTTATTTGAGTAATAATAAGCCTAATAAACAGATAGAAGTTGAGAACACACACTTAGTGTGTCGAAAATGTAACTAAAAGTCTTTCCTGAATAGTACAAATAGTGTTATTTTGGTAAAAAATTAATATCAAGTTGTAAAATAATAAGTTAAAAGTTGAAAAATGTCTTTGTGAGTCCAAAATTTAATAAAAAATGTTGCCTGAATAGTACAAATAGTGTTATTTAGGTTAAAAATAGGTATACAATTGTAAAATAATAAGTTAAAAAGTTGTAAAAATATCTTTGTGAGTCCAAAATTTAATAAAAAATGTTGCCTGAATAGTATAAATAGTGTTATTTTGGTAAAAAATTAACATAAAATTGTAAAATAATAAGTTAAAAAGTTGTAAAAATATCTTTGTGAGTCCAAAATTTAATAAAAAATGTTGCCTGAATAGTATAAATAGTGTTATTTTGGTAAAAATTAACATAAAATTGTAAAATAATAAGTTAAAAGTTGAAAAAATGTCCTTGTGAATCCAAAATTTAATGAAAAAAGTGTTGACTGAATAGTATAAATAGTGTTATTTTTGTAAAAATAAGGATAAGCTGTGAAAATGTTTGACATAAAGTCAAAGTTTGGTAAAAAATAAACTCAAAATTAAGTGAAATAGCACACAGTAACATAAATTTACTACCTAAATCAATAATCAAAAGGTCCTAGGTTCGTTACCCCGTTATAAAAGCAAATAGTGAAAACTGTAGGCCCAGTCCCTGATAGCTCTCCCTTCTTCCTAGTACAGATAATAAACCCTTACGCTTCGTTCTCCTTGTTCAAAATAAAGTTCTCGCTCCAATCTAATTCGGTATCCAAAATCCTTTTTTTCTTGTGTTCTCGGTAACCTTGGCTTAGTTAGACAGAAACCTGTTCTAACATGCAAGCTTTCTACCCTAAAACCTTCGCTAAAGCGTCCTGTGCCTTGGGGCAACCCTGAGCGGAATATTAATTGGCGGCTGAAACCAGTTCTACAAGCGACGCATAGCTTCAGAGATTTGACCTTTGCTGCGCATTTCATTTCCAGACATCCTTTGTTGTCTGGTTCAAACCCTTCCCATGCCCTACGGCATTGCATAGCTTTCCCCTGTTCTTGCGTACTGGTTAACCTTGGAAAAAACCGGTTCTGAAAACCTACCGACGCGTTCTCTGATTGGTCAATCAGATTCCTTCTTTGTTCTGACGTTGTGACGTCATCTGACCTTGAACGCAGACTCCCCAAATTCCTTTCTTCTCTACCCTCAGCGCGGACTTCACCGTCTCCTGTCTAGCGTGGCGTACCATCGTCTTTCATAACATAATGCAATTATTACATAGTACTAATTAATAATATTACATATCGCGGGTTCAAATACCGGGACCGTCCCAAATCGTAATTGGACCTGTACCTACAGCCATTACCACCTTTCATAGCAGTTCATAAACCGTAAACTCTTATTTTCAATACTATAAACATTAATATTAACATTTTATACATTACATACTTTGCAGTAATAAATATAAAACCATATGCATAGCATTTAGTACCTCTAATTACCTTCTATATACATATTTTTCATAAAATAAATAATTATATATTCATAAAAAGTTATAAACATGCAAATACATAAATGTAAAGTATTCTAAGTACATGCAAATGAATTCTAAGTACATACAAATTAATTAACAACCGTGCAAATTAGTTATAAGTACATGCGAATAAATTGCGAATATTAAATAGCGATTGAGTTTAAGTCGGTCAACCTCTACTGGGTTTAGATGCAAGGTCAAATAAGGGCATGTCTGATATCGCTAGATCGTCGACTGAAGAACGGGCAATTTTTTTTCATGTAAATTATTTACACTGCTTATTTTGCTTCATTTCCTGTACTTTGCTAGGTTGTTATTTGTTCGATATTGCAAATATTATGGCAAATATGATTGATTGATTGATTGATTAGTTTATTTTACTTCGCTGCTTGTGCCACTTTTGGCTAATTTACGAAGATGGGGATGAGTGATGATATGATGAAATTGATGAATGGACACTCACAAACATCCATGCTCAGGCCAGGATTCGAACCCTAGACCCCTGGCGTTATAGCGCGATGTGCAAACCACTCCGCCACGGGGGCCGGCACAAAAATGATTTTTTAGAGGACACTTTTTATGTCGACGTTACCACCCAACATCCATTTTATACACAAAGACTAATCGGGACTGGACGTAAAGTTTAAGTTGGATCCAACATTCATTAATCACTCTAACTAATGACTTCAGATGTCACATCCGCTAATGCTCCTTTACATTTGCTTATGTAGAAATAAGCGACAAGAACTAAAGAACTTGCTATATATTAATACGTTTCTGCAAGATGAGAAGCGGAAGAATAAGACTTTTGCTTAGAAAACAACGGGAATAAAGTTTCACACACTCTGTGCTGTTTTCTTCCTCTGCGTACATTAGTTGATTTTTTATACAATGGAAACAAATCCCTGTTCAGGTTATATTTCACGCTATCTCCTTAAGATAACATTGCGGACATAGAGAAAACCAGGGCAAAAACTAGTTTGCACATCTAGCCCCATCATTTTTCTCTTTTTCTAAACTAATAATGGTATCTCATAGACCTACATTAGTGTGTTTATCAGCCAGATTTCTTCTTCCAAGTGCAGTAGCAATGGCACTGGAGGGAAGAATATTACATTCCTTATCTTTTTCTTAAAATGCAATGTTATTCGCGGTCGTCGCACACAAATGCAAGAAACCTGGAACAGCAGATAGAGCACACTCTGTACTTGGAAAATACTATTGCACATACATTGCGCTGAGCTCTCTGGAGAAGTTCCATGTCGATCCAATTTGTTTGTCCTACTTAGCAAGTCGGAAGAATTTAAAAAGACACCGAGAACAAAGGAGATTTCTTTTAACTTACATATGCACGACAGAAGTCTGTAGGTTGTTCTTGTGAATGTGCATTATAATTCTGTGTGTTCTTCATTTCCTTTATTTTTATATGTACTTACATTTTAAAACTGCGATGCTACGCCAGGGGTCCCAGGTTCGAATCCAGGCGAGTGTCAGGTCATCAATTTCATTATATCATCACTCATCCTCATCTCCGCGATTATCCAAAAGGGTCAGAAAGCAAAGTAATATAAATCAAATCAATCAATCATTAAACAAAAAAGGGGCATGCAAGAAGAGCAGAAGATATGCCATTTCTTTGAGAATATTGGTGATGGGTGAATTACACTATTTCAGTATTTTAGTATAATACTTAGGCTCTGAACTATAAAAACAAATTTATATATTTGATTTCAGTGAAATTACTTGTAATTATTCAGTTGTTTCACTGATGTCGAAATAACAAAAACTTCGACACGAGACCTGTTCTATAATAGCTGCAATGGCATGTGCCCTATTCGCTGAACGCAACGTGTTTCCTGTATTTGGTTAAAGTGAACAACAATTATGGTCGATACTTTCAGTTGCTCCATACAGCTCCTTTATCGAACTGGAAGCAAAGTTAGTGTAACATACATTTGTACTTCATCCATTTAAATACTTAAATATGAATTTAGATAGTTTATACAGACAAGAATGTTCGGAAGATCACAATCATAATCACTATACTTTAGCGCGTACATTTAGATTTCAAACTAATGCACCTTGGCTAGTATAGATTAACGCAGAATTGATGTAACTCGTATTTTTGTAGGTCTACTGGTTAATTTCTAATTGCAGTCCAAACTCGAGTATCTATAATTTTTAATCTGGTAGTAGGCTGCGTAATGGCAGTTAACTAGCCTAATGCAGCTTTCAGACCAAAGCGACAAGTAATACGCGATAGGCGACAAGAGGGTCTCACAAGCGACATGGTCCCCTAGAGTCTATAAGAAAGCACTCACGCGCATGAGACCGTGGCGACACGATGCCACCTATCGAGGATGGGCCAATCCGAGCGACAAGCAAGCAACGAGCTACATGTTGCTACTCATCGGGTCGCTTCGACACGAAAGGTTGCATTTATTTCTGTAAACAATTTTCCATGTGACAAGTTCCACTTATCGCTTTGGACGGAATGCTACCAGAAATGTGAACCATTTAAATATCGTAACGAACCTTAAAGTTCGTGGGATCTTAAAAGTATCTAGCAGGTTAACCAGTTAATTGATGGGGTGATGTAAACTACTCATCATTCATCCTCTTGATGAGACCACTCGTCATTGACATGACGAGTTATTGCTTGGCATGCGAAAGGTACAAATTACACAAAGGAATTAAACTACTGAAAAGACAATGGTCACTCGTTGGATTTTGTGAACCGTTGAACCTGTATCATGGCTGGGTGTAGGATAATTACCTGTCTATCTGAAGTCTTTAGCTGAATGAAAATAGCGAAGTCCTCTGTGAGCTTCTCTCTTATGCTGACCAAAGCGTGCTTCCACTACTGACCTCCTGCCTTGCTGACCACCTTCTCCCTCTCCACTCAATCTCCAAAGTCAGTCACCTCCCAGCTTGTCTCACCTCTATATTCCCTGGCCATCGAGCCCTTCCTCGATGCCGAATCGCCGAATCGTGTGTTTATCATAATTGCTACCATGCAAACCGCTGACACCATACCCAGAAGTGTTACCTGTTCCTGAATGCTCAGGAGGTTTGCATGGCACAACACAATGCATTGTAAACATGCCTAAGAGGCTTGAGACAGCTGAGAAAAAAAAGTGAATGCCCTGGTCAACATGAAGCGTTCAGAGAGACTTAATAAAATAAACATACAATCTTAGGGATTGATACGTTCGCCCCGACGGATAAAAATTTTCTCCTTTGAAAATTTAAAAGTCAAATCGCAAAGCTTGACATGACTCAGGTTCGCCAATTCCATATATTTTCTTAAAAAACCAAATATACAAAAGAAATCCACCAAAACATAACTTTCTCTTGTTTGCCGTATCCTGAAGGAAAGAAAATTTTCATTCCCTAAACTTAATAATGAATAATACCCTTAATACTAACAAATTCGTATGTTTATACGATGTAAAAAACAATAATATGTACTATTATAAGACTAGAAATCACAAAAGTTCGTGTCGTTAAGCGAAAAAACTCTTAATGTACCATATTTGTGCGTACGTAATGTTTATTATGTAGAATTGCTCATCCGCCAGCGCTTAGTCAATAGTCTGTGATGCCTCGCCAAGCGGTTTCTACTCTGTGTCACCCGCGAGGCCAACGCAGTGATGCCAAAAGAAGGGATACGATATATTAAAGATGAATTTCGAATGTTTCTAAAGATAAGGATTTAGCACTAGTACTGACTCAATTTCATTAAATTGGAATATTATGATCAGATGGAGTAAAACTATATATAATTTTATATAATTAATGCATGTGATCCTGATTTGAAGTTTGAGCAGCCCTGTGGTACGCCATGTTAGATAATTCATATTTTGTGCTTGTAATTTTCTAATGTAACCTCGTATTTATGCTGTTTTGGGCTAATCGTCAAGTTGAAGATTAATGAGAATGCCATGAAAGAATTTTACAAAAAAAAAGAGAAAAGAAACAGTGACGCAGCGGGTTTCAAACCCGGAACTTTCAATAGTGAAATCCTGATTTGACCACTCGGTGCGTAGCCGCCGAGGGACAGGATAATACAAACTTGCTCAACAATTTTATATGACATCACACAGCTTATTTATATGACTAGAAATAATAAAAACAGCCACAGTTCTTGTGCTTTTAAATATCACATGCACTACTGTTTGTGAACATTGAAACACCATGAAGGAATCATGGGAATCGAATGAAATTTATTACACATATTACAAATAATGACATACATAAATGATTAACGTTTCAGACCAATACAACCACGTTATATGCTAAAATTCAGTAACTTGTGAAGCCTCTACGAGCTGCATGAAGAGCTGCTAAACGTCGTGACATCAAATCAAACAGGGTTGGGTTGTGTTTCTAGTGAATTGGCTGCTTGTATGTTCAACGGTACTGGCTGCTGAAGGACTTTGACGGACTAGTTAACTAGCGACCACATCCCAGACATGTTCAATAGGCGATATGCCTGGCGATCGTGCAGGCCAGTGAAGAAGTTATATCTGTCGTGCTTCGAAGAAGGCTTGAACATTCCTGGTAACATGCGGTCGGGCATTGCCATGCTGGAATATAGCGTCAGGAGTGCACTGAAGAATGGGTATGACATCTGCCTCTACAACTTGTCTGATGTAGAAGTTGCTATTGAGAATAAAAATTCGTCCCAGTCGAGATCTGTCAAAAAAGTACAGGGAATTTGTAATTTAAAGGGCCCGCGCAAATGATTTTTTAAAAATCTTTTTTTCCGTAAGTTGGTAGCTCTGTACTTAATTACTATGCCAAACATGAGCGCGATCTGTCAACCAGTTTGTTTACAGCGGCAGGTTGAATTAGTCCACTTCAGTAGTGCATCACGATTTTTACAATGAACGAAATTATTGAACAAAGAGTTTGCCTTAAATTTTGTGTTGCGAACGGAATTTCGTGTGCTGACTCGCTAAAAATGTTAGAAAAGACTCATGGTGAATCAGTTTTATCAAAAACACGGGCTTACGAGAGGTACAAAGCGTTCAAGGAGGGCCGAGAGATCGTCGAAGACATGCCTCATTCTGGACGACCTTCGACCTCTTCAACCGATGAAAACATCGAAAAAGTGAAGGAAATTGTGCTCGATAATCGCCATTCCAGCTTAAGAGAGATAGCTACTGACCTTAACATCTCTCACGAGTCTGTTCGTTCGATTTTGGTGGATATTTTGGGCATGAGCTTCTGAAGCAATTTTGCCCAGGTTTGGTGGAAAATTGCCTTAGTTTGCCTGGACTACTACTCCTTTCCGTTGAATCCGACGAAAAGAAAATCGGGGCCTCCCTGATGACGTAGTGGTAGCGTCGTCGCCTTGTAATCAAGGGGTCCCGGGTTTGATACCCGGTGGAAGCACAGTGGTTCGGATCCCAATTTAAACTGTAGGTCCAGTCCCGATTAGCCTTACTGTGCATAATGTGTACTTAAAACACCAACTCAATCATTCAAGCGACGAAAAGAAAACTTAACATTCAAGAAGTATGACTAATAAAAGGACAGTCGGTTGTGAATTACACCTCATCTTCTTTCAAGCTGTGTGTGGTATTGTTGAAATCTGCAAATACGATTGCAAAATAAAGATATGATATTCTAATAATATGAACATTGTTTTACGTAACTAGGTGGAGGGGCAAAAAATAAGAGACTTTAAGAAGACATTAGTTTCCTATTAAATTAACATGTAGGCCTAATTGCTATGTTTTATTTCCGACGAAAGGAGGTGAGAAATGGAGGAGAAATAGCAGAAGATCGGTCTAATTTCAGTGTTCCAGGGGCCTAGGATCACAATAATGACAAACCCCTTCGAAGCTACGGCCCCGTTCCTCACTAGTCCATTTTGACATAATTATAAAACCTAATCTATGACTATAGAACTACATTTTAACCCCATGCTGTTACCAGCTCAAAAGAAAAAAAAGTGAGAGGGAACAAGAGATGTATTCAACATTCACACACAGAGACATCATCCTTTATTCTTCCTTCTTTGTATGTGTTTCTGATATTATTCTTACTAAAGTATGTTTGAAGTCAAAACTAGTTGCTTATTTTTGTTTTTATAACTATAGATCGGATTTTAGGTTAACAATTTTTTTCCTTTGCAGGTAAATAAGAAATAACAAGTTATGTCAGCGTTTCATTAAAACACGCAACAACTGACGAAGTTTTATGGCGCCTAAAATAACCTATTTTGCTTGTTAGAGCCTATTGTGTGCATAATTTAAACCTTTATTTTAAAGGGTTTAGTAGTATTGGAATGAGCCAAGCTCGGTCGCTATTTAATATTCGCAATTAATTTGCACGGGTGTTAATTAATTTGCACGTACTTAGAACTAATTTGCATGTACTTAGAATACTTTACATTTATGTATTTGCATGTTTATAACTTTTATGAATATATAATTATTTATTTTATGAAAAAATATGTATATAGAAGGTAATTAGAGGTATTAAACGCTATGCATATGGTTTTATATTCATTACTGCAAAGTATGTAATGTATCAATCGATAATATTAATGTTTATAATATTGAAAATAAGTTTTTATGGTTTATGAACCGCTATGAAAGGTGTTAATGGTACGAAAGAAGACGGTCCCGGTACTCGAACCCACGATATGTAACGGTAATAAACGGTTAGGCCTGTAGTGTATACAACGTATGTAATAATGTTATTATGGTATGAAAGACGGTGGTACGACACGCTAGACAGAATACGGTCTTTGAATCTCATCTCCGCGCAGGTAGACGAGAAAGGAATTTGGGGGAAGTGCGGTCAAGGTCAAATGACGTCACAACGCCAGAACAAAGAAAGAACCCGAGAACCTGATTCACCAATCAGAGATCGCGTCGGTAGATTTTCAGAACCAGTTTTTCCAAGGTTAACCAGTACGCAATAACAGGCAGGGCAGGGGAGGGATTCAACCAGACAACAAAGGAAGTCTGGGAATGCGCAGCAAGGGTCAATTTTTTGAAACTGTGCGTCGCTTGCGTGCTAATTCAATATTCTGCTCAGGGTTGCCCCAAGGCACAGGACGTTTTAGCGCGGGTTTTAGGCTAGAACGCTTGCATGTCAGAACAGGTTTCTGTCTAAGTAAGCCAAGGTTACCGAGAACACAAGAAAAAAGGATTTTGGGATACCCAATTAGATTGGAGCGAGAACTTTAATTTGAACAAGGAGAACGAAGCGTAAGGGTTTATTATCTGTACTAGGAAGAAGGGAGAGCTATCAGGGACTGGGCCTACAGTTTTCACTATTTGCTTTTATCACGGGGTAACGAACCTAGCACCCTTTGATTATTGATTTAGGTAGTAAATTTATGTTACTGTGTGCTATTTAACATAATATTGAGTTTATTTTTTACCAAACTTTGACTTTATGTCAAACATTTTCTCAGCTTATTCTTATTCTTTTCAAATAACACAATTTAAACGATTCTAGCAAGAGTTTTTATTATATTTTCAACACAAAAACTGTGAGTTTTCAACTTTTAATTGTTTACTTTTCAAGTTTTGGACAAACAAAGTGTATTTTGTCCACCTTTAAATTATTTTTTACCACTATTTATACTATTCAGGCAACGTTTTTATTAAATTTTGGATTCGCAAATATATTTTTACAACTTTTTAACTTATTATTTTGCAACTTTATACCTATTTTTACCAAAATAACACTATTTAATCTGTTCAGGAAAGATTTTTAGTTACATTTTCGACACACAAAGTGTGTGTTTTCAACTTTTATCTGTTTATTTCACAAATTTATACCTATTTTTACCAAAATAACACTATTTATACTATTCAGGAAAGATTTTTAGTTATATTTTCGACACACAAAGTGTGTGTTCTCAACTTTTATTTGTTTATTTCACAAGTTTAGCCTAATATTTACTCAAATAACACGATTTGAACGTGTTTTTTTATTACATTTTGGACACACACGCACTCACACACACACATCCACACACACACAGAGAGAGAGAGAGAGAGAGAGAGAGAGAGAGAGAGAGAGAGAGAGAGAGAGATTTTCCAAGTTTAGAGGATTAGTCTGTAGTTTACTCAAATAACACAATTTAGATGTGTTTTGAATTAAATTTTGTACACATGAAGTGTGTTTCGTCAAGTTTTACCCTTTTATTTTACAAGTTTAGGCTTAATATTACTAAAATAACACAATTTAATCCAGTCAGGAAGGATTTGTTATTATATTTTGGATGCACAAAGAGATGTTTTCAATTTTTTTACAGATTTTTTGCAGGGTATGTATTAATTTTTATTTATTTTGTTTTGTATTATATATACATTTACAAATTTTTAACTTAAGTTTAGTATTTATTTAAATCTTTTCAAAAACACTAAAGAAAAAGTACTTTTAGCTAAAATGTAAGCCACAGAATATATTATTATTATTATTATTATTATTATTATTATTATTATTAGGGTTTACTGATTTCCACTATGCTATTTTTGGTTCTGTATTTCTATATTAATTTAGGGCAAGTTACGCCTGCTACGTAGGAAAGTTTGTTTATTTTAGAGTTTGCTGAGTATTTTGTTACTTTTATACTAGGTAAAGTTTCCTAAATATATCAGGTAGGGCTCCATCCATATACTTTTGTTTTTCTGTTTGGAGATGATGTGATCAGCATCATTCTCCATCTGCTTTTTATTTTATGTACCCAATATTATTTTGAATCTTAGTGAATTCTAGAGCTATTTATGCAGGAGAGAGGGCTTGAAAATTTTGATCTCAGATAACCCACAACTATTTGTCAGAGTATTTTAAAGGATATTTTATACTTATTATGTGCCACTAGAATATCAAAGCTTGCTTAATTTTTATGTCTGTAACGCTGTTATTGTATTTCTAGCTAAGGCTTACTGGATAAAGTACACGAAATGTTTATCATTTCGACTATTTACCTTTATACGAGGCCAAATTTTTAGTGTAACGAAAATTATTGTGTGTCTATAAAGAATGAAATTCCTTTATCGATGGGTCCATAACTGGACGCTTACCAACATTGTTCCTTTTTTTTTTTTTTTTTAAATATATAACCATTTATCAATATATTGACAATTCACAGGACAAGACGAAGTTCACAGACGACTGACTATATGGACCATAGGTCCACTTGCTAAACTTTTTTCAATGCTAGAAGAATAATTTAGCCTTGTAGCTTTTTTCAAGGTATTTTTGAAGTATTACTGGTTTTTTGGGTGCATCAACACTTGGGTTATTTCTATTTGGTTTATTATACGAGGCTACAATCACTATCTGAACACTGAAATCCTCTGATTGAAACTAAAAGCTTAGGCTGTAATTAGGGATTTAGTATGTATGTCGACAATTTATAGGACAACACGAACTTTACAAAGGATTATAGGTGATGTAGGCCCACACGCCAGAGCTTTGTTAATCTGCAAGAAGCACTTACAGCTAATATTACGAGGAAATGAGGTTGATTTTTTACTGTTTCACAAGAATGCTATTTTTTATACATCCAATATTTGCTTTTTCAAGTAACTACTTGTACCAGAAGCACTTACAGGCCAACTCTAACTAGACTTCGACTTATTCTATATCAGGTGCTAAATTTATAAAGAACTATGATTGTGTATATTTCTGAGGAAGTACGCAAAAGCAGATTACCCGATTAAAGTATCTGAAAAACAGATTTTTCTATGCAAGTATATTTTTATTGACTGGATTATTTAACAGATCAAACAGGAAGACTGCAAAATTAATTAAATGTAGTTCTATAGTAGCTATAGGTGGTTTCAGAGATATAAAAAGAACAAATATAAGATTTCGCTTTTTTTGCTTCTGAGGCTAATCGCGACGCTAGGGGTAAATGGCGAGGAAATGTAACGGAGGAGAAACAGACCCAAAAGTTATGGGCTGCATGTAAGTTAATTAATACCACAGAGATATTACAGTAGGTGTAGGTTCTACCACCAGAACTTTTCTATGATAATAATACTGGTTATGCTGTACTGTTAGCTAAAGATGCTGATATTTGAGAAACTTAAAAGCTTACTTACGACTTACTGTTGCACAAGATCCGATGACAAAATTTAAAAATTGTAATCGCCCAGACAGGGACTCGAACCCTGGACAGATAGGTTAAAAGCCTAACGCTATACCAACTAAGCTATCTGGGCACAAGGTATTCTTTTTTTGAAAAGTTAGTTATGTTAAGAAATATATTGAAACACTTGAGAACACTCTTGGTCTGGTTCGACAGAGAAGGAGACAACATTTCCAAATTTTTACAGACTGGGTGTATTTTTCCACTATAGAGACCTTCACTATATGTAATTCGAAACGCTAAAGTTCAGATAGCTTCCAAAATTGAGGTAAAGATTGTGTTTGGCGAGATTAACAAGTTACAATTATAACCAATTACGGACAAATAAAGCTAAAACTCTCAGATTTACTGTACTAGCCAAGTTTTAGTAACATTTTCTTCACTTTAGTACAAATACCAAAGAAATAGGTATATTTTATTTATAATTTGACAAAATGTAATAGTATTTAATTCACAAAGTTATGTAAAAACAGTATTTTTAAAAAATATTGTTACTGCCTTCAAATTTTATGTTATTTAGCCACTAACAACTGGTTTACACTGTTTGGCATCCTTTAAATAGGAAAAGAAGGAATTATTTGTTTAGTATTTTTACTACTTTATATTTAAGAAAACAATTCTACAGTTTAACTTAATTTTAACAAATTGTTACTAATTTATATATCAAAGTTATGTTATTTAGAGTGTATGAAGGCGTATAAAGTTAATATTTGTACTTATCAGTTCAACTAACATTCTTATTTTACACACAAAAGATAATGTTTACAGTTAAATTACTTGAATCAGAGAATAATATTTTACAGTAATTGATTCATTCAGCACTAGTCAGTACTTTTATGCATCAGAAAGTTTTTTAATTTTCTATTACGCATGCTTTTTTGGGCTATTCTTAAAATGTATCTCTAGGGCAAACTGGTTTAATTTTCTGCTTAAAATGCAAAGTTGACTGTTTTCGCACAATGCATTGTACATTTGTTATATTCTCTACTTACAATCCAAATATTATGCTTATTTAATGTATAACTAACTAACTCTCTAGCCTTCTTAAACCCGAATGTTCATGGCTGCAGCAACACATGCCTTTCATCTGTCCCTGTCCTGAGCAAGATCTATATACTCTTTTCCTTCCCTACCAATTTCCTTCAGGTCCATCTCTACATTATCCCTCCATCTTTGTTTTGGTCTTCCTATTGGTCTTTACCATCAGGTTTCCCAACAAGAATCCTGTATACTCTTCTTTCCTCTCCCATTCGTACCACATGATCTACACACCTAAGTCTTTTTTATTTAATCATTCTAATAATATCTGGACATGAATACAAATTATGTACTTCTAAATTATGTAACCTTCTCCACTCATCTGTCTCCTCATCTGTTTTAGGCCCAAATATTTTCCTAAGGATCTTATTTTCAAATACTCTCAATTTATGTTCCTTTTTCAATGTAAGGGACCAGGTTTATTTACTGTATTTAACTCTTATTTTTTGTAGTTAACAAAAATTAAAAGCTTATACTGTAGTTATTATATATTTTTCTATCAGCTTATTTTGAAATTAATATTATTAGGTATAGTCTTCTATTTATAACTATATTGCTTTTTTATCAATTTATCTAAGAGTACACGCAGACAAACACATGTGTACACACTTTTATGTAAATAGATATGCCTTTTTTCAATATTTTAGTATGAAGATTGCACTTTAGATATTTAAGCAAGGGTAGGAAAGGTAGGATTTCTGAGAATTTGTTGCAGGATTTTGTTGTCCAAGTATAGATGAGAACTGAGCTGGGAGACTGTTTTGAACCTTTTCATGAGAGTTTGCATGTGAACTGTATGCAAATTGAGCACTATTGACTGTGCATGCTTCTAAGTTTTGCTGTTATTTCACATCAACTCTGTGAGACTGTAGACAGTTTTCCCATTTCAAGTAGTTTCAATTGATTGTATTTGTATATGTTTTGGGGACTTAGCAGTTTTATGTTATGAGGCAGTTTGTTGTAGAATATTTTTACCGGATTGTTTTGAGATATTGAGTGTCTGCTGTTTTACTTGTAATTATTTTCCTTCTTGTGTTGTGTATTTGACTATATTTTGTCCAAGTTCGTAGTATTTAGAATAATTGTTATTGACTTGTAGATGTAGGGAGTAATAATCCTTTGCAAGATGCCTTATACTTTAGTCTGAACATTATTCTTAGTGTTCACTTTTGAATCCTTAGTATTCTGGTATTAATGTAGAGGTAAATTAGGCTGAAATGTAGGCATTTTTCTGATAAATTATACTCACTTAGTTGTTTCAGCAGGTAAAAGTTGCATGATGGTTTACTGCTGATGATGTTAATTTGCTCTTCTTATGTACTACGTATGATGTAGCTTACTTGAGTAATTGGAATTTTCTACTGAAGAAAGGATTGCTTGTCTATTTTATTCCTATGTTGTTGAGTTTGTCCATAAGCAAGCCATGTTTTTACTCTATCCTATGCCTTGGAAGAATCTAGATATATTGTGTTTGCAGTTTTATGTTTCTCTAAGGTTTCAGCTATGTAGTTTTTAACCTGTGCTATGGGTGTGACTATTGATTTCTCTTTCTGGATGCCATGTTGGTTTCTGTGTATTCCTCTTGCTGCTTGAATTTGACTTAGGTTGTTTGCTTTTTTCTTAGATCTTTATTTGTTTATTTGTTCAGTATTTTTTTTATTTTTTTAATATTTTTTTATTTTTTTACATAAAAAATTCAAAGTACATTGTTAAAGTCAAAGTGTGTTAAAATTCAATTTTTCAAAGTTAAAGTTTTAAAAATACAATATTCTAAAATTAAAAATTATAATAGTATATTTCTGTTAGTAGAAAATTTTATACTAGGGCAAATTATTTTGTTGTTAATGTAAAATTTGTTAGTTAATGTAAAATTAAAGTATTTGAAATTCAAAAAAAATAACATAAAATTTGAAGTCAGCAACAATATTTTTTAAAAATACTGTTTTTTACCTAACTTTGTGAATTAAATACTAGTACATTTGGTAAAATTATAAAAAAAATATACCTTTTTCTTTGGTATTTGTACTATAGTGAAGAAAATATTACTAAAACTTGGCTAGTACAGTAAATCTGAGAGTTTTAGCTTTATTTGTCCGTAACTGGATATAAATGTAACTTGTTAATCTCGCCAAACACAATCTTTACCTCAATTCTGGAAGCTATCTGAACTTTAGCGTTTCGAATTACATATAGTGAAGGCCTCTCTAGTGGAAAAATACACCCAGTCTGTAAAAATTTGGAAATGTTGTCTCCTTCTCTGGCGAACCAGACCAAGAGTGTTCTCAAATGTTTCAATATATTTCTTAACATAACTAACTTTTCAAGAAAAAAATAAAATATAGGGCCTCCCCGATGGCGCAGTGGTAGCGTCGTTGCCTTGTAATCAAGGTGTTCCGGGTTCGATACCCGGTGGAGGCACGTAGTGGTTCGGATCCCACTTTAAACTGTAGGTCTAGTCCCGATTAGCCTTACTGTGCACAAAGTGGACTTAAAAGATCAAATCAAAGATACAAAGATACAAATCAAGAAAAAAATACATTGTGCCCAGATAGCTTAGTTGGTATAGCGTTAGGCTTTTAACCTATCTGTCCAGGGTTCGAGTCCCTGTCTGGGCGATTACAATTTTTGAATTTTGTCATCGGATCTTGTGCAACAGTAAGTCGTAAGTAAGCTTTTAAGTTTCTCAAATATCAGCATCTTTAGCTAACAGTACAGCATAACCAGTATTATTATCATAGAAAAGTTCTGGTGGTAGAACCTACACCTACTGTAATATCTCTGTGGTATTAACTTACATGCAGCCCATAACTTTTGGGACTGTTTCTCCTCCGTTACATTACCTCGCCATTTACCCTTAGCCACGCAATTAGCCTCAGAAGCAAAAAAAAGCTAAATCTTATATTTGTTCTTTTTATATCTCTGAAACCACCTATAGCTACTATAGAACTACATTTAATTAATTTTGCAGTCTTCCTGTTCGATCTGTTAAATAATCCAGTCAATAAAAATATACTTGCATAGAAAAATCTGTTTTTCAGATACTTTAATCGGGTAATCTGCTTTTGCGTACTTCCTCAGAAATATAGTTCTCGCTACATTTACTTAAATTGAAGTCTAGTTAGAGTTGGCCTGTAAGTACATCTGGTACATGTAGTTACTTGAAAAGCAAATATTGGGTGTATAAAAGATAGCATTCTTGTGAAACAGTAAAAAATCTACCTCATTTCCTCGTAGCTTTAGCTGTAAATGCTTCTTGCCGATTAACAAAGCTCTGGCGTGTGGGCATACATCACCTATAATCCGTTGTAAGGTTCGTGTTGTCCTATAAATTGTCGATATACATACTAAGTCCCTAGTTACAGCCTAAGGTTTTAGTTTCAATCAGAGGATTTCAGTGTTCAGATAGTGATTGTAGCCTCGTATAATAAACCAAATAGAAATAACCCAAATGTTGATGCACCCAAAAAACCAGTAATACTTCAAAAATACCTTGAAAAAAGCTATAAGGCTAAATTATTCTTCTACCATAGAAAAAAAGTTTAGCAAGTGGACCTATGGTCCATATAGTCAGTCGTCTGTGAACTTCGTCTTGTCCTGTGAATTGTCAATATATTGATAAATGGTTATATATTTTTTAAAAAAACAATGTTGGTAAGCGTCCAGTTATGGACCCATCGGTAAAGGGATTTCAGTCTTTATAGACACACAATAATTTTCGTTACACTAAACGTTTGGCCTCATATAAAGGCAAATATTCGAAATGTTAAACATTTCGTGTACTTTATCCAGTAAGCCTTAGCTAAAAATACAATAACAGCGTTACAGACATAACAATTAAGCAAGCTTTGATATTCTGGTGGCACATAATAAGTATAAAATATCCTTTAAAATAATAGTTGTGGGTTATCTGAGATCAAAATTTTCAAGCCCTCTCTCCTGCATAAATAGGCTCTAGAATTCACTAAGCCTTAAAATAATATTGGGTACATAAGATAAAATCAAATGGAGAGTGGTGCTGATCGCATGATCTCCAAAATAGCAAAAACAAAAGTATATAGATGGAGCCCTACCTGATATATTTAGGAAACGTTACCTAGTATAAAAGTAACAAAATACTCAGCAAACTCTAAAATAAACAAACTTTCCTACGTAGCAGGCGTAACCTGACCTAAATAAATACATATAGAAATACAGAACCAAAATTAGCTTAGTGTAAATCAGTAAACCCTAATAATAATAATAATAATAATAATATATTCTGTGGCTTACATTTTAGCTAAAAGTACTTTTTCTTTGTCTTTTTGAAAAAAATTAATTAAATACTAAAATCTAAGTTAAAACTTGTAAATGTCGGATACAAAACAAAATAAATAAAAATTAATACATACCCTGCAAAAAATCAGTAAAAAGTTGAAAACATCTCTTTGTGCATCCAAAATATAATAACAAATCCTTCTTGACTGGATTAAATTGTGTTATTTGAGTAATATTAAGCCTAAACTTGTAAAATAAAAGGGTAAAACTTGACGAAACACACTTCATGTGTACAAAATTTAATTCAAACACCACATCTAAATTGTGTTATTTGTGTAAACTAGAGAATAATCCTGTAAACTTGGAAAAAATCTCTCTCTCTCTCTCTCTCTCTCTCTCTCTCTCTCTCTCTCTCTGTGTGTGTGTGTGTGTGTGTGTGTGTGTGTGTGTGTCCAAAATGTAATAAAAAAACACGTTCAAATCGTGTTATTTGATTAAATATTAGGCTAAACTTGAGAAGTAAACAGATAAAGATTGAAAACTCACAGTTTGTGTGTCCAAATTGTAACTAAAATTCTTTCCTGAATAGTATAAATAGTGTTATTTTGGCAAAAATAGGTATAAAATTGTAAAATAATAAATTAAAAAGTTGTAAAAATATCTTTGTGAGTCCAAAATTTATTAAAAAATGTTGCCTGAATAGTATAAATAGTGGTAAAAAATAATTTAAAGGTGGACAAAATACACTTTGTTTGTCCAAAACTTGAAAAGTAAACAATTAAAAGTTGAAAACTCACAGTTTGTGTGTTGAAAATATAATACAAACTCTTGCTAGAATCGTTTAAATTGTGTTATTTGAGAAAAAATAAGGATAAGCTGGGAAAATGTTTGACATAAAGTCAAAGTTTGGTAAAAAATAAACTCAATAATATGTTAAATAGCACACAGTAACATAAATTTACTACCTAAATCAATAATCAAAGGGTCCTAGGTTCGTTACCCCGTGATAAAAGCAAATAGTGAAAACTGTAAGCCCAGTCCCTGATAGCTCTCCCTTCTTCATAGTACAGATAATAAACCCTTACGCTTCGTTCTCCTTGTTCAAATTAAAGTTCTCGCTCCAATCTAATTGGGTATCCAAAAATCCTTTTTTCTTGTGTTCTCGGTAACCTTGGCTTACTTAGACAGAAACCTGTTCTGACATGCAAGCGTTTTAGCCCAAAACCCGCGCTAAAGCGTCCTGTGCCTTGGGGCAACCCTGAGCGAAATATTAATTGGCGGCGGAAACCGGTTCTACAAGCGACGCATAGCTTCAGAGATTTGACCTACATCGCGCATTCTCAGACATCCTTTGTTCTAGTGTTCTAGAAAACCTTGGCCCACTTAGACAGAAACATGTTCTAGCATGCAAGCGACGCACAGTTTCAAAAATTTGACCCTTGCTGCGCATTCCCAGACTTCCTTTGTTGTCTGGATCAAACCCTTCCCATGCCCTACGGCGTTGCATACCTTTCACCTGTTATTGCGTACTGGTTAACCTTGGGAAAACCGGTTCTGATTGGTCAATCGGGTTCTTTCTTTGTTCTGGCGTTCTGACGTCATTTGACCTTGACCGCTCATCTCCCAAATTCCTTTCTCGTCAACCCTCAGAGCGGATTTCACCATCTCCTGTTTCAAACCATCGTATTTCATAACATAATAACATACATTATTACATACATAGTATACACTATAGGCTTACCCATTTATTACCGTTGCATATCGCGGGTTCGAGTACCGGGACCGTCTTCTTTCGTACCATTAACACCTTTCATAGCGGTTCATAAACCATAAACTCTTATTTTCAATACTATAAACATTAATATTAACATTTTATACATTACATACTTTGCAGTAATGAATATAAAACCATATGCATAGCGTTTAGTACCTCTAATTACCTTCTATATACATATTTTTCATAAAATAAATAATTATATATTCATGAAAGTTATAAACATGCAAATACATAAATGTAAAGTATTCTAAGTACATGCTAATTAGTTCTAAGTACGTGCAAATTAATTAACACCCGTGCAAATTAGTTATAAGTACGTGCAATTAATTGCGAATATTAAATAGCGACCGGCCTTGGCGTATTCGGATACTACTGGTTTTTACATGTTTTTAGGTTTTACATGATTTATATGTCTCACAGAGGGATTTTCTCGGTTTGGTGACGGTACAATTCAACGGCTGGCCTTTTTTCAAACATGTTATCTGTCGATTGCCTCCCCCTCTTTCCAAGTCTATGATATTTTTCAAAGCTCTAAACAAAACAAAATGTCTATGTTCTGACTATGTTCCCGTTTAAAGATAATTAAAAGATAAAGGTAAAATAAAACATCTGCCTGTACCTTATTTAATGTTTACCAAAATTCATGCAAAATTTCCAGATCCAGTAATTCACGCATAATTCCCGGAATTCAAAGAATTCCAAGTGAGTAGTCACCCTGATATTGTGCAGAAAATTATACATACGTAATTCACTTTTCATATCAACAAGTAACTTGCTAAAAGCACAATTATAGTATTACAATAATTTGTGGATAATTTTGAAAATGATGTATACAAATGAAAATTTGGTTAGAAAATTTACATTTGGTTGTTACAGATACCTAGTAAAGTTTCTTACGGTTCTTGTTATTTTTTTCTAACGTTTGTATTTTTGAAGAATTTTGTACCATTTAAGCTTTGTGGAACCTACTTCAGGATTTATCGAGCCTAATTTAATATTTTTAGAACCTATTTCAGAATGTTCAGAACATACTTTAGGATTTTCAGAACTTATTTTAGGATTTTTAGTACCTATTTTAGGATTCTTAGAGCCTATTTTAGGAACCTAAAAGCACACTTTTTAGAACCTAAAAATCCAAGGTCTAATAACACACTCTTCCTCTAGGAAAATTTTGATGGGGTGGGTGGGGATTGTAATAGAATAAGATCGTTGGTGGGAAGGTGGGAGATCCCCCCTCCGCCATCGGAATTCGTACCGTGGATGTGACTACCAACGCTATGGTAGTATTGCAGCTGGATGTACAATTGTAGTGTTGCAATATTATGAACCAAAGTAACGGGAAAAAATTTAACTCAGCAATAGCCCCGCCCCTCTACCTGACCAGACAATCAACAATACAGTCGCTTACAAAGAAACGCTGTCACACGGCGTACAGCTCGGTGCTTATTACTTACATTCCATTCTCAAACATAAGGATTCGAATAATACAATATTCTCAAATTAACAATGTTTTCAATTTTCTTATACCAGTACCATTGAACAGTCATGATTTGATTTGATTTGTAATGAAGATAATCAATGTTTACCAAATAATGTATTTATAAGTTAAATGACATGTATTTGGAATGATTCTGATAATGAAGAACATGTCTGAATGTGAATTAACAAAAAAAAAGGGACATTTTCTCATCAAGACCGCAGTTCGAAAAAATCAGGACAGGAATTAAAAATTAAAATTAGTGAACTGTCCCGACCAAATTTGGACGTTTGGGAAGTTTGTATCAATGGTTATAAAACTAAAATTGCTAAATATACTAGACTGCAGACTTCTGGAGTCTACCTCTCTCCAGAAACAACCCATTCATTTATGCAAGAAGAAAATCGAAATTCTTGCAAAATTTGAAAAATAAGCAACTTTATTTTTGTAGGTTTTTATAGGTTTGCATTAAAATATTCCTTGGCTCGAGGGTGGGGAATGCCCCCTTCCCCCCCTTTGAGTAAGAGCCTGGGCACCAGCGCAATTCTGCCCAGCCGCTAATTTTCATGGCCGTACGTTTAATGCGTATGCATTATCCAAGTTAAAGCGGGACTTGTCCGAAAACACAATGAATCCGCACGCCATTGTCTGTGTTCACGAGCCACAGAGTATGCTTTCTGTATCAACAATCTTACAGTAAGAAGGCTTCATTTGTTGCCATTATGTTTTACGAAGATTAATCTTTCAATTATCGTTGATTTCAAGTTCTTACGTTGAACAGTAATTCTTTTATCGCAAGATTTAAGAAGGCAGGTATAGTTTGAAGACTGACATATTTGAATCTGATATGGCGACTGTTGCCCAAGGATGCAAGAGATGAGATCAATCGAATGTGTGTTCAGGACATATTGCTCTACAATAATAAAAATAATGGTTGACTCCAACATTACAGGATCAGTCTTATTGCCAGACCATTATTATGTGCATCCAGCTAAACATATTAGCAAACCTCCGTGGCGGAATGGTTTTCACAGCGCGCTACAACTCCAAGAGTTTCCGGTTAGAATCATGACATGGACATAGGTGAGCTTTGTGAATGTCCCTTGATCAATTTCGTCATATCATCACCCATCCTCATCTCTGCGATTAGACAAATGTGGCAGAAAAAAAAGTAAAATAAACCAAATCAGCCAATCAATCAAAAATCAACAGGCTAAGTAGGGCTACATGATTAAAAACTTGCAAAAATGAAATAAGAGTAATTCTTACACTGTTGTAGGATCCACAGCAACACAGATCAGCAGCCTTGCGGCGATACTTATTAAGTACCAAGAATTTAGTGAATGAGGCACTGTAACTGCTCCCTACAGAGTTGGTGGAAAGTTAATGGAGTCATGAGAAATTTATAGACGCCTGCTCTCTCGCTAAAATGGCTGTTCTACAACGCTGGTGACCGTCCTGAAAATTTCTTCCTTCCCGGGGAGAGAGAAAATTAGCATCTGACGCCTTACAACGTGTGAAGAGATTTCCAACGTTTTTCGTGGTGAAGTGTTCTTCATTATTTACGAAAGGAAAAAAATGATTAACCTGTTTCCAAATTTCAAAATTTGTGTCAATCGTTAAATAAATATTAGTTATTGTATCTGGAGAAGAGAGTTGTTAAAAATTAATATTGTACCAAGTGTTGAGCAGGTGAATCTAGTTGTCTATTCTGCCTGAGGATTTCCCATAATTAATTGACCTGCTTGATTGATTAATTTGGTTTGTTTTACTTGACTCTTCTATCACTTTTGCCTATTTGCAAAGATGATGAGGATGGGTGATGATATGATGAAATTGATGAAGTGTGATGATATGATTAAAATTATGAAGAAATTGACAAAGAACACCCATGGCCAGTCCGGGATTCGAACCCAGGACCCCCTTGCGCCGCAGCGCGCTGTGCTAACAACTCCGACGCGGAGGTCGGCCGATTGACATGGTGAGCGACTTTAGCGAAATGGCTCAATACATTTGAAGGTAGAGGACGAAAAATAGGCTTTGCCTATTTTGCGAGTGCTTCAAATTCAACAATTTTTTTACAATTCTCTGTAAGGATAATATTTTAAGTGCTTCACTATAATGCGGTAGTACATACACTATAAAGAGTACGTCGTTGAGGATAGGAGTAAATTGGAAGCATCTCACTAATTCTGTGGCCACAATAACTACAGTAAATCGAGAGCTGTCGACTGATTGATATGGTATATTTTACTACTCTTTTCTGCCACTTTTGGCCAAGCACGAAGATGAGGATGATGTGATGAAATTGTTGAAAGGACACTCACAAAGGACACCCATGCCTAGGCCTGGATTCGAATCCGGGACCCTTGGCGTCGTAGCGTGTTGTCATAACCACTGTGCCACGGAGGTCGGCGAGAGCTGTCGATCTGAGTTACATGCATTATCTAAACTTCTCAAAGGACTGGTCGTTTGCTAAAGCGAAAACGTTCAAGAACTTTCAAGATTGGGTTTTGTAGGTTTTAAACCTACAAAAGTTACAAATTTTTGGAAGTCATACTTGACGCGGTTCGTGATCAGTAGATAAACTTTTTCTAATATTGTTAAAAAAGTACAGGAATTATAAATTTTGGATCCTGTTCACCAGCTAATATAAAGGAACAGGAACATGATTAATTTTAAAAACAACTTTCACAAATACGATATGAATATACTTACGTTTTGAAACTAGACAACCTGAAGGCGTGGAATATATCTAAATATCTAATTGGCTAAGAATATTTCAATGATGAGCAACGTGATCTTGTATGCAGTAAATTGTAGTCGCCTTAGGTTGACGTTTGTTAAATGTGTACAAAAAGTTAAAGGTGTACAAAATTCTTCTCGGGGGAAAGCATCATAAGGATTAATCTTGAAAATATGTACACAATATGCAGGAACAACATATTTCAGAATAATGGGGCCATTATATTAGAAATTGTGTAAGAACACAGGATATAATCAATTGTCTTTAGTAAGAAACTAAGATGCCAACACGTACTACAGTCACGGACACTTCTGGGTCGTAATAATCCCATTGAAAAGTAAATGGGGTTCATACAACCCAGAAGTGTCCGTGACTGTACATGGAGAAAACACAATGGGCACTAAAGCTTGCTGAGGGTCATAGATGAAAGTCAATTTGTTTTGAAACGGACTTTCAGTGTATAATCTACTATCGAAAACTGGGGAAAATCACTTCAAATAATTCATGCTTAGTAAATTTACATAAACTGATACAATTTGACGATAATTTGAGATAATACATGTAATATTACGCTGCAAAATCTGAACAAAATTAGATTTTCATGGATCAAACATAATTGGAAAAGTTTGAACTTACACATTTGAAATTTATGACTATGGAAAAAAAATACTGTACGAAACTTGAAAGCATTCTTAATGTTAATTGTTACTATCACCTTTTATTTTCTGGATAATTCAACGAATTGCAAGGAC
The DNA here is from genome assembly GCF_977018435.1 of Lepisma saccharinum. Lineage (NCBI taxonomy): Eukaryota > Metazoa > Arthropoda > Insecta > Zygentoma > Lepismatidae > Lepisma > Lepisma saccharinum. The sequence goes on along the minus strand of NC_139230.1, from coordinate 56,570,680 downwards.
TCTGGGATTATTTCATGTGTTTCGCATATTTCCTTCTTTAACTTGCAGATTGATATCTTACCTCAAAAGAATTGGATTATGAAGCATTTGCAATACAAGATGGTTATAGAAACAATTGAACAACGAGACAGGTTTTATAGGCTATCAGCACGTTATAAACAGTTTTGTAATAATGCAGACAGTAAAGAACAGTTCCTAAATCTCTGAAAAACCTAATCTGATGTGAAAAGAATCGAGATCACTGTAAGCAATTAGAATAAAAAAGAAACATTATAGGAATGGGAATATTCGATGAAAGAAAGCAGCCGCCAGTCATATTAATGTCAAACTTCAGAACGACGGTTTTCGAAATAAGACGATGTCTCGGTTTTTTGAGGATTAAACTGTCGCCTGGAAGTTTCACTTCTGGTTTATGGATCTTCGCGGACGTGAATCCAAAATAGGACTCGAGGTTTTATGGCACATAAAGGAATTTCTGGTTGTTCTGTGCAACGCAATCCAACAATGTGAAGCAATATTTTAAGTCTCTTATTCCTTCACTTCATCACTTCAATCAGCAATTTAATGCTCAGAATCACTTTTACACCTCGTTGAAACAATATTGAAATTATAGATTCAACGGGCGAAAGATATTATTGGATTTCATTATCTGGAAAGAAGAGAAACTCACATAAACCAGGAAAAAGCATTATGACAGTTTCACAAGAGTGCAGTGATAAAACAGTTTCCAAGATCTAGTTATCGTGGATATTTTTTATTTTTGCTTCTTTTTTCGAATGTTCGCATACATTTAGGAAGATCCTTTTTGGCAAGAAGAAGCGATTTAAAAATTGTATATTTATACATCACTGTAGCGGCAAGCAATACATTTAAATTTCAATAAAACACTACTATTACTATCAGATGTACAATTACGTGTATAATAACAAAACTATATTTTCTAATCTGGATTAAAGACAAGAGAGCTCATGACTCACAAGATCGCATCCTTGGTTTATAAATCTAAATACATGTACTATACCTTAACATACACTGAAATACACTAAATGAAAATGTAGTTGTTTCTTTGCAAGCGTTATTCGAAATGAAAAATAGGTTTCCTTTGCATTTCATAATTTAATTTTGTACACTACACAATGTAACCGCATTTAAGGGGTCGACTTTCCATATCGCCATCAAAGGACCCCGGTAGGTGTGCTTTTTGAGAGAATCTTATATAAAATTTCAACTAATAATCACTCATTTTCATCGTTGCAATTAGCCAAAAGTAGAAGAAAAGTGACGAGAATTAACAACAATGCAGCGCACAATATATGCAGGCAAAATATTTCCATTGTAGTCGATTTTGGTGAAGATTGGTTCATGTCAACTTTATGCTGATATGGACTAATGGGAACTGGGCCTACAATTTGTAGCTGAGTCAGAACCACGGTGCAATATGTCCCTCAATCAGGAATCAAACCATGGAGGTCTTGATTAGAAAGCGACAATTTTAGCCACTACGATATTGAGGAAGTACACTCAGTGCTTATTATGTCAATCTAAATAGAAATAATTTGTGATCTGATAAACGTATCATACCCAACATGTAGTAAGTTAAATTCTCCTGAAAAGAATCAGTGTCATTGAATTAATTTTCTTCGGGGAGCTCAAGGCCTCCAAGATAGATTAGTAAATCTGGATATGGTCTTGTAATCAAATAATATTGGGACCGATTCCCAATGGGGTACATTTTTGTAGCTTCAGTTCCCATTGAAAGTGACCATTCACATAATACTCAGGTTCGAATATTCGTGCCTATTACATGGAAGTAGGGATAAATAATGTTGTGGTGTCACATATCGAAAGTGTTGTTTGTCAACTACAGCATATTACAAAGATTGAATGTAAGCGAACGAAAACAAAGTCTCTGCGCAAGTAGTGACTCGAGAGGATTCAACCAACGAACCCATGAAAGGAGAATTTGCTGAAAACGCCGCTGCAACTACCAGTAGTTTGCAGCAGCGTTCACTGTTTTGCTCCGCCCACTCGCTTTCTCCCTTTCTGTACAGTTATGCACAACCTTGCTCCACAGATTCCAGACATTCCTTCCCCCTGTGACTGGAAGGCAGACTTAGAAAAGTGCAATTCAAAGTATTAAAGTACGAAACAGATATCCCACACCAGAGAGCCAATAAAGAATTTAAAATGTTTTAATGTCAAATTATTTATGTATTTATTTTTATTTGCTCTTAATTTCCAAGGTAATGTTAAGGCTCTGGGGCTTTCCGTACCAAATTCACAAGAATTAACAATTAAATTCCTGATGTATTTTTCAGAAATTCCTTTCGATATACCGTAAAAGCAGCTAGAAACTTCTCAAAATACATGCACAATGAATTTGAATTTGCTGCCCACTAATGAATTCACGCAACAAAAATCTATTACTATACAGTAGCTTAGGAAAAGTATCCTAGAGAACAATAGTTCATTACTATTACTTTGTTTTTCTGGTTTAAGTTTTTGGTAGGATAGACAAGAAACATTTGATTACTGGATTACTCAGGGGTGGGGGGCAATAACAACAGGCTGTTGTTGCCTGGAGTAAAACAGTTGGGATTCGAATTCACCGGAGCGTAATATTGGTCACAACACCTGCTATTTCCCAGAGGATTTATGGGTTGACTTTTACTCCCACACATCTATTTCATGATGACAATTGTACATTAATAAAAAAGAGGTGTTTTCTTTCTGTGATGAAGTTTCTAGGATTTGTGTAACATACCAAAGCAAATGTATGCATTGGAAATTCTCTACGACATAGCTCCAAATTGTTTCCAATAGCAATAATAAAGGGGTCCCGGGTTCGATACTAGCAGGCGCATGGCACAGTGGTACAGATCCCACTTTAAACTGTAGGTCCAGTCCCGATTATCCTTTCTGTGCTTAAATAGGGCTTAAAACAACAAATCAATCAATCAAACAAACCAATAGCATTCGTTACTACTCGGTACTCGTTAGATTCTATGGAAGCATCGAGTTTTCATGTGTGTCAAGAGTTAACAATGAATTGATATTGGCATGAATTTGATCAATTAAAAAGTTGCATGTGGGGAAAATCTGCATATGTCTATGTGAGACCATTCAAGCAAAGAAGAGAAAAACGAATATAAAATTTGTTCACCTTTGTACACGAAGTTGGTTCGAACATCACATTTTTCTTCTCTATGTTAATCATGACGCTGGAAATGAATTGATAAAATGGATGGTTTCGAATATAGGATTCGTGACTTGATCAGCCTGATCAGCTATGTTGATCACCACAGAGGATGGCGTCCTACAGTTTAAAGAGCGGTTCGAATAAATGAACATGCTTCTCAAGAATTAATTAACAAAATTATATCGGGGATTCCTATAACCAAGAATAACCCTAGCGAACCAAGTTTTGTAAGAAATAATAATAATCGCTGCCACGAATTATTTTATTTCCTCCGCAAATATATTTATTATATTTTTTTGAAGTTTTAAGTGCAAACGTGTGTATGAACCAAGTAGTGGTTTTGTATTTTTCTTTTTTTACATCTCATTTCTGCCATTTTTGGTCAATCGCGACTATGAGGATGAGTGATGATAAAGGAACACTTATGAAGGAACACTCACAAAGAACATCCATGCTGAGACCGGAACTCGAACCGGGGAAAGTAGATCACTCAACAACTCGGCCACCGATCCGGTAAATACTGTTATCAAATATCGTCTTTGCACTGAGAAATACATCCGAAGAATGCAAGTAATTCATATTATTTATCTATTGCATTGCAAGGTTTTGAATTCATGAAAGTAGCTAATCTTGTTACAGGAGGAGAAAATATGTGCTTTTAGACTGATACAAGAGTTGATAAATGCCATTACAATGTCCGAGAAAGAAATTTCTGTGGAAAGCCACCGGCGGAACATTGAATATTCGGGAAAGCTGTTTGTGTGAGGAAGTGAACGCTGCATAATGGAGTTTTTGATTGATTGATTGATTGATTTGATTCATTTTACTTCGCTTTTCTGCCACTTTTGGCTAATAGTGAAGATGGAGATGAGTGATGGTTTGATGAAGTTGATGAAGGGACACTCACAAAGAACACCCATGCCTAGGCAGGGATTCGAACCCAGGTCCCTTGGCATCGTAGCATAATGAGTCTTTATATTATCTTGATTCATTACTATTATGGATTTATTCTGCCTCTTCCGAAATAGTGAATATAGTGTTCACAATACCTATACTCATCTGTATCCAAGAATGGATATGAAGGTATGACACTCAGCTCATACTCAATTCGAACACTTATCGTTGTATTTGAATAGAACTTTAAATCGTGAATCATTTTTCCGAGGTCTGAAGTTTTTTTTTTTTAAAAAGCCGAAATCCTAGGAAGCAAACGTTCAGACGCGTTTCATTTTCTCGGGTAATACTTTGCATGGTTCTTGTACAATCAACCACCGAACGAGACACGCGCATTCGATATTAAACGAAAATGTAGACGAGAAGCGAGAGACGAAGAAGGAAAATACACAAATCTACTTTGTACCAATAAAGGATGGACACATCACGAAGGAATGATGATTGTTTTTCGGATTTACCTAACACTGAATAGTGTATGTGCTCAATGGGCTTGGAGAAAAATACAGGAACATGGATTGCCTGCAGTGTATACGGAAGAGCAACTCAAGAGGCGAATTCGTGCTCCTCTCCAGCCGAGGGGGAAAGATCAATGATTTGTTTATTTATTTGCGGGAACACGCACCGGAGGTACCAAACGGAGAGTTGTTCCATGATTACATAGTAGACAAATGGCTGAAAGAAGATCGATTCCTTGTTACCTCCGAAAGTATTCAGACTTTCACTTGCTCTCTAAAAGCTTCTCTGTGTAACTTTGTCAGCGATTTCTTTTTTCACGAAACACACAAAACGTTTGTCCTTATTTTGTAATCTTATAAATGCTAAAGTTAGCGTCAAAGCATCTATGAAATAAGTGTAGTAATGATTGACTGATTTTTACAAAGTTGCAATGGGGAAAGTCAGGACTCAGGATTTTTGCTGTCCCCACTAAATAGCTTGCAATAATGCAGTTTCCAGGCAATATAAGTAGACGGAAGGTTGACTTTTGAGAACGTTCTGTACACTCGCCTCAATTAGTACTCCGGCATATTGTTTCTTTATACAACATATTTGCAGAAGATACAATTCAAAATACAAAGTGTATCTATATACGCCGTATAAAACACAACTTATTACTAACTTCGTTGACCCTGTACACTCCTGTTCACATAAGTGGCACATACATCAGCTGTTCAACCCTATAAAATGTGTCACTTTATGTGAAGAGGAGTGTACCTCTGAACACCCCAGTTGTGGTAATGAAAAGCGAACACGAATAACGCGGAAGAATCGATTTGTTACTAAAATAGTTACCAACAAATATTCACACGCGACTCGAGTAAAATTATCATTAAATAGAAATCTAACTGTCAATTCTGGATCTGTAAGTGAATGATTTGTTTATATTTTTTTACTGAAATAAATATTCTACGATCTAAAGTGTTATTTCAAAATTTAGTTTCTTCCATACTCACTTTATATTTTTGTTCTGCACAGTCTACTGCAGTGATAATTTCGCATGTGTGGTGATTTTATGTAGTGAGTTAACACCCTGAGCACATTTCATTTTTTCTTTAGCCATTATATCATGTAGCGCCTTTGCGGAATGTCTTGTTCCAGACGGAGATTTCGTAATTGTGAGCGACTTCACTTGATATCATTGCTCCAACTATGGTAAAATTTTAGGTTAATTTCTATTTTATTAAAATTTTAAATCTGGCATCTCTTTATGAAAACTCCATTTTCCCGGTATAAAATATTCGAAGATACTCAATCTGTCCCGTTCATGTCTGCTAAAATTTACACCACGGTCATACTCCGTCCTATTGCTAAATTCTGGTATATTATGTGATGTTTCTAAAGCGCCGTTTATTGCTACAGCTAGGTATCCTTCTATTGTGCCTTAGTTGTTAAAAACATTTATACATGTAATATTTATCTTATTTTACATTGCATTTCTGCCACTTTTGGTTACAGTCGATGAAGAGGACGAATGACAATTAGATGGTTTTCAGGAAATGACACTTTGAAACACCGATACCAACGCACGACCTCGAATATGTTACAATCTGTTGCAAGATTAGGAATTGACAACTCAACAAAGTCAGCCATCTAGTGAGCGTTTCTTATGAAATGTTCAAATGCAATAATGCTTCCGACCTTCATTCCAAATACAGCTTTCGAAGATAAGCAATTCATAATTTTGATTCCTGAGTGAAGAGAACAATCCTGTAGTTCTCTAGAACCCAATTGCTGAACAGAAGCACCATGATTCAAAATCGCTGCATATGTGTAACAAACATTCTGTATGTGTCTGGTATGGGCAGGGTGCATTGTCATTCAGACTAATATTTGAAGAAAAAATATTCATTGTAGGATAAATGTAACCACATTTATTTATAATTTTCCTTACTAGAGGTAGCAAGTCTGTTGTGATATATTTTAAAACGAGGTACTACCTTTCCTCTGAGTCGCAAGACACGCACAAGCAAACGAGAGAATTAGGATGTTAAATTTTACCTTACTTCTCAGTTATGACGTAACAATTTTCACTTCTTGTATTTCACCTGCAAGTAGTATGGTTCCCGACGAAGCATAAGAATGAAATAGCATCAACATAATATTGACATTTATTTAAACAGTCAATATAGCAATAAATTTAGTGAGAGTAAAATTTTATCTGAAGTAACCAATTCGGTGCCCTCGTAAACTCATTTTGATTTGTCAAATACAAGGTCAAAATTTATTCTAAATTCCATGCTTTTAATATGCATAACAACCTTCAGTACCGTATGTACGAAAAACAAATATTGGCTTCTCAGAGCGAATTTGTGAAGAATAGAAATTATGGGAGTATCTTCATTCTTTCGTGAAATCATGATGTTCTGCCTTACAAGAGAAAGAATAATTGACGTTTTCCAAATCCTGTAGCAAGAGTTAAAAACTGGACTTGAACCGGGTTTGTATGGATTCTTGTCGCTTTAAAAATGCAGATTTTCATCCTAGAGCAGAGTAAGAGTACCTTCAGATCTTCCATTTGCCGTGGAGATATTGTGTATTCTTCTCGCAAACAAATAAATCTTGTACCGTTAGACAACTTGAAGGCTTCTCGTCCGCTTTCTTATCCATGTCTATTTTCTTTATTCTTGTCTTCCAGCCCCCCAGTTTCATTATGAATCGAAAATTCTGTGTCTCGCTTTGAAATTAATCCCTTCTTTCTTTCGTCCTACTTTCGAGAAGGGGGCGCTAATCCTTGTGTCTCTCTTGATGAAGATTGAGAGACGCTTCGGAAACTTTCCAACTCCTGCGCGGAATGAAAATACGTCACGGTATCCTTTCCGTACGCCTGCTTGAATTTTACTATATCATCCCTTGCAGCAAGCCACATTTTTCTACAATTTCTTCGCTGCAAGGGCATGAAACGAGAATGATTAAGCCATTCATTTCGGCGATGTGATAATGTCACGTAGTCGTACGCCGCATAAAACTTCTATTGGAAAGACAAACTTCCGTCTTTAAATTAGATTTAAGGGAGGTCGGCTCCAGAAACCGCTCCAACTTTGCCTGCAACGCAAGTGTAAAATGGTCATTATGAGTGTTAATGTTATTCGGATAAATATTCATTAGTGTCTTGACTTGTCGGACTAAAGTCGCGTGCTTTATGCCCATTAAGTGATTGCGCAGAGGTGTTACTGTAATAATCCCGAAAGATAATTGTGTAATAATGCTGCATGGAATCATGCCGACGAGTTAAGAACTAATGACAGTTGCATATAAAGCGAAGAATATTTGAAATACGAAGCAGGGTGATTTAATGAAGTGAGAACTATTTTCGGAGGTTTAAGTAATAAGCGGGACGCATAAAGAACATGAAATAATGCATGATAAGAATTTATACATTTTTTGTCACCTTATTACACAAGGTGATATGGTCGAACTACTTGATTTACATAGGCTGTCATGCCAAATTACTATTCATTAAAGTAAACGTTGGTTATCGGGTCCATGGCCTTTGATGCACGAGTCTTAATTTTTCTGACCGAATTCCTTGCTATTCTTCCATTGATTTAATAACGTTGCTCTTCAACTCCTTTGTGTACGGATTGGTTTTGTAGACTGTCTTTTCAAAGGCAAAAGTTTGTTTTAATCCACTTTATGCTCAGATATGGTAATCCAGACTGAGCCTACAGTTTAAAGTGGGATACGAAGCACATTGCAAGTGTAATGTCCCTCCGCCAGGGATCGAACACGGGACACATTGATGACAAAATGACAACGTTATCACACCACCCAAGGTGAGAAACTTTTTGTTAATGATTCACCAATTGTGAACTCTATATTGTATCAACGTTTTCAGAAGATTTAAGAGAAAGATTCTAATAGCTTATCTATGGCCATTACCAGTGGATAGTTAGAGATATATTAGTTCGTTGAACTCTCCAGCCTAACTATTGCCTATTGGAGGGGGGACAGGTTGATTTTGATTGATTGAGTTGCTTTTTAAGACCACTTTATGCACATTAAAGCTAATCGGGACTGGACATACAGTTTAAAGTGGGACCGGAACAACTATGTGCTTCCACTGGGTATCGAACCCGGGATTCCTTGATTACAAGGCGATTTACACTACCCCTGCGTGAGAGAGATAGAGAAATGAGTGCATGTTGTAAATGTATGTGTACAAATCTATCAAAGTACAGTCCAGATGAAATCTCCTTAGCTTCATGTAAGTTTCTTACTAATGGAGAGTATTTTCTCTTACACATGCGAGTGTACAATTTAGTCCAGAATACATTTATTTGATATCTAAATGGTGTCCTAAAAAGGATTATAATAAAATAAAAAGAAACTTCCTGTTATCCCTATAATTCTAGGAAAATGTCCATAATATGCTCCAATCCAGTCAATAAAACATCCTTTTAACAACCCAATAACGTCAGAAAATGTTAAAAACAAGTCCAAAAAATGTTATTTCATATCTAAATAATGTCCAGCTAAGATCCAAATGTAGTCTAAAAAATTTTTTTGAACAATATCCAAATTACGTACAAGAAATGTCTAAATCAGAGCATATAATGTTCAGATAACGTCCCATTTGATGTCCAAAACATGTCCAAAAATGATCCGAAAACGTCCATAACATCTCTCATGGATATCACGTATACGAACAAATAGATATCCAGGGGACATCCAATGGATGTCTATTTGATATTCCTGGATATCTATTGGATATCCAGATCTTCCAACACGAATATCCAAGGGATATCCAATGGGTGTCTTTTGGACATTTGTGTGCTGTGTGGGATGTTGGTAGGTGCCGGGGCTTGTCCCAGGTTGATACCTTCCTGGAGATGAGGCCTGCTCGAGGAAAGGTTTATAACGTCATCTCTAAAAGATTTCTTCTTGAATATTACGAGGAAGAGGAAAACAACTATTTTCATTTTTGTAGACTATACTCTGTCCCAGGAGTCTGCGGAGCAAGCGAACGAAAACCAGACCTGTGCGCAAGTAGTTAATAGAGATGGTTCGGCCAATGAACGCGTGAGAGGGAAATAGATTGCATGGAAGGGACGATAAGACTGTAGCTACCAGTCATTTGTGCCAGCACGCACTGGTTTGGTCTGTCCACTCCAAATCTCCTCTTCTCTACCGTCACGCGAGGCTTTGCTCCACAGACTCCTAGGACGTAGTATTGGATTATTTCACACCTCCACAGAACCATAAGGGTAAGTAGTTAGATACGTCACTTCGTGAGGCATTCATTTATTCTCCACTGTTCTCTCGTGGCTTCATGGTGTCGGTTTCTTCCTCAAGCTATCAAGACAAAATGTCGCGAATATATCTTTAATGTAAGCCATCGTTCTCTCCTTTTCTTCAATTCTTTCATCCTTCACCCTCTCATTAAATCGAGTAGAATACTTTGGTGTCTATTTTTGTCATTCTGGCAGTGTGTTCAGCTTTCTCTCCATCCATCATCCTATGTAGAGTTCTTCAACGTTTCTAACAACTTTTGTACTCTTGATTATTATGCCCGACCCTGTGGCCGAGTGGTTAGCACATCGCGCTGCGACGCCAAGGGTCCCGGGTTCGAATCCCGGTCGGGCTTGGTTGTTTGTGAATGTCCATTCATCAATTTCATCATTTCATCCCTCATCCCCATCTTCGGAAATTAGTCAAGAGGCACAAAACGCGAAGTAAAATAAACTAAATCAATCAATCAATCAATCTTGATTATTACAACCTTCCTTCTTCGTCTTGCTAATTGTTATTGACAAAAATCACGAATAAACCTAACAAGAAAATGCATTATTTGTGTTTATTACCGCGATGACAAATGCAGCTTATTGCTATTTTCCTTTACGTTAAATGGCTACAAGAAAAGTGATATTATTACTGAAACAGAAATGATGTTTTAATTCCAACATGTTCGCTAAAACTGGCATAAATGTGTTCAGAGCAGATTTTGATATATTATCTTGTCACCCTAAATTACTTACTCTCTGTTTACAAAATTAAAATATATTTATTCTGACAAGGTACATGTCTCAGAGTCAAAAGTGAAAGGTTGTCACTTAATTTATTTATATAAATTAGCTAAATGGAGGGAGTGGGTACATTGAGTCACTGCTGTTTCTAAAGGGAAGTACCAATATGATACGGTTCAAATTTTGAATATCTTTATTTTAGATAAAGTAATCTTGTCCTTGCATAAGGGCATCATCTTGTGTTCATCCAACCTCTGATAAAAATGAGCAACTGGGGGCAACTCTGGGGGTAAAGGTGGTCGGAGCGTGGTGCTGATCACATCCCTTCACAATGACCAAGATCATGATTATGTGGAGCCTCTATCTCCATACTCTCCTCCATTGTTGCAATGTGTAGGGAAAGGGTGAACATTTTAATTAACTACCAACCCATATATTTACGTACAAAGCAAATTATGTTTAAAAATTGCAATTGCGTTTACTCTAAGGAATATTTAAACTGCATCCTCGAAAACTGTGAAAATGAGTGTGATCAGAACTTCCTCGTTCTCTTGGAAATTCTATTTTCCCCACCTCGGTTAATAATAGAATCACAAGACGTAAACAACATCTTCAACCCTGTAGTGTTCCTACATTCTTGGCGTCGTTGTCCAGGTTTTCGGCAATTTCTTAGCATCGAGAGGCAAGAGTGCGCACATTCCACTCTCTAATCTGCAACCAGAGACATGCTTTTCTGAGGTACTTCGCTGCGTCGAGGCATCCCACAAGGGTACTTCACAGTTCTTGTTGAACAGTGAGCCCTGGTTCATTATTTTTGTCTTTGTCCAGAATGTCTAGGAAATTCTTTCTAAAATTTCAAGACGCCGAAAGCATATTATTGAAAATACGATCACCGAAGTGTTCACCGTATGAATCTAAATATGTTTTTAATATTATTGTTTTAATTTTATCGCAGGATTCATCAACATGACAAAAGTGGTAACGCGAAAATAAGGTGATGATTGCACGACCGTAATCAATAACTTGTTGAGGGGAGTGGAGGTTGGTGGGGTGTAATAGCTTCAATTTAACCTAATTTTCGGATAAGAAAACCACCGTAGATACAGGTTTGCTTTATTGATTTGGTCTATTTTACTTCGCTTTTCTGCTACTTTTGACTAATCGCGAAGATGAGAATGAGTCATATGATGAAATTGATGAACGGGCACCCACAAAGAACACCCATTCCCAGTCTGGGATTCGAATCACTGGCGTCGTAGCACGCTGGACTAACCACTCAGCACAGAAGTCGGTAAAACGTAAGACTGATTATTAAAAAAGGAAGACACAATACTCTTTACGTTCAAATCTCCCCGTAAGAAACGAGACTTAAATCTTAACCCGGGATCCCATGATTACAAGGCTGGAGGCTTAGTCCATATCCTGTCTGGGAGGCCGTATGTTAATAAAACCTCATGAAGACAGCACAAGACAGTGCATTTCAAGTGGCAAGAGGAGACCGAGAAGTAGACGCAAGAAACAGGGTTCCGTGAGGATGTGTGGTACAGATCCTGTGTTCCACTGATAACAAAGAGCCAACATATTTTACATTTACCTTTCTGAGTTTGACGGATACTAAAATTCCGCGCGTTTCCATATTCACAACTTAATTAACAAACTCAGATATTCTAGTTTCACTTATCAATCCATATGCATATATTACTGTCCTGCGCTGTCCAGTCTGTGTTCTTGATGTCTGTCTGTGATCTTCATATGTCTGAATACGTAATAACTGAACTCTAAGTGCGAATATAGCCTAAGTGATCACTTTGGGTCTGTAATGTATTTCATGACAAAACGTTTTTTTGTATTTTCATTACTTTTTGATAAATACTTAACGACTAAGGTCATCTTTGGATTACTTCTTGAAGATTGGCAACTGCATGAATTATTAAATGAATAAATAATGATTTTCCTTTGTTTATCGCCTTCCATTGTTAGCCTGTCTTCTACCCTCTCCATGCAGGAATATTACCCATTCACCAAAATCTATCATTCGTCATTCAAACACTTCCACAATGCAACTGACATTGTGTAGATTCGTCACTATATATTTGATAGCAGATTTGATTGAGTATCTTTTCAATGATTAGTCCCGTAAAATGATGTAACGTTTCGTTCGGTTTTACTGTAATATACATTCTTGTATTTTTAATGGTTTCAGGAAATTTAATTACACTCTACTTTTTTTTCTTTTAAAAAATCAACATCCTTCCGAGTATGAGAATAATAACTACACCAACCTACCAACGAATAACTCGTTTCGCTTACGTTGCAAGTTCAACAAAAAATGATCTGGCAACATGTAAAACTAGATAACAAAAATAGGTGCATTTTAACTACAACCTACATAAAAGCTATGGACTGAAAAACAAGCGCTGAATTAATACAGGACAATTATCTGTGAATTTATATTTCTAGATTTCATTTTTAAAAGTTGAAAGTTATACTCTTTAATTTCTCATTTCTCTCTGGTATCTCTTGTTCTCTTCTTTTAATAAAGAAACATTATCCTAATACATCACGGTTACATGTTGCTGTACAGTATGTAGAGACTACGGTTGTATATGGCAATGCTAACAAATATTATAATCATAATGGAAAATTATAAATTGAAATCTTGGAAAGGTTTCAGGATGCATGAAAATAGACATTCATTGTATGCGTTGAAGCAGAATCTAATAGAGGAGGTCGATCGCTCCGGGACCCAGAGGCTTTAGGTAATGTGGTTACAGTGGGATATCGAGTGATTAAAGGCTACCATCATGTTAATTGGGCTCAGTTATGTGATTAAAGTTTGCACTATGCTCTGAAGTTAATGGGGGCTACGGGTTTCCGTGGAATTTGAACCACAATCAAACTCCGTGGGGAGAAGAATGTCACGTCTCTGCTGCCGCCTGCCATTAACATTCGATAAGTATATCACCAATTTAACTGCTGAGTAGCGATTTCAGACACCTTTCCAACGAAACGACCATTCATACTTGGTAGCGAATCACCCGATTGTGCATTTCTTGCAGATATCATACACCTACAAAATATAATAACCGATTCCATCAGACGAGAACTAACGTTTTCCTTTACTTACGATGACCGGCGCTGAAAGGCTTTCTCCTCATATTGCCTAAACCTGGAGCAGTATTTCTCTTTCGGCGAAGTGTGTTGATAATATCATCGATTGTAACAGGAACACCATTAGCTTAATTAGGATCAATATATGCAACTAGAGCTTCAATTGTATGTTGGTGGGACTGGCAGTTCTCTCCATGGTGGCCGTAAGCAAGAAAGCAAGGGTAGCATGGCTGAGACCGAGGGGGTGGAGACACAGTGCGATGAAAAGGGAGGGAGGGACATATGAATGTACAACATGCAAGTGGAATGACGGGCCGGATTACCTGTTTATATGTTCGGGAACGCGCACCCTGCAGGACAAATGGCTGGAGGGTTTGGAAAAGAAACGAGCGCTAAAATTAGTTGTGGAACAGATAGCAGCAACTGCGGAAAGATTGGAGAAAGTGGGGGGTGTTTTTGGTGAAAGTCAAGGAAAAGAGAAGTGTGAAAAAAATAAGAGAGACTGAAATGAACGAGTGGGTTAGGGGAAGCGAAAGATTATGTACAGAGGGACCAAACTAAGAGACAGCACAAAATAAACAATTCAATGTAACATAATATTGCAGAAGTCAAACAATTCATATATTATGTAGTGTGTACAACCTACGGCTCGCATATGAAAGGAAATAAATCCATGGTGACCTGAAGACGGTGGTTTGGGGCAAGCTGTGACGTTGGTTTGAAGGCGTCTTGCCAGACATGTGAGAAAGCATTTGCTTTTCTTGTATCAGTATGTATGGCTTTATCTTTAGAGTAGAATTGAGAAATTAATACTGTTGGATTACCCAGTGAGCTTATGGAACAGTTTCCAATATTTTGTGGTATGGTTTTCATTGTTGCAGGTGCTGCATGTGTCTGTTCAACGCCGTTGATCAAAGGTCTGATTGTAAATTATCAACTGCACATAGCCACTGGCGAGGTAAGTGTAAGGATGCCGGATTTCTAGTTCATATGCTCTTCGTGTAAGTTCAAGATATTTCGGCGTTGTTTATAGCTATTTATAGTGGTCGTAGGTACGAGTATTTTAGCAGCAATAGATCTTAATATATCCAAATTAGATACTTTCAGGAGGTTTAAAAGTTCATTAAATTTAGGAAATGATAAATATTTTGTCAATGTTACTCTCGTTACATTTCACATGCAGTAATTTATGAAAGAAGTTATGAATGTTCAGCATTCTTCATTGAGTGTATAGTACAGAATCCACGGAAATGATCTTACTACGGAGTCGCATATTCTTATATTATTTCAGATAAAATTAAATTTTGGTATGCCTTTTAACGAAGGGCAACCGACACTATATTTTACTTTGTTCTTCTATATATCCTTGCAGAATGTCTGCGTGTGACACGTACTTGTGTGTATGGTTACACTGTGCGAGTTTATTTAAAGTAAGTGCCGTGGTAGTTCAATCGGTAGGGTGTCTGACTGTCATGCAGGGTTCGATTTCCTGGTGAATGACACGAGGAGGGAATTTTTTCGACAATCTCCCTGCATAAGAGCGCTCCGAGGTTCACACAGCCTCTAATAAATGGTTACCTGGGGAA
The DNA here is from genome assembly GCF_977018435.1 of Lepisma saccharinum. Classification (NCBI taxonomy): domain Eukaryota; kingdom Metazoa; phylum Arthropoda; class Insecta; order Zygentoma; family Lepismatidae; genus Lepisma; species Lepisma saccharinum. The sequence continues at coordinate 56,555,369 of NC_139230.1, read as the reverse complement.
GGGGTAAAAGCGGGCGATCCCATCACCTTCAAAATTGAACGTGGGGGCCCTACCTTCACATCCCCTATGAGCTTTCATGATATGATATGGGGGTAGCTTTGCCTTTCTTTAAATACTATGTTTTGTTAAAACTATATAACACAATATTTCTTAAAAGCATTTTATTAAATATCCTTGAGATAACACGCATAAAATACGTCGGAACGTATGGAGTAATTTAGTTAATACAGCTACAGCCACGGACACTTCTGGGTTGTAACGATATCATTGGAAGTCAATGGCATCATTATAATCCAGAAGTGTTCATGACAGTACATGCTTTGGATTTATTCAAGCATTCTCCCGCTCAAATTACATTTTCAGCTAATTAATGCAACGAAATGCAGTAAGTGCATTCACTGTAAGTTCAAATAGTAACCACTGATAGTAAAATCTTAGATCACCAGCTGTAGTGTCGTTGTTAAATATTGGCAAGCGTAGGTCCTTTCATTCCTGGGCGCCGAGTGGGGCAGTTGCCTAATGGGCCATTAATTAAGCAAGAAGTTGTTACGTCAACAATATCCGAAAACAGTAATATTATTAGAGCTCATCGTGGATCATTGCTTCGTGTTAGGTTTAGTTACCCTACTTTTAAGGGTTGGTTGAATTCGTCAGGTGGAAAGGAAACAATGAAGTTTGTTGTTGTTGTTCTATGCTGGCGCGAATTAACTGAGCCAAGAAAAGGAACTAACACTGAGTTGGAAAATAATATTCCACAGTATTTTACCCACATGGATGGAGCATTATAAATCTACAAAGTTAAGGAAACATATGAACAATATAATAGAATTTAAATAAAGGTTCTATAAAATGTAAATTTGTAGATAATTCTACCAGATAATTATAATTTTAAAAATTTAGGTTCACATTTGTCCTCTTTGATGCAAAATTTCGCATTTCATTTAGTTTAATTGATTGATTGATTTGCTTTATTTTACTTCACTTCTTGTGCCACTTTTGGCTAATTTGCGAAGATGGGGATGAGTGATGATACGATGAAGTTGATGAATGGATGCCCAAGCCAGGATTCGAACCCGGGACCCCTCAGTAGTGTGTATTATATAATGCGTATGCAACTCTCTGAACTTGTATGAATTCAGAGATTTTGAAATGGTGGCTCAAAATCAATATTTCATTATTAAAGCCAATATTTTCAAATTGCCTTGTCGAAAAAAAAAACCTCAAGGAAAACGGAAGCCAGTAGATGGCATGTCCTAGTGACAAAATGCGTACATGCCAAAATTGTATGCGATTTAATATATCTGCAACTTGGTCACTTTTCCCGGCAGAATACTTTGAAATTCTAACGAACCGATATCTGGAAAATCTCACTCTTTACTTTATAGCAAGAATTTGATGTTTGTTAAAACTGTCATCACTAGAGAGTAGGACTGTGCGATATTTTGATACATCGATACCGAGTTGCGTCGACGGTACCGATATAATGGCCGTCACAAAAGGAAACCTTATGCTTGACTTAACATGTAGTACATCTCGAATGAAACAGAACCATTTGTTCTCGTTTATTTTTAGTTTTTCGATAAAAAAGGGGGTTGCAAGTTGAAAACAACAGACTAAAGAGCGAACGACTCCATTGTGTTGTAAGGTAAAAGGTAAAGTTCCCCGTGCATAGCACCGTGCCATGAAGGCACAAAGCGTTGTAGAACTCCTATTTTGCTTATCAAAAGAACAACATGAATCTATTTTTCTCCTAGCTAAAATTGAAGTTCAAACGTCTGACTGAAAGATATAAGTTATATCGATAACGACGTCAGCACTTTTGATATTTGATATATCGATTCGATATCGATAATATTCAAATGACATCAAACTCTGATATCGACAAATCAATATCGCACAGCCCATTGAAGAGTTACTAGTACAATTACAGGTCCTTCTCGACCATTAATTCCTATTGGACTACTGTAATTATGGTAAAAAGGATAGCTATGTATATGTAGTGAATTGTCATACTGGCTATTAGTATCTTCTGTGATTAGAATTCCAAATAATACTAGTTCAATAAATTAATCTTGGTTCACTTTGGTCCAGAAATGGTTTGAACAGCATGGTAATGTATAAATTTGTTCTCACAATAATATGACTTATCTTTCATATTCATAAGTAAAACAAGTTGAAGAGCTGAAAGATATACAAACGACGAATTCATGTTTACATTTTGCGGATTCACCATCACACAACACATATTTCTTATTCGGATCACGTCACATGCACGACATAGATTTTGCATTAGCCATTCCGAAACGTCACTTTTTCATGCAGAATGCACTTTCGGCGGCTTTAACACTGGTGATTGCGAACCTTATAACTTTTGGTAATGCTTTCTCCTCAGCGCGCGTCCCCTGCATGGCAAGGAGCTGAGAGAATCTCTCGAACAGGATGTGTGGATGTGAAAGGAAATCTGGAATGTCTTGTCCATTGAGCGCTAGTTTGGATGCATGCCAACTGGAATCGTCACTCCTTTATGCTGTTCTGGAAGTCCCCTTCTTAGTCGAAGGAAAGAACACGATGGCCCCCACAAACCTCGTCCATTACCTTATGCGAACCCAAGGAATCAGGTTGGTCGATATCTAAGTAGAACAGTCTGCTGACTACCGCAGAATTCTGCTTCCTATAAATATATATCATACTGGGAAGTCTACCAGGGCCTGTACATTCCAAGTCAGTAGATCGCAGACAGAATTCTAGGTTCGCTTGGATGAAGAATATTAACTAAGATTTTTCACTGAACGAACCTTTTAAAGTTTTGGAACGCGATACTACTTACACGTTTTTCAATGGAAATCAGGGTTCATAAACAAAATGCTCATGATAAACAATTTTTGCACAGCATCATTTACAACACCAACATTCTAGACTGAGTTGCATTCGATAAACTCGAAACTGCCTCGGTGGCCGAGTCACGAACTCGACACTGAAGATTCGGGTTCAAGTCTAGGATTGGGAAAAATGCAAATGGAGATAAATTCGATTAGTTAGAATGGATGGATGATGAAATGGTTTTAAAAATATAGCTAGAGTATAAGATTGAGCTCAGATCAGAACCTAGGATGTTTAAATTTACTTACTTGTAGCCAAAAATGCAATCTCATTGAGCTACAGTGTTACCTTCTGCTGTAAATTTCCTTGCAAATAATTTATACAAAATCAATGATCATTAATTGTAAGGTCCCTTGGGGTAATAACGCCAAGTGCTCGTAAAGAGCGCATTTGGAAAGATGCGCGAGATGACACATGCAGTACCTTGATTAAAGGTTCTGAAAAGAAAGCAAAGAAAACCAAGCACATCTAAAGTACGCCATTATACTTGAAAGGTGAGGCACCCGAAAATATAAATCTGTGTCTGAGGTTTTCAAATTTCTTTAAAACAATGGCAAGGAAGATAACAAAAGCACGTTGGTTATTTGCAGTAACAATATTAAAGATGATGGAAATGTCCTAAGCCTGCTTTTCCTAGGCCTATTTGAGATTGATTGATTGATATTAGGTTATTTTACGTCGCTTTTCTGCCACTTTTGGCTAATCTCGGCAATGAAGATGAGTGATATTATGAAATTGATGAAGGGACACTCACAAAGAACACTCATGCCCATACCAGGATTGTAACCCGGGACCCCTGGCTTCATAGCGTGGTGTGCTAACCACTCTGCCACGGAGGTCGGCCCCTGAGCCTATCTGAATTGAAATTGATTTATTTTGGGGATCTCACACATACAGTATTGTGCTACAAGTACAGACTTTTACAAGAAAGTTATGTTTTTTTTTTGGTACAATAATACAAAATATTTTACAAACAACATATTCTTATTGCATGAATTCCTAATATACAGGGTGGGCCAAAAGTCAGGTGACAGCATTGCCATAGGAAAGGCTGGTGTGTTGGAGGTTCACTGTGGCCACATGTGATGTTTGGGGCAAACCCAAGGACACATGTGACAACCCCGGCCGCCATCTTGGAATCCGCCATCTTGAACGCAACTTAGGTCTCTTAAATGGAACCACAGGCATGTGACATATGATTTCCAATTGTTTTTTCGTCAGGAGTCCAATGCCGCAAACAGTTTTGTCCTATCGTGAACCTTTTCCTAATTATGGCCTGTCATTCTCCCGTTGTGTCTCCTCACAACACATGCTCGAAATGACCACCCTCGTGCACAATGGTTTGTGCCACACGCCTCTTCCAGTCCTCATGCACAGTCAGCAATGTCTCCGGACTCACAGCATCACAGGCATTCACAATCCACTGCACCAGATGCTGTCAATTCTGGATTTTCACGGTGTAAACCATGGCCTTGAGGTAGCCTCACAGGTAGAAGTCGAGAGGCGTTAGGTCCGGTGACCGTGGTGGCCATTCTACAGGTCCCCGACGCCCGATCCACTTCTCAGGGAACTGCTGGTCCAGGTAGTCCCGTACACAATGTCCGTAGTGGGGAGGGGCTCCATCCCGTTGGAAGAACGTTGGGTATGAACCGTCCTCCGACAAAACCGACGGAAAATCTCCTCATCCAGCAGTCGTTGGTAGTGGTCAGCATTCAGAGTGCCGAAGATGAAAAATGGGCCAATGATCCTCCTGCCAAAAATACCACACCATACCATAACCTTCTCGGAACCAATGATCCGCGATGCATCAATCCAGTGTGGGTTGTTGTCACTCCAGTAACGGTGGTTTGTTTGTTCACTTCTCCGTTTAGGTAAAAAAGTGTCTCATCGGGGAACAACACCTGCGAGGGGAGATCCGGGTTGGTCTCCAGTTCCTCCGTCGCCCATTCGGCAAACTGTACCCGACGGTCAGGATCGTCCTCTGTCAGATGATGGTGCATCTGAATTTGTATGGGTGCCACTTGTTAACGGCAAGTATCCTCCGTATGGACGTTCGGCTAACTCCAGATTCAAGGGCGAAACGTCTGGTGCTACGTTGGGGGCTTTTGGAGAAGGATGTGAGGACAGCGACAGTGGTTGCCTCATCTGTTGACGTTTTCGTGCGACCACTGCGTGCTTCATCGGCCACAGATCCCGTCTTTCGGAATCTGCTGATGAGTTTGGCCACACCATTGTGGGAAATGGGGTCCCTATCGCGATGTAATGCATTAAACTCTGCAGCCACCACACGCGAGCTCCGATTTCCACACATGAGGATGATCTCCACACATTCTTCGGTCGTCAGCACCATCATTCAGTCGGTGATACCTGCAAAGATAAAACAGGCCATAATTAGGAAAAGGTTCACGATAGGACAAAATGGTTTGCGGCATTGAACTCCTGACGAAAAAACAATTGGAAATGATATGCCACATGCCTATGGTTCCATTTAAGAGACCTAAGTTGCGTCCAAGATGGCGGATTCCAAGATGGCGGCCGGGGTTGTCACATGTGTCCTTGGGTTTGCCCCTCCCCCCCAAACATCATATGTAGCCAAAGTGGACCTCCAACACACCAGCCTTTCCCATGACAATGCTGTCACCTGACTTTTGGCCCACCCTGTGTGTGTGTATATATATATATATATAACATAGAGTTTGGTAGTGTTATGTTTTTAAGCCCACTTTATGCATAGGATGGCTAAACAGGACTGGGTTTAAAGTAAGATCCAAACTACTAGTGCGTACCTCCACCTTGCATCAAACCCGGGGCCCCTTGATTACAAGGAGGCGACGTTACCACTACGCTATACATCACAGAAAGAAAATCTGTCCCACAACTTGCCAAGACATGGATTTGTTCCATTTGGAACAAAGAAAGGGAAGAGAATGGGCTGTTCCACTTTCGAATAGGAGAAGTAGTGTGATAATTTACATTGACATTTCATAATTTTTAATTTTTTTTCTTTCGAAAATGTGACGAGGCCGCAATGTTATTTCATTTCCTTGTGTTAGTACATATATTCAGCTATAAGATGGTACACTCAGTTTTTGTCTTCTCTGCTGCTATTTTGAGATAAGTGTAACTCTAAAGTGGCGGATGCAACTAACAGCATCAATATCCAAGTAAAGTGCCACGTCACTTAGTGAGCTTACATGACCAGTAAACAAAGTTTTAGGGTACTCTTGCTTAATCAAGATCTTAAGGGCCGAAAACATGCAAAAACTGAATTTTGGATACTCTTTGTTGCCGCATAACAATGGAAAGTAACAATGCCCCACCAAAACAATTGAATGTTTACAATTGATTGATTTGATGTTTTAAGTCCACTTTATGCACTGGACCTACAGTTTAAAGTGAAATCCGAACCACTGTGTGCATCCCCAGGAATCGAACCCGGGACCCCTTGATTACAAGGCTACGACGCTACTACTGCGCCATAGGGGAGGTCCTGAATGTTTACAAGTAAGGAGGGTTATACTAACAGTACATGAAAACAGAAGTTGGTGTTTTGTTGCTTTCCAAAGATACAGCACTCCAAATTTACTCGTATTTCACGTTTCGTGAAAAACGGACGGTATGACCTTGAAATTTGACATTTCCTACAGGGGAGGAATTTTTTTTTCAGGATCTCAAAATTGCACAATATTCATATCTCATGAACTACTTCAACAAATAAAAAAATCACGGTATTAAACAAAAAAAGAACTATCCAAATATCACTTTTTTGTTTGTTTGTTTTGTAAATTTCAAAATAATGTCTCTTAAAAAAACTAGCTGTCTCCCTGGGCCACTACCCTTGTGTATTTTTTTTTAAAATAGGTGTTCTTGTGACATTTGTTCGCAATTAGGACACAGAATTATTATTTTTCTTTCATGTGTTCGCAATCAGTACCATTTTGGCATTGTACGCAATTAGGATACAACCTGTCGATAGGATTATAATAGAAAGGCTCAATACATGGCAGGACACAGAGGCAAGACTTGCATTATTTCTGAGATAACTAAATATCTTTACTATTCTAAAGAGTTCATCAACGTAATTACACAATAATACACTGCGCAAAATTTTGGGGAAGATTCTAAGTTCTACTTTCGTTTTCACATCATTTTGCAGCATTGTGCAGCTGTTGGAGAAATATTCAGACGAGGCCATAAACATTTTCCTGTTGTCTATTTCTGAGGGAGCAGAAAATGGTATTTGTGGTCTCGTCTGAATATTCCTCCATCGGCTCTCAAAAACTACCTTGTAACCACCTTTAAAACATAAGATCGCTACAAATTGTAACTACACTAAGTACAGCAGAAGGCCCGTTAACATATTTGATCAGAGGTGGTGTTGTCTTAATGGGTAAAACATGTTTTGAAGTACCGCCAATAATCTTATTTATTACATAAATATTCAATAAATTCATGAATCTATTTTCATTAATATTTATTACAATGCAGTTACAAAGCATGGGCATTATATAACAATAGACAACCAAGGTATACGTATAAAAAAGTAACATTGCAACTACTACTTGCATCTTATAAACACAGACTAATGACATAGACCAACCAACCTGGTATATGTGCACTCTGCATATGCTCAGGAAGGAAGAACTCCTTAACAAGCTGAGCATTCTCTCCCCGAGCAAAGAACATCACGTGATCAAAAACAAAGGACAATCAAATACACGATAGTATCAGATTCTTATATTTTCATATTTCCCGTGCCGAGTAGGTTACAAAATTCCCCCTCGCTCCAAGGGAGAAAACATAGGCACAAGATTTGTTACGAGGAATATAGGAAATCAAAACACAATATTACAAACATTTTGTGAACTTCCCAAAGTATTTCAACTTATAAACCAAAATATAGGTACATTTTTCAAATATGGATGACATTGAGATCTCTTGACGCAACATTATTCAAAGGTTCGTCGTATACAACGAAACGAGAAAAAGCATTTACAACTACCAACACAAATTTATATCCCTTTGAGCTAACCAAAGGACCAACACAGTCAATATAATATCGTTGTCCACTTACAGATACTATTTCTGACGTCAACTGATTGACAATGGATGCATTACTAGGCTTATACTTCTGACAACTAATACAACTTCGAACAACATTTTTAATATTTTCACTCATTTTTGACCATGTAAAGTGCCTTTTGAATTTTCATCAATGTTTTAAGCCATCCACAATGTGAACCAGATACAACATTATTATGAAAATATTCAATAACGGACTTTCTAAGATGTGTCGGTACAACTATTCTATGAGACATATTATTAGATTTAGTCTTAAAATACAAGACATCTTTGATAATTTTATAATTAACATTTTCCTATTTTATTAATGATAACTTTCAACTGATCATCCTTTCTTTGTTCATCACCTATTGATGCGGATAACAAAGGATGAGCCCACATAGATAAATTAATGCCTTCTAATTCTTCTACATCAATTTCTTCAGTGTTAAAATTCCTTGTTATTAAACATTCTCGACAAGATATCAGAAAGTACATTGTGTTTAGATGGAATGTGTTTTCCATTTTGAACTTAGGCCTCCCCGATGGTAGCGTCGTTGCCTTGTAATCAAGGGGTCTTGGGTTCGATACCCGGTGGAGGCACATAGTGGTTCTGATCCCACCTTAAACTGTAGGTCCAGTCCCGATTAGCCTTACTGTGCATAAAGTAGACTTAAAACACCAACTCAACTCAACAACCATTTTGAACTTGTAGACTGAAAGTTTCTCTAAATATCTGGCATATTTAGGAAATTTAGAAGCTCTCTTAATGAGCCATGTAATGTTGTCAACTTGTAATAAAAATGGTTGGCTTCTTAGATATACATCAAACGTTTTAAAACCATCATAAGTGAATCAAGTTCTACCTGATATATTGTAGAATTTTTGTCTTTCTCTTTCATTCTTTTACAAATGGAGAAAACAGGACAAAGGATCTTATTTTCCTCTTCTTGTAACAAAATAGGACCGTACACTGACAATGACCCATCTGCTTGGACAATGAATGGTTTAGTCATATCTGGCAACTTTAAAATGACATGATTTTCAAGTGCATGTTTAATTGAATTTAGTGCATTTTGTTGGGTATCACCCCCTCCCCCCCCTATTCAAATTTCTTTGCTGATTTAGCATCATTCAATGGTGTTGTTATTTTTTGAAAATTAGGGATGAATCTCGAGAAGTAGTTAATTAATACAATTAACCTATTTAATCCTCTTCAATTCTTTGGACTAGATAGCTCCTTAATAGCTTCAATTCTATAAGGATCCATAAGTAATGAACCATTTTTTACTAAAAAATTTGTAGGTGTTTAAATTAGAGCTTTCATCCTCAGAGCCAATAATGACATCGTCACAATATTAATGAAGAAATGTTCCTTTTAAAGGGGTTCTAAAACAATACTAAAGCATAGGCCAAAATTCATTTGGATAACCATACAAAATATAGATTCGGTAAGGAAGAAATTTTCCGATATAAAATAGTGTTTTATTCACTACAACCTGGAATCCTTATAATTTTGTTACGATTAAAGTCATTTAAGTAAACAACAGAAAATATAAGGTATCCGTCATGTTCAAACTGCTGCGTACAGATTGCGCTGGCTGATGTAGTTTTGTCAATACCGGTGCATTTTTTTCTTTTATGACTAGTATGGAAGATTTTGTTACGTAGCCGTAAGTATCTGTAATGCTATGTGAAAAAATGAAAACATTTCGTAACTTCAGAAAGTAGTGGTTATGTTAATGATTTTTGAAGTGGCGTTTCGTCGCAATATACTTCGTGGTTCACATTCTAGCATACACTGTTGCCAAGATTTCATCCGTGTCTTCTAACGATATAATCAATGCAAGTGCTGGAAAGAGTGAAACTCAAACCAAGCTACCAGAGAATATCGAATCCCGTACATACACGAGAACAAGGGAACAAATATTCCATGGAGGAAGTTAAAAAGGCGAACAAGCTCGAAGGTAAGTTAATATTTAATTGCGTGTTGCTTAATATTATTCATCAAAAGCAAAACGTTTGAAATATAGGCAAAAAGGTATAATTTATTTACATGTTGAGGAAATATCTTCTGATGTTTTTCTGTGAGAATATCGCTTGAACCTATCATTTTTTAAAACACTGCACGACCTTTTCACTTCCAAACGAAGTTGATAATTCTCTGTAAATGTAAAATCAGAATAGGATGTTATATTTTGCGTAAATTTCCCGATAATTACTGTTTTCTGATCATTACTACATCATAAAATATACCATAATATAGATTACATCTAATATCATTAAAGAAATATTGCATAAAATGCTCTATTTTCATTTCTATAAGTTAATTTCCAAACGTTCAAGCCGTGCTGTTCACATGTGCGTACATCGGAACGTTTATTACAAATCAGTCGTTTGTTTTACGGTTTCACTTTGTCCTTGTACATGGTTGGAATGAGTAGTTTCTGACCAGCTTTCAGCAAGAGTTTTCCCCCCTTTTTATTTTTGAAGCAGCTTGCAAATATTCATATGCATTAAATAGGTTAGGCTAAATTAGCTTGAATTTGAATAGATTTAATATGAGATTCCTGAATGTCTGCAAGTTTCGGACACCGTTCTGTTATCTTCCTTCACAGAAACACGCCAGAAAACCGGTTTTGTAAACTTTGAAAGCTATTTGACAGGTTTTAACATTATTCAGTGGGGAATTTCTGTCTGCTACGATTTGAGTTTGGATTTATGTTTTAAGTCCACTTTATGCACATATAGGCTACAGTTTAAAGTGGGCTCCGATCCAGTATGTGCCAAAATAAATGCATAGAGGTGCGCATGCGTAACACAAAGCATGGATATAACAAAAACGAGTAAAGTTTTAACTTAGAATTATATTTATTTATTATTTATTTTGCACAGAAATTTTGTGAAATGCCAGTATATTGGGAAAGTTGTAATGCTCACAAGTTGAAGGTGGGATTGTTCAGTGGCACTACGGGCGACAAGATCAAAGTTATCAATATTGAATTCAATTGTGCTGAGGCAGCAGTATGTGTGTGTAAAATATATTAGATAGGGGGAAGGGAGGGAGGGAGGGAGAAGAGGAGGGAAATAAGTACGACAAACAAATACTCTAATACGTAGTTGAAATGAAATCATGAATTTACGTTCATTCATTACGTAATAAAATGTCAGATTGATGAGATACATGAATTTGAAATGGGTGTGAGGAGCATATAGTAAACAGTGGGTGATCTTGGTTTGAGTTGCTGTTTTAAGTCCACTTTATACACAGTAAGGCTAATCGGGAATGGACCTACAGTTTAAAGTGGGATCCGAACCACTTGTGCCTCCGCCGGGTATCGAACCCGGGACCCCTTGATTACAAGGCGACGACGCTGCCACTGCGCCACGGGGGAGGCACTACAGTGGGTGATCTGAAATACTGTATATGGTCACGGGTAATATATGACCAGAATGGTGAATTATGGCATTCTTACTTATTGGTCAGTAATAAGTAATATTTTAATTATTAAATGAGAAAATGGAAATTGTAAACTATTTGACAGGTATTTAACATAACTTTCTTCTTTCATGCATCTAGGTTCTTTTCCTAAGGGCCGGCCCCCGTGGCGGAGTGGTTAGCACAACGCACTACGACGCCAGGGGTCCCGGGTTCGAATTCGAATGGGCATGGATGTTTGTTCCATTCATCAGTTTCATCATATCATCACTCATCCCCATCTTCACAAATTAGACAAAATATGGCAGAAAAAAAGCGAAGTGAAATAAAGCAAATCAATCAATCAATTTTTGTAACGAAGTTGATCTATAGCGAAGTTCATGCTCTTTCTTTGAAAGATAAAGTAAAAAACACGATTTGCTATTAGACAAAATGTTAGACTTGTATTTACATTGTAACAAAATATCCCTTTTTCTTAGTTTCACCTTCAGTTTTTTCGAAGGGATTCACATAAAAAAGCCTCAGTAGATGGCAGCATCAACAAGCAACAGTTATATCATTCATAAGGTAATTAATCGTTTCTAGTATTCTCACGTAATCAGCGACATAATTGTACAATTACATACTGTGCAAAATATTTGGGAAGAATCCAATTTGTACTTTTACTTTCATCAGATTTGGCAGCGTATTGCAAGCTTCTTCTAAGTAAATTACAAACAAATGGCTATATAAGTCTTACCATCTTTAGTCTCGTAGAAGTATACAAATCATAATCTGATTTTTAATTTTTGGAAGTGCAGAAATTTCCTGTATTAAACTTTTAATGCAGGAATTTTCTGTTCTGCATAAGAAACTTGAAATAAAAATACTTTTTCCAACACTACAATTTCCATTGACTGGACATAAGTAACGTATACATTCTTTTGATGCAATTGACAGTCTTCCTGTGAAACATATTTCATGCAAAGGATGTGAGATTAATAAAAGGATGACCATATTTTGCAGAGAATAGCAAGGAAAGGATTTTTTCTCTCCTTTGACAGTTATAACCTCCTCAAAAAGGGGCATATAATTAGAATGCTATATTTCCGAATGTATCAAAATACAATTACAAGCTAGTTATTCATTTCTTTTTGAATGGAGGTAGGAGATTTATGGAAATAAAATTTGTAAAAGGTGATCAGGAAGACTTGGTCTATTTAGAATAGAACAAATAGTGGGTCTTTGTGTTGAATAATTGCTGTAATTAACAACTACTCTCTCCAAGCAAGAAATATACATATCGATCAACACGAGTGTTTATAGAGTTGGTTGCTACTGGATGTGGCTCTATTAATACTAATGTATTAGCTGCCCTCAGTTGTCAGTCAGCTGTGATTAGTCAAGTTAGATATGGATATGGTAAAACATAGGCCTACATGACAACTAAAACCATGTTCTTATATTTCCGTGTACAAAGGAATTCAACTTTCCCCAATGATATAAAAAATCATAGTGCACCATACACCAATCAAACCTACTATTAATAGCCATTCAAAACCCAGCCCTAACATCTCTACTTAGCCACAATATCAAAAATTCAGATATCATTCATATCATCAGAATTACACTATCCGCCGTAATTTGAGCACTTGGTGGGCTAAACCAAACTTCACTGCAAAAAATTATAGCCTTTTCATCAATCAACCACATATCGTTATTCCTTATAAGAATAACATCCGAAAATGAGACTTGACTAATATACATAAAAATATACATTTTAATAACCACATCCGCCATTTACCTTATTTCAATAAATAAGGCCTATTATGTACTGTAACTTTTCATACCCAATATATCCCCATTCAAAATATCGCTTTCATTTCTATATTATCATTATGTTGTTACCATCATTACTCGGATTCCTATCTAAATGAATAGTAATTATTCAAATAACTAATTATAAACAAATTATAATAATCACTATCTTAATTATAATATCTATATTTATATTACTACCTGCGAGCCTCCTTCCCATCAATTGCAATAAATCATAAAAACAAATCCATGGTATACCAATAAGAAACTCAATAGAACAAATATTATCAATAAATCACTAGGGCCCGTAGAGTTATGCACTTAAAGTACCGAAATATGCATGTCAATATGCAATTAAAAGGTGCAAAATAATCAAATAAATATACACTTTAGAAAACACCTAACCTTTCCTAAATATTTTCCTTCAGTTACCGCAAAAGCCCTAGCTAAAAACAGAAATTTCTTCTCAGCTCATACGATTTAACATGTAATACATGCACAAGTTGCAGTTCTAAATTTTTCCACACACTCTTTTTGATGCTTTATAAATGAAAGAAAAATTGAATGGGTGAGAGAAAGAAGGTAAAGATTACACAATTTGGTCATTTTGAGCTGAGATAGCCATTTTTTTACTTAAGCTAATCTGCATCAACTGACGCAGAGAAAGCAAACATTCTCCCTCTCAGCACGTAGTAGTAGTCAGTAGGAAATATCATTGAGGGGAAGAAGGAAAACATTCTTGGAATGCCTTTATTTCTCAGCGCCGAAAAGAAGCAGCCAACATTTGAAGTAAAAAGTGTTGAAAATCAACAAATAATCAACTTTAAGCAATGGTGGCGTACACTGTTTAAGAGCACTAAAAGCTTGCAAAGCAAAGAACTGTTTCAAATTAGCAAGTACAGACATCTCATATAAAAAGAAGAAAAGGTATATGTGACAGCACACAAGTTTAGAGAATACCCTAGGAGAAGTATTCAAACGGTGAGATTGTGCTTGCTACCACTAATGTTTATGGTGGGAAAGTTCCAACAGTAAAAATTTAAAAAAACTAGAAATAAAAAAAATGAGGACGTGGCTAAAATTGTGCATTAAGTACAAGACGACGGCAAACAGTTGTATGACACATTTTATCATGGCCTACATCCATGCAGTCTGCATATGATGAACATTTTGATAGTGACTAGCAGTGCTGTAGAGAGAATACTTTTCAATTCCTTCGTGTTACAGGATCAGCATTATTTGAAGAAAATGTAGTGCTACTTAAAATTTATTATCAAGAATTCTTAACGTAAACATTTTATATGGTCAGAACACTTATCTTGCATTCATAGTAATGTTTTATCAAATAATAACTGGGCTCTAATATTTAAAGATAACTAAAAGGAAAACATTCCACGATGTTTTTATGACTGTGTCTCTTTCCGTATGAACAATTTTAAGAAAATATTGCTTTAGAATTATTGTCAAAGCTCTGTATTATAATTTCACAATATAAAGTTTTTTAATTAATAAAGTATTTTGAGCCCCAGAACTATTTCGTTGATTTCCCCAAAATTACACTCTGTGGAATCTTTTTCTTCTTTCTCTCACCCATTCAACTACATTCGTAACCGATCATGATTGTATTTGATTACATGATACTGTATTTCAAATTTTCAACCTTGCAACGCCTTCTGTTTTCGGCAAGAATTACACTTAGGAAAAAACTCGTTCTACTTCACAAGATAAATATTATTTTCATTATTTCTTTGTTCATAAACTCTTTACTCATTCTAATTGCGTACCCTAGGTTTCTGTGTGCCTCGTTTACGACCCATTCAATATGTGTTGCAAATTATAGTTTTGAATCAAATGCAACTCCTAGATCTTTAATCTCGTTAACCCTTTTAATTTTTGTGTTATTTATTTTGTAATTGAATTCAATTTGCCATCTGTTGAGCGATTATGTCATTGCGCAGCATTTTCCTATATTCAGATTAAGATCATTTATTCTGCACCATTTTGTTACTGTATTGATTTCATTTTGTAACGATTTGCAGTCATCAATATTACAAATAGTCCTACCGAATTTTTAAGTCATCTGCGTATAAGAATCTGATTGAGTCACACAGGTACATTGGTAAGTCATTGATTAGAATTAAAAACAACAGAGGTCCGAGATTTGAGCCCTGGGGGACTCCTGAAAAAACTACGAATTCTTTTGTTAAAATTCCTTTATAAGATACGTTCTGCTTACGGTCTTTTAGATAGGAAGCAAAGAAATCTAGTGCTGGTTTGGAGAGGTCATAACACGAGACTTTACTCAACATAATGTCGTGGTTTACTCTATCGAAGGCCTTGGATATATCTGTATGGATGACGTATACCTGTTATCTTTAATCTAAACTAGTTGCAACGAAATGACTTAGGAGGGATAGGTTCGTAACAGTGGATCTACCCGGGACGAAACCGTGTTGGTTTGTAGATATTGGGTTGGTGCGAATGAAATTTCCGGCCCAGGTGTGTCATTGCCAAAGGCCAAAAAAAATCAAAACTACAATACCTGGTCAATCAAAATAGTCGCCGTCTGCAGCCACACACTTTTGTCATAGCTCAGCCAACAATTGGATTCCATGGCGAAAGAAGTCTGGAGTCTGCGACGCAAAGATCTCCTCAACGGCATGTTTCACCGTCCGATCATCAGCGAAGGTCTTCCCCGTCAGGAAGTGATCGAGATGCCGGAAGTGATGGTAGTCATTGGAAGAGAGGTTGGGAGAATATGCTGGATGAGGAAGGGTTTCATATTGCAACTCATGGAGAGCCTGCACCGTCCTTTGCGGGACATGTAGGCAAGCATTGTCGTGCAACATGAGGACACCATGTCTGTGGACCATTCCTGGATGCTTGTGGAGAAGTTTGTGGTGCATTTCATGGAATTCAGCACTGTAACAATTTGCATTGATGGTTTCACCTCGCCTGAGAACGACATGATGGATCACACCCACCATAGACCACCATACCAGCAACAACACCTTCCGTGGGTGGAGAGGTGGTTTCGGAAACCGCCCTGGACGTTGATCACGATCCAACCATAGTCCTGATCATTTATGATTGTCATAGCAAATTCATTTTTCATCTGAAGTGACAATCCGATGCAGCAAACCATCCCAGTTATTCCTTTCACTCAGAGAACTGCACACCTCCAGACGGCGAGTCTTGTTGACCGGTGTCAAATCATGTGGTACCCATGAGTCAACTTTTTCACTTTACTGATCGCACGGAGCCGCCAAACGACAGTGGTATGGTGTATGCCTAACTCGTCTGCAATGGCATGAACACTTTTCCGAGGGTCCGCTTCCACGGGGTTCCTGAGGAGCTCATCCAAACATGATGTTGGTCGATGGCCACTGGGTTCATTTTGCAATGCTGTGTCACCGGAACGAAATTTGACAAACCAGCGGCGAATGGTGCGTTCATTTACCATTCCTGGCCCAAATGCACTGTTAGTGTTTTTGGCGGCTTGCTGAGCAGAATGTCCCAGTTTGAATTCGTAAAGACAAATCACTCGCAATTGTGTGTTCTCCATGGTGCACTTTCAGATGACCCTGTTCAGCAATACACTGCCTCCTGACTGTCTGGGTGATCCAGCCTTTTTGCTGGACGTATACAGAGTTTATGACGTTAGACCTGTAACCTCAGTCAATCCCTGTGTTGTGTTGTTGAGGTGAGTTTCCCACCAGACGTCAAAGCGGACATTTCATTCGCACCAACCCAATATTACTGGGGATATGTGTGACAACATTCGAAAACTTTTGCTGGTGGAGACAATAAAGTTATGGGCCTATGCTCTTCAATGTTACCGGTGCCACTATTTTTGAGTACGGGACGCACCTTTTAACACGTAAGGCGGAATGCCGTCAGGGCCACAGGATTTCTTTGGTTTTAACTTTTTTATTGCCTTTTCAACATCTTCAATACTGACTGCGTTTAGTACAAATGCTTCACCTACGTCTATCTTTTCGTGGTCTTCGATTAAATTGCAGTCGTAATTCGCTGGTGTGCTCTATGGGTGGAAAGGAAATGCTGAACGAAGGCGTTCGAAATTGCCTCGTCATCGTATGTGTAGTGTCATTGTATTTGAGGGCATAGACTTATTTTTCCTTCCTTTATTTTGGACGAAGGACCAGAAGTGCCTAAAATTGAGTTTTATATGCAATATGCGGAATGCATAACTATCCGGGCCATAATAATCACAATCTTTATATTAATTTTTTAAATTATTCTATCGCATCCAATTATTATAGCCTATTAAGGCTTAAGTTCAAAACTAATGACCTTGAAAGCCATAATTAAAAGAGCATTCCTTTAGGCCTTAAAACATTACCTGTATTACTTTGATATTGCAGTCCAAAATTATACAAGCCACAAATTAATTAAAGAGTTAAAACAACTCTTAATAAATTAACAGTTTATTGCCTATTACTTCAGCCACTCCATTACTTGAAACAATGAGCATTCCCTACTAACCATAACGATATTGGTAAAATATTCCAATTCTTCGGAGTATGATCGGGAATGGTTGGAACCACAGGCCTGCATAGGTTTGGATGACTCACAGATGACTGCTGTCTGAATAATTTCAGCATGCTGATTCCAAAAATGAAATACATTTTTACCGATCACGTCTAGTTTGTTGTATTTTTCCAGAAAATAGCAATATATAAACTGCCTTAATTCCACAATAAAATGTGTAGTTCCATAATTTCCTCAGTAGATGGTGGCTCTGTTTAGATTATGGTAAAATATTGGTTTTCTAGAAAACAAATCCTCCAATTTGGACTATAAATGCACATAGAATACTAAGCATTTAATCCGCCTTCTATCTTCACAAGATACATTAGCATGAAAATTGTAAACTTTGATTACGTAAATTCAATTTTCGAGATCCCTCATAAAAAATGCCTTCATAAAATGTTCAAAACTCGATGAAATAATGTAGTGGATTGATTGAACTTAATGACGTGGACAAAAATCCTGATCTATGGAAAAATCCTGACGTGATGGGAAGAAATTTATGTCACATTCGTCATAAGCATTCAAAATACTAAAAGAATCACCTATCGGTTTGTAAACAACCGAAATTTCCTTTGTTTAAATTTATATTATTGCGTTCTGTAATAAGCGTAATGGAATGGCTGATATGAGAATTTTAATTGTGAAATTGTGAAAAATCCTGACGTGATGGGGAAAAATGGATGTAATTTCCGTGATCAGCATTCAAACTACTTTCATAATCACTCATTGATAAATTTATTTTGATGCGTTAAATAATATACAGGGTGTCCCATGTAGCTTGACAAATCGAAATATCGGGAGAAATATGCATCGAACGAAAAAATGTTCCATATGAAAGTATAATAGTATTGTGGGGGCAAGTCTCCTACGCTACAATGAACCCACCCCGCCTAGGGTGACCAGACACACACATTCAAAAAGGAGGACAGGGCTTGGCGAAAAAAGAGGACACAGACATAAAAAAAGAGGACATCGCAAAAAAATGCAGCACATTCACCATTACCATTAATTTCATAAATATATAAAATGTGCTTCATCCATCATATAACAATAATCTATTCCAGCCCTGG
Organism: Lepisma saccharinum; assembly: GCF_977018435.1. Lineage (NCBI taxonomy): Eukaryota > Metazoa > Arthropoda > Insecta > Zygentoma > Lepismatidae > Lepisma > Lepisma saccharinum. Next base: position 56,536,568 of record NC_139230.1, on the reverse strand, counting down.
ATCCAGGTTCTTGCAAAACAATATTGTTCTTGGAATTGATTTTCTGTGGGGCGAGATACCCAACTGAAATTCGGGTCTTCCTCTCCGCACAACAGTTTTGCTACCTTGTGTACTGACGTCAGACGAGGAATGCCTACGAGGTTAGGTTAGGCGGGGTCTTCGAGATACTTATATACGGCCCTCACACCAGCTTCCGTGACGTCACAGGACTAGTCAACTATTGTCAATTTATAGCATTTAACAAAGTGCATTAATATAGTATAATATTTATTTTTCTACCTGAATCGTCGTTTCTTTTTCATTCAGAACGTTGCTTTCACATCAAGAACATTTCAAATGTTTTACGGCATTACAAAATACGTGAATAATGTTGATAAAAGTAAAATCCAATCGTTACGTTACAGTTCTGCATAATGTACCTTCATTTCTCAAATTATCAAGGGCAAAAAATGCGATAGAGATCAAATTGGATCCTATATTGATACTTACTCTAAATTCGTAAAGAATTATCATCGTTAATATATAATTGCTATTGAATTGCTGTGGAATAAACACTTACGATTCAACTTATGCAAGCAAGATAATTTTGTAAAGGTTAGGTTGAGGAAAGAGCTTCTAAGATTGGAATTTGGTATTAAATAAACTTTCCAACTTTGGAAACTGAATTCCCGTGTGTAACTTGAATACATTTTTAATTTTCTAGAAATCCGATAAATATTTGGCTGCACAAGTTTGACTGGTTTGGTTGAAGGTTAAGCTTACAATATTTTAAAATCATGTTTCGTATTAAAAATTTTACATCAAGCAAAGAGAGAAAGTGTACAGATACTAATGCAGCAAACGTACTAACCTAACCTATTTGAAATACCTGGATGCTAAGAACACTAACCTTAAATGATCTAACAGTAATTAAAGCCTATAAAAATGGATTTACGATCACACGGAAAATGGGAATATTAATGCAAGCAACTTACTTTAAGTAAGAAGTCAAAGCAAAAAGGAGGAGCACACAATAAACCTCATGATCTATCATGAGAATAGAAATTCGTATTCTAAAATCCTTATAATTATATCCCTTTTCTGTAGACAAGCTAGACATGGTAAATATCAAGAGACAGGTTGCTTTTCAGGATGCGGCGTAAGTTTTAGGAATATCAGCGTGTATTTCATTCATACCTGGACATAAATCGTACCCTGCTGACATATAAGTTCATATTTATATTGCCCCTTGTACCTGGGATATTCAGAACAGGTGAGATAAAACCTAGCTCTCCTAATTTTATACGGGGTGTAAGGGGTGACCTTCCACGTAGAAACCCAAACGTCAACCTCACTTCCACGTAGTACACCCTGGACTGCAGACTAACGAGGCTCTGGCGACTGGCCCCATGGCCAGTAAAATTCTGTGTCGTCCTGTTTTCTGTCCTTATTTGTGCTGAGCGCCATTTTTAGCTTCAGCTTTTAACCAAGGTAAGAAAATTTTAGTTTTCAGACACGCTTTTATTTTTGTTATGATAAGGGGCTGGACCCCATATAGTGTGACGGGTGCAAAATACCCTCAGTGCTGATGCACCCAAAGAATTTTAATTCAAATTCAAATCCTAATTTTATACAAAGTATAAATGTAAATGAAGCAAATAGGTAACATGAAATCACAATGACTGACTGTGCAAGTGTACGAAACGAATCGTTATTCTTTATAAACTAATACATTTTCACTTTAGCAACTTGTCTACAGATTTTCGTTCTACATTTCTAATTACCTTAAATGCTGGTGACGCAAGTACACATTTTTTAATAGTTCACTAACTACATCGCAATAATCATAAATATTTCTTACTGTCTTTGACAGAAATAACCGACAAAGAGAAAATATAACATCCATTACTGACTACAAAGGTATAAAAGTTTCCAGAATGTATTTGAGAAATAGGTTATCAGAATTGAACGAAGTCGTAAAATTGCATTGATGTAAGTACATTATGTTTCTTTCACGTGATGTATATCATCAAAATCGTAATTTTTGTAAACCGGAACATAGCTTGAAGAAGTAAGTGAATACTCCTCTACTGTGGATAGATAGTAAATTACATGTTTAAGACGTGACTTTTGAATTTTAACTACACAATTTCAGACTACTTTTGAGCAATACATGATACGGACTATCTTTTTTTTCGTGTTAATTAAAATAATATAATTAGTAGTTACAAGTTCGGCTTCTGTGTAATTAATATTACCATACACAAATCCTTTTATTTGTAACTGATCAGGACATAACTATGTTTAATTTGCGATAATAATTATTACTCTTACTGTGAAATAAATACATTTCCAGGAACTCTTTTTAGAACAACTCGCTGATTCAAATACATGTATTTCGCCAAAACACACGACTAATCTTTTGACGTCATCAGGTCGTGGCCTGTATACGGAGTATACACGAAGTATACGCATCTCTGAGTCTATTAAGTTAGGTTTGATTAGCATAAATACAATTAAAAATATTATTTAGGATAAGAGAACTAAACCTAGCTAGCCTAACCTGACAACGCAGGCATCTAGCCTAAAATTAAAAAGCTCTCTCCCGTGACGTCAGAACACAAGGTTGCTCAAGTGTTATGCGATAAGCGAGTTCCATGATATTCGCCCCTACCAACTGTAACTTCTGGATCCGCCACTGTTTCCAGTTCCAGGATTCAAACCAAGGGCATTTTGCATCGTAGCGCTGTGTGCTAACCACTCCGCCAAGGAGTCTGGCACTTTGGTATTTCATAAATGTAAATATTACTTAATAATCAAATTCCTCATTACGCGTTTCTGTGTCGCGTATGTATGACTCGAAAAGGAACTGCAGTCTGGGACGCGTTGAAGGCTCATTTGGACACAGTGATAATGGTTGAGCTACCAGGTGCTCAATGAGCATTACTAGAATACTAATCGCGCCTCAAGTGATATGCTCTACATGTTAAATAACACCTGGTTGAACGTTATTGGTGGAAGCATTTTTCCAAAAAAGGAGGACATTTACCGATTCTTAAAAAAATCCGCCCGGACGCCGGAGAGACACCTAAAAAAAAAGACATGTCCGGATAAAAGAGGACATCTGGTCATCCTAACCTCGCCACCCCCCGGGGGGGGGGGGGGGACAGGAGACAATGTCAAAAGGGACCCCCTATTTTTTATTGCAGATTCGAATTCGACGTCTAAAAATACGTAGGTTTTGTCAGACACATTTTGTGGGGTATTCAACACCATGGATTATCTACAGGGTGACAATTAATGAACTATATGAAATAAAACCGTCATTATTTCTGAACGGTTCGCGTGATGACGTCCAAACTGCGTGGCTGGCCACAGGGCATGATGGGAATTCGTATGCGTATGCGCACGCAACGTGTTGATGTCGGCCATTTGCAAGTGAAAATGTCCTGGAGGAGTATTTTGGGGACCGCATTCTGGCTCTGGGGTACCCAGAGGCCACTGGAAGGGGGCTATGTTAAGGACAAGGTGTACAGAAATAACCCCAAAACCATTGCCGAGCTGAAAACTGCCATTCAGGAGGTAGGTCATCGACAGCTTCCATGTTTCGACACTTCAGCGGGTCATGCAGAATAATTTTGCTGTTCGTCTGCCCCACATCATCGCCAGAGATGACAGACATATCGAACATGTCATAACCTAAATCCGAATGTCTGTAGTGCCATTTACACGTGCAATACAGTTTGTGTACTACGTGGTTTGTCACTAATTTCCGTTTTATTTCATATAGTTCATTAATTGTCACCCTGTATCTATCTATAGAAGAAAAAATTGAAATGATCCTTGTTTATGGTGAATGCAGAAGAAACATCGATGATGCTGTGACCCTTTATGCGGAACGTTTTCCTCACAGGCTACAATCAGCGCTCTCAGTTTGTTCGAGTTGTCAAACAGTTTCGTGCCGAAGGAAGTGAACAACCTAAAAATAGGGGTCCAAGTTCCTTTCGTTTTATTGCGATTTCATCATGCTACCAATGCAATTTTTACATGGTTCGATTTCGATTTACTTCTGTTAACACATACTGCGGAGTTTTAGCGATAACTTACTGGGTGTTTTGTTGACACAGGTTTTCCACTTCCATATACTCCTACGTAACCTACCGTTGACAACAGTCATTTGTTTACTATCGTCTTTCGGACGAACTTCCGCTTCTCTGTGGGTCTCATCCGTGAGGTACGAAGGGGTTTTCGACGTCGGTTCACTGATTCTAGTAGTTTACGTGCAGTGTTTGAATTTGTACTTTCGTCTAGCAGGGAAAATGTTCGGAGATACATGCAACAGCTACAGGCTTCACGAAACTTTTTCAAACAACTCGACAGCTTTTCAGTGGTATGTTGACAATGGTTTCCTGCACAAATGTCGTTCTTGTCCACACCACAAAACACCGATGAAGTTATACAGTCCCATATCGAATCGAGGATTCGGAAAATTTGTATGCCAAAGGAAACAAACATCCAGGTGGGGGCTACAGATATTTTTCCAAGGCCAAGGGAACATGGCTCGAAAATGTGATTTAACAACTGTGTTTAGTCTGATGTACAGTTCCGCGAACGATGAGTACTACGAAACTGCTATTCGGGAAGCCCGAAGACATGGCTCTAACATGCCTTTAAAGGGAATCTATAGAACAGGGCGGGTAGCCGGAGCGGAGCGTAGGCGGGGCCGCGGTGGCGGTAGGTCAATTACTCCAGGGGCGGAGCCCGGAATCGGTGGGCAATTTGGGTCAATTTTTATGATTTTTTTTCCCCTGAAAAATCGACTGTTATATATCCATCGGTACGGGTAGGGGTGGCTGCTGGAAAATTTTCAACGTTTCCCGTCTCGAAAATTTCCGGGCTTTGTCGGGAAATTGCGAATTTTTCCCGTTCCGAATGTCGAGATTTTAAAAATTTCCCGTCGCGCACAACCCCAAATTACTACAAGATGTCTTTACTGCTTCTATCAAACACGAAACCCCTTCGGACTTCCTGCGAACATCCGGGGAGAGAGGAACAGCTAGCGGTTGTAGTCTGTGTCATGCATGAAGTTTGCAAAATGGTGAGTTTTTGGCAAGGTACTTTTAACATCTTATTTTTCACATAATTTGTGCTTCCTTCAGGAGATAACTGTGCTAATTGGCATCCGTAAGGTTTAAATTACCTCAGCAGGACTTCACGATGCTTCCTTTCGCTTCCATGGACGGAGAATGCCTTGTATATCGGGAGGAGACATTGTTGTGTAAGGTATTTTTAAAGTATTTTTTTCAACACTAACAAGTACCTTTCCGAAATCTAAACACTGCTAAATACTTTAAGAAAGTTTCAAATTTCGTGTGACAATGATTGCCAAAGTCCTACGATAGTTAGTGTTTCTGCTACAAGATTTTGAGAAAGAGCATAACACAATCGGAACCGTTACAAACATACGGTTCGTAGATCAACTGCCACTATAGAGCATAATCAAATTGCAGTCCTAGCCGCGGTGACTCATAATCCGCAGGCGAATACGCGAGTAATATCATGGCAGTCAGGAATTTCTCGCAATAGTGTTTGGAGAATACAGAGGTTGATTCATTTATATTGAGCCGAATTCGAATGTGCCACCTACCTAGGAAATGCAGTGTTTCCACCACCGGTTGTGTTCGATCTGCAGGCCACCACTATTGACTATTGCCCGGCATCGGAGTTTCCATTGCAGGGGACTGCGTTGCAGCTGGACCATGGGTATTGCATCCCACTCCTCGTTACAGGCTTTCCACAGGCCGGAGATGGTGCGGACTCGACGATGGGACAGGCGCCGCTTGAGGACTGACATCTGGACTCTTGACAGGGATGTCAGAGAAGGGAATTGCAGAAATTCCAGTTTCCTGTTCCACTTCCACCGATCACCCGCTAGATGACGTTCATACAGCCTCTTGCAGTTCCTTTTTCACTCAGCCACATGACACGGTTTCAGGGCGTGCACACTGCTCTTGTGAATGACCTTGAGGCGTAAATACCTGTGAATGGCGCAGTTGATTGTCGCCTGCGATGTGCGGCATTTGCTGGCCATTGCACGCTGTGTGGGTGGAATTTTGGAGGTCGCCATACGTCGAATAACATGCAATAGCGGCAGGGTCCTCTTCACGAGAGGCCGGTTTCTAGCTGCTCGCGTAGGTGTGGTGAGCCCAGGACTCTGTGCCTCATATTTCCATATAATACGAATGACAGTGGCACAACCTTCACGAAAATTATGCACTTTACACATTTCTACGATGCGCGACGCCGTGAACTTACCGTCGGAAAGGGCAACAATGTACCCCTCCCAGAATCTGTTCAGTTTCGGCGGAATCAGACTACGCTCGACCACACTGCTCTACTGCGTGACTAACGAGATACTGTTGCTTGCCTCGGGACAATCTCACGGCGATGCGTTGCGCATGCACGGTACAGTGGCACATTGAATTCGGCTCAATATAAATGAATCAGCCTCTGTATTGAAACGTAACAAATGTCATCCCTATCACGTGTCCATTAATCAGGAATTTCATGGCGACGATTTTCACAATCGAGTGGTGTTTTGTGAATGGGCACGCAAACAAATACTAGTCGACCAGCAGTTCTTTCGTAATGTATATTTCTCCGACGAATCAACCTTTACAAACCACGGTCAGGTTAATCGTCACAATATGCATTATTGGAGTGTGGGAAATCCACATTGGTTGCGTGAAGTTGAACGGCAACGCCCTTGTTCGTTTAACCTGTGGTGTGGAATCATAGGCGACAAACTGATTGGTACTCTGAACGGGCACAAATATCGAACATTTTTTGCATGAGAAATTACCGACATTGCTTGACGACGAAACCTTGCAGTGAGACAGCATATGTGGTTCCAACATGACGGTTGTCCAGAACATAATGCAATAGTAACACGGAAGGAATTAAACCGCATGTACAATGGTCGTTGGATCGGTAGATGCGGTCCGGTGCATTGGCCTACCAGATCGCCAGACCTTACGTCGCAGGATTTCTTTTTGTGGGGATATCTGAAAGAAGTGTTTATCAAGATGTGCCAACAATGCGCGCAAACATGATAGAACGAATTAGAAATGCTTGCGCACACATTGATGCAGATACACTTCTGAGTTGTGCAATCATTTGAACAACGGATTAACAAATACATTGAAGTTCGAGGATATCATTTCGAGTATTGCATGGAATAATTGCAGATAGGAAGGGAGAAGAGAGTACTAGTGAGAAAATGGAAGGAGGCCAAGGAAGAAGAAGACACAATGAACTGAAATTGGGAACTGAAGATAAACGAAGAATGGAAGAAGGTGTTAGAAAGAGTGGAAAGGACAAGAGCAAAGGAGGAGAAAAGAAGGAAGAGGAATGAAGAAAGAAAGGATAAGGAAAAAGAGCGTGAGATAAGGAGTCCAACCACATTCCAGATGAAAGACAATGTTTATCTAAATCACCTGTCTGGTGAAACAACAGTTGACAGTAGAAGGTCAGCTGCTGGAAAACCTGGAAAGGAATGTTGCAGATAAACAACTTTCTAATAATCTTGTGTCTGGAAAGGAGTGATTTGTGTGTGTGTGTGTGTGTGTGTGTATATATCTTCCTGTTTTGTACCTTATTTGTACTTTTTCGTTCTATGCATATTTCTGGCGATTTTTCGATTTGTCAAGTTACATGGGACACCCTGTATGTAATGTAATGGCGAATATGATAATTTTGATTGTAAAATTGTGAAAAATCCTGACGTGATGGGAAAAAATGGATGTCATTTCCGTGATCAGCATTCAAAATACTTACAGAATCACCTATTGATTTGAAGTCATCCGATTTTGTTTTCATTTTTTTTAATGCAGGGTGGTGACATCATTAAGTACCGCCAGGATTTATCAAAGGGTGAGTCCAGCAAGTTATTTCTAGAACACTCCGAAAGTAGACAAAGGGTAAATTCGAATAGAATTAGGACTGCCAGGAAGTCTAATTGGAGAAGATCGAATTTATAATGTTATTGAACCGCACACGCATTTATCAATAATTACTTTCTTTATAGTTACACCAATTACAATTCGGGTGTTCGGAAACTGATTACTACCAATAACATTAGGTACCCCAGATACAGCCTTTCCACGACTAATAATATAAGATTTTGATTACTCACCCCCTCACTAATTATTCACTATTCTATTATCAGGAAGAATTGTAGAAAGTGGTGCAGGAACTGGATGAAACGTATATCCTCCATTATCAGCAAGAATTGTTCACGGTGGTTCATCTGTAGACTTATATTTTTCTTATTGCATCTAGCAGATGCATCCTCCATCCGAGGGTCAGTATATTTTATTAGAACAGTAATTAATATACGAACCATTGGAATATCAATAGATAGAGTACCTTTATCTGTATGATCTTTAGCTATTACAGCTATATTATTTCTTTTGTCATCCAGAAATATATATTTCAATTCCACGTGGATTTGGAATAATCTCACATATCGTAACTCAAGAAAGAGGAAAAAAAGAAATATTTGTAGTAGTAGGAATAATTTAAGCTATAATAGCAATTGTATTCTTATATTTCATTGTATGAGCTCAAAACATATTTCAGTGTTCGGAAAGTTACTTTTAAAATGGTAACTAGTTACAGTTACTTGCTTCAAAAAAGTAACAGTTACAGTTACTCATTTTAAAAAGTAACTCAGTTAGAGTTACACGTACTTCAAAAGTAACTGTAAGTTACTTTTACAGTTACTTTCTGCTGAAAATGTTCTTGCAAAGAAATTACACAAACCGATCATTAATTGTAATAAAATATTTTGTGAAGACTAACATGTATTTTACTTACGTTACTGGTATACATAATATAAGTCTTCGTATATTTATATTTATTACAAAATAAATTGCTCTCCTGTGCTTTGCGTGACGCCATGAAGGCGTATAGGTGGTGTGGCGTTAGAGCGCCACACTTTCTTGATCATGGACGAAGTTGGGGGTGATGTGTTCAGCACCACGTCCCTGGCATCCTTTACCTTCCAGAGTTTCCTTCAGATACCCACTTTATACGACGCTGGGTGGCCACTGGAGCCGCTTCGACAGGTGGAAAAATCTCGGTTCTCCCCCACCGAGGATCGATCCCGGGGTCTCTCGCATGGTAGTCAGGCTCCCAAACGACTTTTTTTTTTTTTTTTAAGGAATACCCCCATGCGGTAGTATCCCCAGTTATTCACATTTTCTCAATTTTCACATATGTCAATTTTCTGTTTTCTATATTCTCAATGGAACAAACATCCATGTCCGAAACGAAATAGATTCCGGGACTCCTGACATATAGTGCGTTGTGCTAACCACTCCGCCATGAGATTGACCTGAGCTACTGCAACTTAAACATTTGTATTTAATATCATTGTTGTTCTTAAGATAGCTATGTCTATTGGAATGGGGGGGTTTCTAGAAACTGGAGAGAGAGAGAGAGAGAGAGAGATATCACTCACGTAGAATATATTCTAAGAAGGGAGGTCTGTTTCGCATAAAGGGCGTGTCAGAGAGAAATAAATTTGTTGTACAATTTCAAGTGTTTATGAACCAGAAAATGATAAAAAATATAATTTAGTATCCTATAATTGTGCGTTATCAATGAAGGTGAAAATGACCTAAAAAACGTACCCCTTCAGTTCTCTCCGAGACGATTACATAAACAAGCGAGAATGATGGCTAGAGTCTTCCTGATTCTTTCGTTTGCCACTTGAGTGTCGTAATTCACTGTTGTTTCAATAATAATGGTAAGATCTGTCGTATCTGTTATTTCAAGAAAATGGGTTCTTATTTAAATCTTAAACGAATAGCACTTACCAAAATATATTATTTTTTTTCAAAATGTCCAGAAATGCTGAATAATCATAAATAAGCGAATTCTAACTGGAAATATTTTTACTTTCATTTTTAAATTATCAGGAACTGAGATAAATGAAATCGCATGGAAACAATTACATTGTTTTCTATTCATATGCGCATTTGCTAGCTTTCGTCTTCTTAAGTTTTGTTTATTGTGCCAGTATCGTTGAATTTATTCGTAAAAACACTGAAATATTGCAGTTTCAGTTTTATCCAATATTATAGCAAAGAAAAAAACTATCGGATGCTACTTACAGAAGGGGGAAGTTATAAGGTCACAGAGGAACAAACTACAGAAACAAGAGACACTTCACAACACACAACTGACAATTGCAAACCGTCAGCAATAGGAAGTAATTCTCCTCCTAGAGGTTTATCTTTCCGCTTCTGGGAAATCCACCCCTCTTCCGAGGTGTGTATATCGCTTTGGAATTCAGGTCTACCAAACGAAAGATGAAACATCCGATAAAATTTGAAATTCCTGGCACCTGGCTGGAGCCTACCGACTGATCACCGCCAGGAGACAAATTTACTACAACTACTTTCTCTTTTTCTCTTCATCTATTGTTTGCAAGAATTAATGCATCAAAGATAGGCTTTTATATCACAGCAGAAACCAAATTGCGGCTCACTTTGAGTCCTAAATCTCCAATAATTTATGAAACTTTCAAAGCAATTTAAATGTCGCAAAGTAACTGTAAAATAACTGTAGAAGTAACTGTTAAAATGTTACTTCTATTGTAAAAACGTAACAAGTTACAGTTACATTTTCTCAAAAAAAGTAACTGTTACTTGTAACTAGTTACTTACAAACACTGCGACTGATATGTATGTATTTCACTATTCGTTAAAAAGTTTACGATCTAGATGTTGGTAAAAAGTAGCTTAAATGTTACTAAGGCAAAGTGACCGGTTTAGAACGGTAGGGATGGGAGGCATGGGAAGCAGTCCCCCCACCTATACACACTTATTGTCCCCGCACTATGGTCTCTTAATGCTAAGCCTTGTCTACCAGTGGATTTGACCCAAATCATCTGCCCTAGTTCCATTTTCAATACGCTTCTCTCTAATTGCAGATAGTAGAAAGTAAACTATCCTTGCCCCCCTCTCCGCACAGTTAAGGCACCTAATCGCTGCCACTGTGTGCATACATTTTTAAACAACAAAAGCAACATGTAAGTAACAAACGCCACTTGAACGAAACACTGCATAAAACAATGCATTACGTTCTCACCAATATCATAATCGCGCTACGACGTCAGGGGTCTCCGATTCGAATCCCGGCCTGGGTATGGATGTTTGTGTGTCCATTCATCAATTTCATCATATCATCATCACTCATTTCCATCTTCGTAAATTAGCCAAAAGTGACACAAAAGTGAAGTAAAAAAATCAAATCAATCAACCAATATCATAGGAAATGAAACACGTAAATTTAGGGAAACATATGACTGTGCATTAAACTACATATCTCCTCAACCCCTGACTCTAGTGTCACAAAACAAAATCCAATCTCTAGAGGAAATCATAAGCTTTGAATTTTGTTCACTGACTTTAGGACGTAAATTACATAGTTTCTTACATATTTGCTGTTTTTGTGTCAGAAACCAACTTTTACGCTAATTCTAAAAATTAAGGAAAATATTTGAATCTTTGTAATTCAATTAAGATTTATGGTAGCTCTATGAAACAAAACCCGTAATTTAACAAATTTTCTGTTCTTTGATTTTGATTATGTTTACTTTTTGTGTACAATGCACCGTTGCCACCATTTTCCAAGATGGCGGATTTTCCCCAAACATTTGGTTTGCGGATTTTTAATATATTATTCACTATACCATTCCGCACAATCTGGCACAAAAACTTTGTGTTGCAATTATTTCCGGGTGAAACCGTATATTTCGTCTGATATACATGATAGTAACCCATTCCCAGTACATACTATCCATAGGTGCAGTATTCGCCATCATAGCAGGATTAATTCACGGATTTCCACTATTTACAGTAATTAAGAATTAACAATAAACCCAACAAGATTAAAAATACAACTTATTTCAATATTTATTGGAGTTAATGTAACACTTCTTCACAACATTATCGAGGGACATGGAGAATACCACGACAATATTGATACTATCCAGATGCATACACAACACAAAGATTCTCTCAAGACTAGGATCAATTTTATTTCATCATTTAGTTCAGTTATTGTAATAGTATTTATTACCTATGACAAGCCATAGCAAAAACATGACCATCACTATTTCACATTACTATTGATAGTAGTAAGCAGATAGTTTGAACAGCAACATCTTGCATCTGTCATAATATTTTGGAGCTACAATGGGTACAATTAAAAATTAAATTAGATGTGTTTTCTCTTGTTCGAAATGCCTGAAAATCAATATTACACACTTCTTCACTGATAGAAAAGAAAAATTCTGGCCGTTGGTTGGGATCGAACCCATGCCTCGCTGATAAAAGTTCTCTACGCTAATCAACACTCTACCCAACACTGTTACATATTGTACATTCCAGTCAGTCTCTGAAAACAAACTTCTGACCATCAAGCACCTTGTGTACAGACAACCCAAATAACATTTCCATTCTGCAGCGTGTTTAATACTTTTAATTTCTCTCAAAGTACTAATAATTTATTCACACAAATTATGCCAGACATCGAGGTGTTACTTGAATGCTATTTCAATAGAGTCGTTAAGACCTAGTTGTGTTCAAGACTATACAAATCAGTGTACATCTCACAGGTGATTAAGACGCCTACGTAGAATTATCCTTCTTGATATAACGCGACATCAGAACTAACACTGATCTCTACTGGCACCTAGAACGTGAAAGTCATGTCTTGATATATCCATTATAAAAAAAGTGTTGAACAGGTAGTAGGCCTAACATGCGTGTACATTTAAATATTTTTTATTGCTGTTATTTGAATGTTGTATTGAACAAGAGAGAGAGAGAATGCAATATTTACTACTTTTGCATGATACTTGAAAGACAGAACAGATTTTTTAGGCTTCTTACAAAATATTCTGCGTATATTTTGAGTCCCTTCCAACAGTAATATTTACAAACTACTTCAAAAGAAATTCTCATTGCATTTAGACTCTAATACCACGGAATATATTTCTGTAAATCTGGAATTTCTCTGCATTATAAAATAATTAACGCACATTGATTTTTCTGAAAATTTCTCATTCGTGGAATCTGAGTTAATATAAAATAATGAAAATCAAAACATTACCAACTATGTTAAACATATATCCATGTCTGAATAGTTTCTATGTCGAAAAGTATTACTACCATTTAATTACCCATTTTGCAAAATATTTTCTTGCAATTTTAACATCGATTATGCTCCCAAACTAATTATGGACGAGCAGCATTCTCCACTCATTTTTATCAATTTTCTGCACATCTACATATTAATATTAATTACTTTAATTGCTTATAATTAGACATAGACCATTGAAAGGTTTGACTGAGACATAGTATTTTACGTATATGCCTTACATCAACGTATTCATGTTTACAAGTTCAACAGATGGCAGACCCAAACATTTCCTTCGTGTTTCCATAACTCTACACTAGTTCTGTAGGTGTGAAATAGGAAAGTTACACGTTCATAGCTTTTGAAAAAAATTTTGCAAGGAATAGTGGCAAATGTAAACTTCAGTTTCTATTAGACCTAATTTCCTGAAATCACACTACATGAAAACTCTTGATCCGGTTATATTGTGTACTTTGTGTGTGCGTGCCATTTCTTGTTGAAATGCAGAGTTTGTCCTTTACATTATTACTTTAACAATAATTAATAATTCTCCTTGTTCTTTGAGAACGTCAAATCACTTTATTTTATTGTGTCTGATTTATTGATTTTGGTTATTTTATTTCGAATTTCTGCTACTTCTGGCTCATCGCAAAGATGAGGATGAGTGATGTGATGATATAATATTGATCAAGGGACACTCACAAATAACACCCATGCCCAGGCCGGGGTTCGAACCCGAGAACCCTGGCGTCCTAGCGCGTTCTGCTAACCACTCTCCCTCGGAGAAAGGCATATTGTTTCTGAAAAAATGGCAATTTTGAAAGAGCTTTGTAAATGTAATTTTTTATTGCTTTCTTAAATCCATTTACAGTACTATTAGATTAAAAATAATTATTGATGTAAATAATTTGATTTATTTTTTTGCAACTTATTTCCAACATCTGTCATGCTCAAAAACGAATCACATGCAGGCATAAGTATCAAAGATTATATTTTATTAAGCAATATGATTGATTGATTGATTTGGTGTTTTAAGTCCACTTTATGTACAGTCTTAGAAAAAAATACCTGGGCCACGGACGTAGAATTTCGTAACGTCTTAAAGCCTGTTGTTTATGCAACCCAAATAACAAAATATTCGCTTAAGTTTGCCTGGTGATTCCGAGTTCTCGGGAAGGCTTGAGCTTTGATAGCATGAGTCACATGACTCGTGCCAGAGCCACAACAAACAGCTGGGTGCTACGATGCCTCCAGAAGAAAATTTCAGGAACTGGTTTCTTGACAAGAACTACTCGTAAGGAAATACTATTCTTTCAAGTGATATTAGAGTCATTGTCAAGAAGGTTCGCTGAAATGATGGTTCTCATCACAGACCACATGCCACACGTTAATTGTTTAAGTCCAGTTCATGCACTGGACCTACAGATTAAAATGGGATCCGAACCAAATGCCTCTCTATTTGGTATTGAATTCGGAAGCCTTTCATTACATGGCGAAGACGTTACCACTACGACATCAGAGAGGCAATGGAACCCCTTGAGAAAGAGAGAAGCAAAAATTGCTACGTGACAAACCATATTTGCCCGTAAATTTTAAAAATAAGACAATATTTTGTACTGACAGTTTCGAACAGTGGGAGTCCCGGGTTCGATACCCGGTGGAGGCACAAGTGGTTCGGATCCCACTTTAAACTGTAGGTTCAGTCCCGATTAGCCTTACTGCGCATAAAGTGGACTTAAAACACCAAATCAAACCAAACCAAATCGAACCGTGGGAGAGGCATATATCTTTTTGTCCCATCGTCCATTTCACGAGTTTATAATTCTTCCTCACCGACTCGAGTAACGCGAGTGGTAGAAGAAAAGCGAAGTAAAATAACTGAAACAGAAATAAAAGGAAAAAGCGAAATAAATTTTATTCATAATATTCTGCAGTCACTTGAGTTGTATTCACGGGATGCTATCTTTAAAGAAAGCCATGGTCTCTTCCTTGTCTTTTTCGCTTTCTTTGTGCTCTTGCTTCCCCCGTCACGATTGGTCTAAAACTAATTAATGCGACGTTAATTAAACAATCCAAACAACGAAACAATGCACAATCAACTGCACAAAACAACATTCCAAATGTTTTCGAATCTGAAAACAATTGAGATGCTGTAAAATGACTTAAGATGCAGTAATAAAGTGGGAATTCGGTACCGTATAGAATTAAATCGGTAGAGATGTTCGATTTGATTGGATGTTTGTTATTTAGATTTGCTATTCTTTCACTTTTGGCAAATAGCGACGATGAAGATGAGTGATGCTATGATGAAATTGATGAAGGGACACTCACCAAGGACACCCACGCCCAAGTCGAGATTCTAACCAGGGACCCATGGCATCGTAGCGCGCTGTGCTAACCACTCCTCCATGGAGTGGACATTATACCATATTTTGTGTGCTCAATTGGGATCGATCAATGGAATGAATATGAATATTATATGATTAATAAATTCATATCATAATACCACGTCATATTTTTCGGCACGAAGTAACATCAGAGACATTCAATCTTGCATTTTTGCCTTTCAACTAATTCTTTGAATTCAGGTTAATCACAACAATAAGATAAATTATGAAGCAAATGATAGTGAATGTGGGATATTATTACGAATTACCTGACAGAAACAACATTAAGAAGGCTCGGTGGTCAAGCTCATTAAGTGATTGACATTCGATATCATCGCCAAAGTTCCCGGGTTTGAGTACCGTCCTTGTCGGGGGTGTTTGACTATTTCGTCATCAATTTCATGTAATGGTCACTCGTCCTTATCGTCGCGATCATCGAACAGGGAATAAAAATTATAAAAATAAATACGATGGAAGAGTACTTATTTCATCTCTCACGAAATCTCCTACAAAACCGGAATATATAAAATACATGTATATTCATTCACATACATTTTCGATTTCTATATTTAACTAATCGAGACCGAGAACGGGAGAGCAATTTTCAATTCGACAAACCGAGAGACGGAGACACTGTCAAGTCTCGTTTCTTCTTGGCACCTCCGTAATCGAGTTGTTCTGTTTGTCATTGGCTTTGTATTGGCAATTATTGTCATTATTCTTCCCCTGCAGGTAAACCATAACGATGAATTATGATGAAATGAAGCAGATAAAAGGGCAAGAACAAGAAAGTCATGCCTGTTCGGGATTCCAACCCAGAACCTTATGTAACGAAATTTGAAATTCTGGAGAAGGCGTCCGTGTTTCGCTTGGTTTTCTCTTTCCTCTACTTCTCTTATATTATCATACATGTATAATAAAAATGGATCTGATACGATATGTTGCGATTCATAATTGTGCTGGTTAGATGCTACAGATGTGAACTCCAACCTGCAATATATTATTCCCTTTTGTTTCGTATCTGGTTGAACATGAAATTTTCTTACACTGTGACAATTTCTTTCTTAGTTTTGGTTTGGTGCACAGATATGCTAATCTGGACTCGACCTTCAGTTTAAAGTGGGATACTAACCACTATGTGCATCCACCGTGTATCAAACCCGGGATCCACTGATTACAAGGCGACGACGTTATCACTACGCCATCGAGGAGGCCCCATGACAAAATGTTATTCACTCGATCTCTACCATAATTTATTTCAGCATTTACATTTTCGTTTTCTTCTTCTTTTTTCCTTTTGTTAACTACTCTTATACAACTCTTTTTGCGTCTTCGAATTTCTTCTTGTTTCAGGAAAAAATAATACATGCAGGCTGTATAAAAATCCCCCGTTCAAATAGATAAAACGTTCACTCTCGAGAACTAATTTACATGTTTATCACTAACGTAACCATTAGGAAGGAAACTATTGAAATGTTAACTGATATAACTGCAGATGAAACAATACTTACAGCCACTGACGAAATATCTATTCTTGTGTAGCCTCACAGACAACAAGTATATGGTGAGTCATTCACTCTTGCTGACTACGGGCGAAGGTCACTGAACTAAAGGGTGGTGGCAAGCAAGCAGGCAGGCTTCTGCTCTACCAAAGACGAGGTCACGTGTTCCAGTTATCAATGGCGTACGAAATAAGGAGGAACACAGCTATCTGACGTATATTTTGGTCCCGTCATTGCACGTAGAACACTTTATCATCGTGGCCTTGAAGTTCCCTCAGGGCACTCCTACGTAAAGGCTTCTCAGCTAGAAGGATATCTTCCCCATTGAGTGGAGGAAAAGTGGGTGCGTATAGAGGTCATTCAACTTTCGTATTATTTTTCATTTCAGAACCCGTGCTGTATCGTCGACTTAATCCAATCTATCCGATGTAGGTTTTAGGTTCTGTTTCTGTTCGGTTATTTCACGTTGTCTTCCTGCTTATGTTATTCGCGACGAAGGTTCTGGATTCGATAATCTGGACAATAACGGGATTGTGTTGGTTGCTTGATTTGGTGTCTTAAGTCCACTTTATGTCCTGTTAGGCTAATCGTGAATGGACCTACAGTTTAAAGGGGGATCCGAACCACTATGTTCCTCCACCGAGTATCGAACCCGGGATCCCTTAATTACAAGGCGCCCCCGATCCCACTGCGCCATCGGGGATTGTGTTCGAAACGAATGAATCAAATTTGAGTGATATGATATGCAACCATTGAAAGACTATTGAAAGAAAAGCTATGGGAACCTGCCAGTTTTTCTACTGCAGACAGGAAACCATAAACATGGAAGAGAAGCTTATATTCTATGAAATCTGACGCTATGTGCTCGAATACTGGCTAAATATAATCCATAGAGGCATAGCAACGTTAAACAACCTCTTATATGATACATATAGGTTTAAAAATGTCGAAATACAAAGATTGTGTGCGCCTGACTGATGGCGGAGTGGAAGGCCTTGTAATCAAGGGGTCTGGGGTACGATACCAGGTGATCGCACATAGTGGTTCGGATCCCACTTTAAACTGTATGCACTTCAGATTAGTCTATCTGTGCCGGTGACTCAGTCGGTAACGCGTCTGACTACCATGCTATAGGCCCCGGGTTCGATTCCCGGCCGGTTCAAGCCCGGGAACTTTTCTAACGTTGGAAGCGACCCCAGCGCCCACCCAGCGTCGAATGACATGGGTACCTGGGGGAAACCCTGGGGGTAAAGGCGGTCAGGGGCGTGATGCTGATCACATCACCCCCACTCACGAACGAATCAAGAAAGTGTGGGGCGTTACCCCCACACCCCCTATACGCCTTCATGGCGTAGCGCCAAGCACAGGTGAGAACTTTACCTTTTTTTTTTTGCATAAAGTGGATTTACAACAAAATTTAAACTTGCGATAAAGATTATGATAAGGTATTAAAGAATTGGGTTTAACACATTTTTTTTATTGTTTACCAATGACATTGTTAACTAATATTCTTAATTTCAGTTTCAAGATGAAATCGGCTACGAAATAAAAGGAGTGGGTTCATATTTCTGTTACGAAATTCCACTTTTGTAGTAGACCTGTGCCACACTAAGTTGTGACAATAAACAAATCTGAGACACTTTCAAAGTATTAAATTGCTATCTACATATTTGGGAAAAATCTTTCAATATAATACTTTTTTTGGACGCGTCAAATCATAGTATTTAATTCCTGTTTTAGCAGCTTTAAGAAACCTGATTTTGGGGGGGGGGGGGTTACAAATGCCCTTTCTGCTCCCGTCAAGTTACGCCTATGACAAACAGGAATTCAAAGTAAAAGACTGTCCCGACTAAATCGGGAGACACGTCTGATAGATTTACAATTGGGAAAATCATAATTAAACGTCTAGTTGAAAACAACCTATTTTCATATATTGCATGCAGCTCTACTTTTTCTGCAATGTGGATCAAGAACTGGGGACGTGGAGAAGCACAACACTCCACGTAACCAATAGTCACGTGACCCTCTTTGCTTTCCTGTCATGTTGACCTTCGCGTGGAACACATTTCTCGGTGCTAAGACAGGCAAAATCACCCGATCATCGAAGGGTGCAATATGTGTTGCCTACCCTCCTGCATTACTTGCTCCTATTAAAGCCTTATGGGGAAGAACTTTTTTCCATGACTGTACAGTAAGGTTAATCGGGACTGTACCTACAGTTTAAAGTGGGATCCGAACCACTGTGTGCCTCCACCGGATATCGAACCCGGGACCGCTTGATTACAAGGCGACGACGCTACCACTGCGCCATCGGGGAGGCCATTAAGCAATATGAACTTCAATTGCTAAACATTGAACAATTTCTATTAAGAATTCACAAAACATTTTCTTTTCACTTTAGTATTTGACCAAGTGTATGTTTCGAACGCTGTAAACTTGTCAAATTCTTTCATGTGCACATAATTTCTAAGGTTAAAAGTTGCCAGGCATATCTGGTCTGCGTAAAGGGATCTTGGAATTTTAGTGTAGTTACTCTTGTCTCTTGTTCAGTAGTTTTGTCAGTAAGGTTAAAGGCAAGGAGAAGTTATATCACGCTTTACCTTATCGTACGAAATTTCAAGAAATTAGAATCACAGAAAACTTTTAGTTACACTCTGTCCCGGGAATCCCTGGAGCAAGTAAACGAAAACAAGTCTCTGCGTGCGTAAGGAGTGACTCGAAAGGGCCAGACAAATGAACGTGTGAGAGCGGAAAGTGTAAGCCTTGGCCAGGGATCAAGTGTTGGGCAGGATGAGTGTGCGTCCTACTGTAATTCAATAAATTTTTTATAGGGTACATACTGTATGCTTACACAAAATTTCGAAATTCCAAAGTTACTTATATCCTCATAACACACAAATACAGCTTATAAAGTTAGCTGGTATTACTCAGTTAGCAAAATAAACACTCAATACATATGTTTTATCATCAACTAGCTGATTGGCCGGCGTTGCCCGGGTATTATCCCAATTTTGTATTAGACAGGAAAATAATGAATTCTAACAATAGTGTAAAATGTAACTAATTTTAAATGTGATCGTGAATGTCACCAATTAGCTAAGTGACTCCGAAAACTATGGATTCGACACTAATCTACGTCATTTTTGGCATTTTATTTTTCACCCCCTTTCACCCCCCCCCCCCTGCCGATAGGTGATGAACTTGAAGTTTAATCGCATTTGGAGTGTCGTGAAAACTATGGATTCCACACTAATATCGGTCGTTTTCGCAACCCAGCCTGAACGTTAGACAACCCGAGAAACACTATCGTTATGCGGATTGCATAGAGTCACGGATGTCTGTTTGTGCGGAATTTAATATCGGTCGTTTTGGATTATTTTTACATGTCACCCTTTCCCACCCCACCCAAAGGGCTGCCAGGGGTGTCTTATCCCTCTAGATTGCAAGTGATACGTGTACCAAGTTTGGTTGAAATTGCTCCAGGCGTTCGAGAGTTATGCCGGAACAAACAAATACACACACACAGACATTCATTTTTCTATATATAGAAGATAGATAATGCCTATTATTTTTGCTGTAATATTCTAAATGGTAAGTTCTAGTTTTATGACCAATGAAGTAAGGAAGAATTTTGAGATTAACAAAAAAATCCACAAATTTAACTATCTGCAATTATCTTTGAAGAAAAGTTGCTTGGGTTATGGAATGAATACGCGTAGTTACATGGTTCGGATGTGTTTTTAATCAATAAATGATAAACGATTGTTCATTATCCTTGATATTCATGTCACATCGTGCATTCACACTCAACCACCTGAAAGAGTGGGCCTACCCAGTGGTGTAGTGGTAAGAAGTGATATATCGACACATCAACTTTCCATAAAAATTTAGACAAAGGCCAATTTTGTGGTCATTTTGCACCCCATGAATTCGAACGTAGCAGCCCCGCCAGTTGGAAAATTTTGGATAAAATCTTGTTGATAACGCTGAGCCCGGTTTCGATCCCTGTGGAGGCCTATGGTGTTTGATCCAACTTTAAACTTTATGTTCAGCCCTGATTGACCTATCTGTGCACAAAGTGGACATAAGACAAACTTTGACCTAGAAGAGTAGATATTATTTCATAGCAAACGCATTAAGTTGACTGCTGAAATGATGGTATATGACCGTCAATTTCCGCTGCCCAGGAGAGTATATTTCAGGCTAGCTAGAAAGTAAAATACTGAAGAAAAAGCGATTAGAAACTTAATAAACCTTATTTCAATAAGAAAATAAGAAGATAAGGGCCTCCCCCATGGCGCAGTGGTAGCGTCATTGCCTTGTAATCAAGGGGTCCCGTGTTCGATACCCGGTGGAGGCACAAGTGGTTCGGATCCCACTTTAAACTGTAGGTCCAGTCCCGATTAGCCTTACTGTGCACAAAGTGGACTTAAAACAGCAACTCAAACCAAACCAATAAGAAGATAATGGCGATTCTTAAATTGGAAACCTGAATTCTTAAGAGTTGGCAACCTGAATTCTTAGGAGTTGGCAACCTGAATTCTTAGAAGTCGGCAAGCTGAATTTTTATAAGTTTGCAACCTGAAACATATTGGGATGGCAACATGGCTTCAAGTCAAACAAAAAACGGTTGCGTCCCGTTTTTGTAAATTAACATGTGGACTGTTAAAATTTAATGGTAGTAACTTCTAACAGTGCAATTCTACTAGTGAAGAATATAACTGTAACGAGCGGAAACACAGATACTCAATTCTGGATTTTACAAATTAGCATCCATCCAATTGATTGATTGATAGATTTGTTTTACTTGACTTCGCTTTTCTGCCACCGTTGGCTAATCGTGTATATGAGAATGAAATGGATGAAACAATCAGAAACATATATGGACAACACGAGTCCCAAGGAGGATTATACTGGCCGAGAGTCCAGACGCCAGAACCTCGCTAGTCTGCAATATGCAGTCCAGGGTGTACTACGTGGAAAAGCATCCATCCAAGTTTACCGAAACGTTAGCATTATCCTGTAATTGCCATGTTTAAAGTTATCCAAAGCTGCTGGCTAAACTATACGAAGTTATGCTTCTCGTTTGGAAGCTGGAACCAGGTTCCAAGAAGCGCCGGTGCTCTTGTATCGTTCACGAGAAAGTGTAGGCTGTGGCCATCCGCCGATGCCCTCTCTCCACGCTGCGCAGATGGGGAACATGCCTCGCTCGGAGCATATTATTAAAATTGATTTCCAAACAGTGGACACGCTACGAAAACTGGTACGATGGGACAGGCCGAGTTTTCAAGTACTTGAGCGAGCTGCAACCATTAATCTCAAAAGGCTGCGGAGTGACAGTTTGGAACAGTGCCTCGCGATGCACCGAAGCCGGCAAGAAAGAAGCAGTCCCGGCGCCTCAGCGAGCAGTTTGACATACTTAATTGAAGCAGCCTCATTTGTCAACGCACTCCGTGCATGCCAAGCTGGAGCCGCCCGCCCATTTTTTCCCCACCTGCTCAAGAAAATTTTCAAAATTGTTTCACCGGCGAACAGTTTGGAGGAGAGTAGGGGGCGTCGGATAAGCGCCTGACCACGAACATCCTCTTCGGAGACAGATGCTCGTAATTGATATTGTGAAGTACAAGAGATGGCAGGAACTTTTGAATGATGTAAACCAGGTGTTGGAAAGGTGATATAATAAGAAAATCAAGTTTTATTGTTGCGCGCTATACCGGAGTGGTGCCTGTGTAATCTGCATCGTAACCCACCCGAGCACATGCTTCATCGTATTTGATGGCAGAGAGAGAATGAATCTCGTGGCGATTAACAAGACTATGGATATACATTTTATCAGTTTCGAAATAAAGTTTATTTATTTATTAACGCCTTGTTCTAAATGGCGGAGTTAAGGCCGTACAAAGCCTTTTCTTCCACTCAACAATACACATAAAATTAAACTAACTAACTCTCTAGCCTTCTTAAACCCGAAGGTTCATGGCTGCAGCAACACAGGCCTTCCATCTGTCCCTATCTTGAGCAAGATCTATATACTCTTTTCCATCCCTACCGATTTCCTTTAGGTCAATCTCAACGTTGTCCCTCCATCTTCGTCTTGGCCTTCCTACAGGTCTCTTACCATCTGGTTTCCCAACAAGAATCCTGTAAACTCCTCTTTCCTCTCCCATTCGTGCCACATGGCCTGCCCACCTAAGTCTTCTCGATTTAATTATTCTAATAATATCTGGACATGAATACAAATTATGTAGTTCTAAATTATGTAACCTTCTCCACTCACCTGTCTCCTCATCCCTTTTAGGTCCAAAGATTTTCCTAAGAATCTTATTTTCAAATACTCTCAATTTATGTTCCTCTTTCAATGTAAGGGACCAAGTTTCACACCCGTATAATACTACAGGCAAAATTACTGTTTTGTATATTTTAACTTTTAGTTTCTTAGATATTAAACGAGAAGACAAAAGTTTATGAAGAGAGAAGTAACATGCATTTCCTGAATTAAGCCTACTTTTTATTTCCTCTTTAATATAATTTTCATTTGTTAATATTACTCCTAAGTATTTGAATTTGGAAACTGGTTCAAACGAGTTGTTATCAATAATTAGATTTTGATTATTACCTAACACTTGGTTTCGGCCTGTAAGCATATATTTAGTTTTCTCTTTGTTAACTTCCAAACCTATCTCTTTAGCAGTTTTGAAAAATATTTTAGCATTATTCTTAATTGTATTTATATCATCCCCCAGTTAAGTCTACATCATCTGCATATGCTAACAACTGAGTCACACCATTTAATTTTAGTCCTTCTTTAGTTTCTTTTACCTTCGTAACAGCATATTCTAAGGCAAAATTAAAGAGCAATGGAGATAATGCATCTCCTTGTTTTAACCCATCATGAATTATAAATTTGTCAGACATATTATTACCCACACGAATTTTACTTTCTGTTTCACTGGTGCATATTTTTATCATACTAACAAGCTTCTTAGGTATTCCAAACTCTACTAATATATTATATAATTTATCTCTTTTGACCGAATCATATGCTTTTTTTAAATCAATGAATAGCTGATGGACATCTTGATTATATTCCCACTTTTTTTCAAGTGTCTGTCTGATGTGAAAAATTTGATCTGTAGTTGATCTGTTACGTTTAAATCCACATTGATAATCACCTATAATTTCATTAGCATATGGGGTTAGTCTTGTTAAAAGAATGTTAGACAATATTTTGTATGTTGTTGAGAGTAGAGAAATTCCACGGTAATTATTGCAGTTCATTTTATCACCTTTTTTAAACACAGGAACAATTATGGATTCTTTCCACTGTTGAGGGATTTCTTCTTTATTCCATATTAAACAAATTAATTTATGAATTTGACATATTAATGAATTTCCACCATATTTAATTAACTCAGCTGGTATTAAATCAATGCCAGGTGCTTTGTTATTCTTAAGCCTTTTAATAGCATCTTTAACTTCAGTCAAGTTAGGTTCTGTAACTAAAGGTTCTGCTGTGTGGACTTCATTTACTTCTGATTTATCTCCTACATGGACATTTAAAAGGTCATTAAAGTAGTTCTTCCATCTATTTAGAATATCGCTTGTGTCAGCTAGAAAATCACCGTCTTTATCTTTTATCAAGTTTACTTTAGGTTGCCACCCCTTTCTAAATTCATTTACACCTTTATATAAATCTCTGATATTTTTATTTTTGCTGTTTGTTTCAATTTCGTTAATTTTGCTTTTCAAGTAATCTCTTTTTTTACTTCTAAACGTGCGGTTAACTTCTCGCTTTATTGTATTATAATTGCTTAGATTTGTATCATCCGAGTTATTTAACCACCTAAGTCTAGCCTGATTTCTTATTTCTATTAGATTATAACATTCATTATCAAACCATGGCTTACTTTTTCTTGGTTTATGGTATCCTATAGTTTCTTTAGCTGCTGATTCTATTGCATTACGTATGTGCTCCCAATTCTTATTTACGTCTGTTTCATTTATATTTTCATCATCATTTAAATCCTGCAAAACCTCAAATCTATTTGACAGTTTAATTTGGTAATCTATGGATATACATTTTATGACCAAATAACACATAAAATTATACATTATTATTTTAAACACAAAGTACATTAAGTCATTTCACATAGGTCCACACACACACACACACACACATTATACTCATACACACAAGTCTTAACGCGCTGAATATAGCACACAAAGTACAAAATATATAATACACAAAATGCGAAATATGGAATACAAAATTTAAAATTTAATTTGAGTAACTGCAAGGTATTTTAAGACTTCATTCACTTGCACATGCCCTTCAGTCTGCTTGAGAGGGTAAGATCTAACGACTGCTCTGAAGAGAGTGGGGAACACGTCTGCTAAAGGAAGCGACGGAGCAAACTAAACTAAAAGAAAGACAAATCTCGTCACAGAAACAGTATCTCGGTAATCTATAAACAATAGTGCAACTGTGTTTTTATTCACCCTCCTCCACAATATGAGAGGGTGTCTTTGACTGTCTTTCGGAAGGGCCCGGTTTTCATCTTGAGGATTTAGGCATCGTATTTCGCTTTGCAAAATCCACCAAAAAAACAACCACCAGTTAGTGTAGAAGTCTTCTTAACCCTTTCATAAGAAAAAAATCTGGGAAGTAATACCCGAGAAAGAAGAAGCCGGAGAACAGATTAAGCGTGAAAATTTCACGGCAGGAAACGTTAGAAAAAGCAACACCATGTAAATAATCGTGTACGGCCGCGTTGCACCGACCACGGATTCGAACGAAGTCGTTTTGTTTTAATCGTCTGAATGAACAGGAAATATAGTGGCGTGCGCTATTTATACTGGACTCCTTGTGTTGTTTGGGTAGCAATAGTGGTCAATAAATTTTTATTGACTTGGTTTACGAACATGTACCATCATAGACTGGTGGTTGTGAGGGATTCCGAAAAGTCAGTACTAAGATCGGAAAAACAATTACGTCCGTACATCCTTAAAACACACATTCAAGAGCGAGCAAATTGGGTCTTAAAATTACAGGGGAATTGCGTAGCACTACCTACAATTTCTCGTTAATAAAATACACAAATACACACATTATCATTAACCCACCCCGTTCACTCCCTCCAATAATATTTTCAATAAACGTTTTCCCAATGTCTCGACCATTTCTGTACATCCTGCATATCAAACTCTACAAGCACACTGACAAAGTTCCTTATGCAATGTGACAAGAGCCCATCGCCAGAACATCCGTCACTCGAGCACGGGCGAACATGGCAGTGAAAAAATTCGGCAAAATTCGGATCCATGTGACAATAATTTTATATTAAAAAAGAAGAGCTAGAAATGTACCGAGAAATATAAGGAAATAATATGTACATATCTCATAATTACATATGAAACGTATTGTAAAACTTAAATAGTTTATTTTTGCATAACAATAATCGAATATAGGGTTGATTTTTAACTCGCACACTACTAGGAGGGGTGCACAAGGAATTTGTGTTCACCAAGTCTTATTTTGTGTATTCATTCAAGCGTTAACTATCTCACGTTTAATTATATTTCATCATTATGACATTTGAACATGCTGGGGGATTATAAATTGGGTTTCTTTCTGCTGTATGAACGAATGCATACATGATTTCCAGTTCGATGTATTTGTTGCTACGTACACGTGTGTACTTTCTCATATATGAGATGCGCACAGAAAATGTTAGTTTGGAACGTTTGGCGGTTTTAGAAGAAGGAAGAAAACGGAAAAAGTCAAATTTCCAAGGAGAGTGAGTACTAGAAATTGTAGTATTCTAAGAATTCATAGTTCAATTTTGTTTGAAATAGGAATGCTTTTCTTTAGTTTCAGAAATTACAAGTTATATTTCCAATAAAAAATCAATTTATTGTGTTGTCATTGTTTAAATGTCTTGTCACGACTACATGAACACTTGAACTTTTTTTTTTGATAATCTGTTATAAGCAGTTGCGCACCCCATTTTTCTGTGTCCCCGGAAGTAACATATACGCTGCCGATGATGATCAATATTTATCACAAACGACAGCATTAACTGTTACCTCAAGTATGTTCCACCCTGCCTCTCCATATTTTGTTACTGACTTACATATCAGAGAAGTAGCTTCTGGAAACTAAACTAGGATGATATGAATCTCTCTGATAAATAACTGGAAGATTAATTTGGAAATGTTATATTTTGCTTCAACGCAGTGCCACAGCCAGGAAGTTTCCTTAGAGGGGGGAGACTTCATGCAACCCCCTCCCCGCATTGCGTGGTTTGCAAGGGTGGCGGCGTCTACGCCACTGAGTAGGCATGTGTCAAATTGGAAGAGAAACTGACATCATTCAGTACAGGACTTGGTAGGCTCATTTATTGTGAGGAGGTTGCCCATCGTTTCCCAAGATGAAATCATCCTCATATATAAGCTCAACTGCTTAATTCCACCATTAGAAGCCATCGTTACGATTGACGTCAGAAATGTAGGGAAGCGGCGACAATAAATGCAAATAACGTTTGGAAATCGATTTGAAAAAATGACAAAACGTAGTCTTTCTTCTCTTCACTTCTTAAAGCTTACTATACACTGGAGAGAAACCCGTTAGGAGAAAATTATGTGGGCTTGAAGGATAAATCGACGGTTGTTTGCACTGGGGGTTGTTGAGAAAATCGCCACCGCTTTACTTTGCAGTGAATCTGTTTGCTTAATCAGTCGCAAGTCAAAGAAGATGAACGATCGTGCCGAGAATTCTGCTTCTTGCCGTGTTGAGGGGAAGTTTCGTAATTAAGCAAAACGGTGTAAAACAAAATTACTGAAAACGTTTGAAATTTCCTAGTAGTACACACACAGAAAACTATATATATATATATATATATATATATATATATATATATATATATAGTGTTTACTTTGCTCTACTACATGAAAATGAACCAGAAAACTCACTGTAAAAGAGTAAATGGAAACTTAAGTAGCAATTTATGACGATACATACGATTTAATACTCAGAAGAGCAAAATAGGTCTAAATGTTTGGACATAAAACACTTTCCCACTAGATTATACCGTTTAGAAACGGAGGCATTTAACATTCGTTTATAAACATAATATCAAATGTAGTCAAATTAATATGCCTAGTAGTATTACAAATGTCGCCTCGGAGGCCGAAAGCGCAAAGCGTTCGAAATTCTCGGATTCAAGTCCCGGCTTAGAAATGGGTGTGTTCTTCGTGAGGATTTGGCCTCCCCGATGGTGCAGTGGTAGCGTCGTCGCCTTGTTATTTTCATTATGCTCACATTGGCTTATCGGAACTGGACCTACAGTTTAAAGTAGGGTGCGAGCCATAGTGCAATATAGGCTTACGCACCTCCACCGGGATCGAACAAGAAAAGGTAAAGCCTTTACCTACACGTTGCAACAATCCATGGAGAGGCTGATACGGAAGGTGGAGGTTTCACATATTCACGATCTCGGTCATTGTGGAGGGGCTTCCCGATGGCGCAGTGGTAGCGTCGCCGCCTTGTAATCAAGGGGTCCCTGGTTCGATACCCGGTGGAGGCACGTAGTGGTTCGGATCCCACTTTAAACTGTAGGTCCAGTCCCGATTGGACTTTATTACTGTGCATAAAGTGGACTTAAACACCAACCAAATTAAGCAATCTGTCATTGTGGAGGTAACGTGATCAGCACCACTTTCCGGCCGCCCTTAGCTCAATGCACCCATTTTAATCGGGGCTGGAAGAACCCCAGAGCAGCTTAATGCAGAGACATGGCATTCATATGCTCTAACGAATGGATCACCTCGACCCTTTGGGAGCAAACAAGGATTCCTTATTTACAAGCAAACTGCGTTACCACTAAACCATAAACCACCGGAGAAGGTAATAAATATACTTAACATACCCAAGAACAAATTCATAAAATAGATTTATGGAAACTGTGTCGTTTTACCGACTTTTGGATTTCTTCTAGTTTATAATCTCCAAGTAATTAGTGTTCTTTGAAATAACTCAACAAAGAAGAAACTCTTGCATAAAACAATGAAAGGTACATGTATAAATATGTATATCTTATTTTGCTAGGCTTTTCTGCCTATTCGAGCTCATTGCGACGATGAACATGGATGCTTATTGAACGAAACTGATAAAGGAACACTTCACAAAGGATATGACCAGGCCAAGAATTGAACCCGGAGTCTTCCGCAGCGAGTCGACCACTCAACGGGCGGCTACGATATTTATCTAAATGGACCACTAGAGCCAGTGGTCCAAATCTATTTCGGACAACCGAGTAGTTTGGTTGAAATTGCCTCCCATTTGGAGTGCCGACGCCCTTTGTTACGGAAGCTACTTCCTACACCCTCAGCTGGGCTGTTAAGGATTATGCCAACGAAAACAAGCAATAAACCCGCACAGAACGGTCCAGTTGTAAGTGCTCCCCGTAGGTATTCTGTGTCTTGTCAGACACATGTGGAAGTCGTTTTCTTCCCAGCCACCGTCAAGACGCTAGGGGAAAAAACATGGACGAGAGAAATACTGGAGTCCTTACCTTTCAGAAAAATCTTTTTCGCAGTGTTGCCAGAACGCTTTTTGTTAGACGACAGATGTTTCGTGCGTCGAACACCATCACTGCAGTCCTGGCGTTTCACTCTACTTGATACTGAAGTACTTTGCGATTGGTTCCCTCAGGATATCTGCCCTGCAGCGTGTAGCCAACCATTGACAAGCTACTGAAAATATCTTAGTAGTTCTAGATCAACGGTTTGGAGATACCTGGGTTAGAGACTAGGTGGTCTTTGCAGGGACATTACCTGAAAAGTTCCCACTTGAAATCACCTACTCCGAGAATTGAACCCCGGTTTCCCACGTGACAGCTAGACGTCTTGCGAGTTGCACCACCGTAGCCTAACAAAGCTAAGGTTTACTAAAATTGCAAACACTCGAAGAAGCTATATTTTAAATCATGCATTCTAGTCTGAAAATTTACGGTTTGCCTCAGAGTAATATTTTTTGTCCAATAAGACACTTAAAGATTGATTGATTGATTTGGTGTTTTAAGTCCACTTTGTGCACAGTAAGGCTAATCGGGTCTGGACCTACAGTTTAAAGTGGGATCCGAACCACTATCTGCCTCCACCGGGTATCGAACCCGGTACCCCTTGATTACAAGACGAGGATGCTACCACTGCGCCATCGGAGAGGCCAAAGAAACTTAAGAAACAATATAATGGTAGCAAAGACTTCACCAGAGTGGATCAATACCCGGTGGAAGCATATTGCACAGTGGTAGGCCCAGTCCCGATTAGCCAATCTGTGCATAAAGTGGACATAAATCAACAATTCAAATAAATTGAAACCAGAGTGGATCGCTGGCAATACCCTTTTCCATCAAGTTAACCTTTTCTCACTATTTCTAACTTTCATGCTGTTAAGTTTTGTCCACAGATTTTCACCCCTCTACTGAGGAAGGCCTCTCGCCTAGTCTCGACGTCGTCGCCTAGTCTAGACGTCGTCGCCTTGTAATCAAGCGGTCCCGGGTTCGATACCCGGTGGAGGCACATAGTGGATCGGATCCCACTTTAAACTGTAGATCCAGTCCCGATTAGCCTTTCTGTGCATAAAGTGAACTTAAAACAACAATTCAAAGCAAAGCAAAGCTTAGTCTAGAAACATAATTTGTCCGTATGAGATTAAAGATTTTATAGTTTTCCAATAAGAAAAATGTCGTTGATCACAGTTAATCCAGGGCTGGTAGAGCCTAAACGAGGTCTCAACGTCCATCCCCCCACTTCTATATGTATATCAACATTTAGTTCAACTCCAAACTGTAAGATCTGATCTACTTATGAAGGTAATAGGCAGCACATCTCAGACCGATAGTGGAAGACGCAGAAGTCATATACGTACTATACTCCGTCCCGGGAATCTCTGGAGCGAGCGAACGAAAATAAGCCTCTGCCCAAGTAGTGACTCGAGAGGGCTCGACCAATGAACACGTGAGAGGGAATTGGATTGCGTGTGTGTGTGGCTGGGTGGGTGGGGGGGGGGTGACTGCAGTTACCAACCTTTGCAGCAACGTGTGCTACTTCGCCCCGTCCACTCGCTTTCTCCCCTTCGAAACCGTTATACGCGGCCTTGCTCCACATATTCTAGAGACAGAGTATACGTCCCAGGAGTCAGTAGAGCAACGCTGCACATAACAGTAGAGAAAGGAAGAAAGCGAGTGGGTTAACTGAGCAAAGCAGTGTGCGCTGATGCAAACTGCTGGTAGGTGGAGTCGCGTTGTCCCTTCATGCAAGCAATCCCTTTACCTCTTAAGCGTTCATTGGTCTAGCCCTCTTGAATCGTTATTTGCACAGAGGAATTGTTTTTGTTCGCTTGCTCCACAGACTCCTGGGACAGAGTATAGTGCGTTTGAACCTCGAAGCTGTTGCAAGAATTGAAATTGGTATGGATTACAGCTTGAACGCAATTTCATCATAAAGATATACGTATTTAAATTTTAAACAATGCCAATGATCTGTAATCACTAAAAAAAATTACAACGCAAATACGTATCAATCTCTAATATAACGTGGATGAAATTCATTCTAGGAATAGTTAATATCAAGAATTTGATATTATCTATTGTTAGTAGTAATTATTGATGAACAACATTTTACAATAAATTTTTCGGGTAAGCTTCATGTAATATCGTCTCGTGCACATAATTTTTGAAGATTCATCATCTTGGCGATTTTTTGACCATATATTGGACGATACATGACTTTAATTACATTAAGTTTCGTTCAGTTCGAAAACTATAGCTCTTTTCAGTTCTTACGGCGGGCGCTCTAGAAGCTGCCAGGGGAAGTGGGGAGCGGGGGATTACGCAACACACCAACCAGACAACAGCAGTGGCGCCGAGAGACACGACGCGGCAGGAAAAAGTACTACGTGAAACTCGTTCTACTGGCCGCTACGTTTCTTATCGTGCTGGATTGGTTGCTTCCCCACTTCCCCTGCCAGCTTCTAGAGCGCCCGCCGTAAGAACTGAAAAGAGCTATAGTGTAGTTGTGACAGTTGGAGATTCACTTATAAAGTCTAGATTTTTGAAAATTGGAAGAACTCAGTTTAATGTGATATATAAATCAGTACTTAGTTGAATAGTTCAATCAATTTCTTTGTTTGATTTATTTAACGTTGTCCATAAGTATCTGCAGATTGAACGTGACGGGTAAGATGATGGTAGGAATGAATGAAACAAGACTACAGAAGGAAGCAGCCATGGCCTTCAATAAAGGTGGTATACCAGTATTCACCTTGACTGACCGAGAAGAATACAAAACTTTAGTCAGAATGGTTTACCAAGATTCTACTTAGCACTAACATGCCAGATATGCGATAACTAATTAATTATTGTTACGTTACATCTGCTGGATTATATCGTCGATAACCTAATGATTTATATTTTTCCAACATGTCGTCCAACTCTACTCTCTTTATTTAATCCTATGCAGCTAGGATAAAGAAATAGTAAATATGACTGTTTTAGTCATATTTCAGTAATCAATAAAACAAACTATTTGCATTGCATACATGAGGGTCCATCATAGCGTTTCATATGCACCCAAAATCAAACAACACATGTTTCGCAAGTTAATTTTGTACTTCGTAACTTTTTACTAAAATAAAAATGTATGTAAACCCAGAAGATGTTGTTTTGTTTAATTGGTTGATGTAGGCACTGAAATAATAATATCAAAAAAACAGATTCTAAGAAAAATCTAGACGCAACGCAAAAATTATCACCTGGAATAAGAGAATCCGCCTGGAAACATTTCTTTAATATAATCATTTGCGCACACATGCGCGCACCAAAATAAGAAAAAACTGAAAATATTTATGTTTCTACATCAAAAATAAAACTCTTAATGCATAAAAATAACTAATGCATGTTTATCTGGTACATGCAACCTGCTAAGCCCCTCAGTCATTTGTAATTAACCTTTCAGGTTTGACTTGATGATAAACTACCGCGCGCCTTCGGTAGGAGCTCCAAGGTTTCGGTGTTGACCCAACATCGTATGGACAATTCGCGAGCTATTTCTCAGCAATTGTAGCGGACTTCGGTCACGAAAGCCTGAAAACAGCCGTGATAGGATTCCATGAGCTGACCACGCGCCAACAAATAAAAAAAAAATTGGCAGGCCTCGACTCTCAAAAGGCTGTTGAATCACGGAATTTTTAGTTTGTAGCTTTATGGTAACATAATAGTTTTCTTTTCAACAAAACAAAAACGAAGGTAAAATTATACGTGAAATAAATCTGCCTTTTAGAGAAATTCTCCAAAAATCGTAATAATTATACATTTTCTCTGATAAGAAAAATCGATAAATATGGATTTAAATCTTATTAATCAAGTACAAAAAAGATGTGTCCGAAGAGAAAAACCTAATGTGATCTGAAATTATTTTCAAACTGACTAAAGTTAACAGAAAATATAAGAGTGGGCAGTATTGATAACACTGGTCAACAATGATTTTGTTACATGAATAATTTTCACTGATTCCTTTATTTTTTGGTATGCTGATTCTGAATATGAAGTCAGAATTTCTCTGTCAAGCTCAATTTTTTTTGTAACGCGTTTACATTTTTTGTTCTCCTTGTAGCCCATTTTTACCATTAAGCTCTATTACAGTAGCAAAAGTACAAGCATTATGAGTTCCAAAACATGAATGAAAGTTATTTGCTTTGATTAAAACGTTTCTTCGCAAGCCAATCACTGATGACAACAAAGGCATTGTTCACAACAATGATAAAATTCTGGTTCATTACCATCAGGATAAACAGCAATGGTAACATTTCAGTTGAAATCCAGTTCTCTTACGTTTGCGACATAACTGTGTGTGTTGGCTCTAATTTGTGCATATTTTGTGTTATGTACAGTGTGTATATATTTAAAAAATGTCTCGTAGGTGTGTTAACCACCCAAACAATTTATGTTATACGTTGCAGGAAGTCAGTGGCGGGTCCAGAAGTAACAGTTGGGAAGGGCGAATTTCAGTTGAGTGCCTCACCTCAGCCAGAAACTTTTCCAACATACACTTGCACTCTTTTATATAAACAATTTATCGTACTTTAAAAAGGAAACAAGCTGACTTCCATGTTCTAGAGATTAGAGTATTGTTTCACAAAAATAGGTGTCCAGGGCTGGAATACGTGTTTTATTTTGTGTGTGAAAAGAAAAAAAGCGTGAGTAAAAAAATTAAGATTAGGTCTATACCTAATGCTTGCTTATTTTTCTGGAGCGCAAATATATATTTCTGGAACGTGTTTCGATGGGCAATCATGGAAAAACTTTTGTAAAATATTCACGACATTAAATCTATGATAAAATAATATTTAGGCCTTCAAAAACGTTAGGCATAATAATATATCCAAAAAACCTGCCAGCTGGGAGGGGATAATCCCTATCTGCTGTGAGTCAACTTTGAAATCTCAAAAAAGGAACAGTGGATTGGGAAATCACATGAACTATATTTTCGCTGCAAAATAGGTGACCAGGAATAATCTTGGGCTCCTCATATCTGCTGTGCTTCATGCGAGACATTGTTATGTGTGGCTGAAAGAGTTTGTCACATGCCTTTCGGAGTGCCCATGTTTGGAGAAAACCATTGAACCACTCAACGGATTGCTGTTTTGCATTACAAAAATCTATGGAATAACTGTGAAGACTAGGCATATCGTGAAATACTAAAATATTATGATATTCCTTCAGCTAGAAGAAGGCCTGTGCCTCACAGTCCAGCCCTTCCCATGTTTGAATGAAGCTGAGGTGGTAGCAAGGGGATCATTCCAAGAAGTTGTAAAGAATTTCCTCGGAAATCGCAAGGCAGATAACTACAAAGAACTTGTTAGTGAGCTTCTTGATAACTACAGAAACTGGGATGTAATATGTTTTTAAAAATCCATTTGTTGGTCGAACATTTGGGCTTATCCCCCTCCAACAACGGCAGTGTAAGTGACGAACCTTGAGAACGCTTCCATCAGGAAATATACACCATGGAATGCCTTTACTAAGGTAAATGGAGCCCACGATGGTTAGAAGACTACTCCTGGACTCTCATGAGAGATCTTCCTCAAGCTTAATAAGTTTCTGAAAATCCAGAATACAGAATATGTAACACATATTAGTTTAAATAAAGGAAGGTTATTTCGTTACAACAAAAAATGTGTATTACAAAAAATCTGAGCCCGATAGAGAAAAGCAGTAAACAGATTTGAAATCAGCGGAAAAAATCCTATAAGAATCACCTTTTATTTTCCATTTAACAGAGAAAAAGATAAAATTTGTTGTCCAGTGTAATTTGTGATGCAATGCTCAAGGATAAAGTTATCTGAACACGAATCTCCTCTTAACATGGAGTTTCTAACACAGTTACAAGATCCGTGATTAAGTACTTGAGGGTAAGATGCCAGCGGCTTCTCTATTAAAGGTCGAACTTCCAAGCAAGTGGTTCCAATTAGCCTTCATCTCGGTCCAAATTTCTCCAGGTCTTCGGAGAGAACAAATTAAATGAAGTAGAGGTGCAGTTGAATGATGGAAATAAAAGTAAGAAATTTTATGCCTCGAGCTACAAAATTGCTACCAGGTATGTGAAAAATTGAAATCTCTTCGTAGCAAATGCACACGCACACGTTATGAACAATACACGTTTTATGGTGAAAAAATACTTCCATAACACATTAACCTATTCGTATTTGGACACAGGTAAGGCAGATTTGTTCAAGTGATTTTTCAAATTAAATAACCTGCATATGTTCTAGAAAAGAGAGAACAGATGCGTGATATTTTGCTAATGCTACATGACCGTTATTTTTAAGTTCAATGTGTGTGTGTGCGTGTGTGTACTCATTGACAAAAAAAATAAGCACCTAGAAGGAGTGGTGGAAACGAGATGAAACTGCACCTGTTGACAGGTTATGTGACTGTATTGCAATGATTACAAAATCAGATCAAACGGACAACAGTGTGTGCACTATGGGCATACTGCTAACCGCATGTCAGTAAGATGTGGCACCCCCTAGGGTCTTGATATATGCACCGATTCAATTTGGAATGGAGACGTAGAGCCTTTGTATCCTCTCCCGAGGCAAGTCGGCCCACAGCGGTTGTAACTGGCACTCGATATCCTGCAAATCGGCACTGGGTCGAAATTGACGTCCGAGCTGATCCCTTACATGTTCTATCGGGGACAAATCAGGGGATTTTGCTGGCCACGGGAGTATCTCAACATGATGCAGGCAGTCTATAGGCACATGTACCGTGTGCGGACGAGCGTTGCCGTGTTGAAAGACTTTACCAGGGTGCTGTCTCAAGAGGGGTAACACATGAGGACGCAGGATGTCCGTGACGTAGCGCTGTGCCGTCAGAATCCCCAGAACAACTACCAGAGGTGATCTGAAGTCATACCCAATGGCTCCCCACACAATGATGGCAGTGGTAATGCCGGTGTGTCTCTCCACAACATTGGCAGGATGTGTCCTCTCCCCTCGGCGCAGCCATACTCGCACACGGTGGTCATTCGTGGTAATGCAGAACTGAGATTCATAGCTGAACATGATGCAACGCCACTCGTCATTGTCGTCAGCAGTCCATGCCTCCCGGTTACGGCAACACTCCAAACGCAGCCGTTTGTGTTCTGGTGTTAACGGCAGCCTCCGCACGAGACGGTGAATTAGTAGTCCGGCTGCTTCCAGGCTACGACCAATGGTGCGAAATGACACAGTGTGTTGTAGAGTCTCACGTGTGTCCGGGTAGCAGACGCAGATGTGATTGGGTTACAAAATGCTTGGCGCACAATACTGCGATCCTCCCTTGGTGTGGCCAGTCTTGGTCGACCGGAACCTTCACTAGTCTGTAGGTGCCCTCACGTATTCATTGGTGCCAACATCCTGCCACTGCGACATTTGAATGCCCGAGATGCCTGGCAATTGCACGATTCGAACAATCCGCCTCATGCAGACTCCCAATACGGCCCCTTTCGAACTCCGTCACGTGCTGGTAACGCTGTCTGATGTGTCTACGAGGCATTTTCTGTGTTGATCACCTTCTCTCACAATGTTGACTGACTGTCTGACGCTCCACACACGCTTTACGAACGCTATCAGGCTTGATAACACTATCATGCGGTGGCATAACTAATGCACTCTGGTGGCCGTTCTAGACATTACAATCATTTCAACTCTAATCATTTACATACATGTCAAGGTACACACGTTTACAAAATGACGTTCAAATTGGACCTTTCCTTCTGGGTGCGTAACTTCATTTGTCAATGAGTGTTTATATATATATACGTATATACACCGTGTGAGTTTTTTAGCTTGACACAACGAAATATCTCGAAAAGTACGCATCTGATAAAAAAAAAGTTCTGAATGAAATTTGTTCGTCACGAAGGGGCTCATTCAATGATGCCAAACTCCACCCCCCACCCCCCCTCCTGGGGGTGGGGCGAGGGACAACTTTAAAATCTCAAATGGGGAACCCCCATTTTGTATTGCAGATTCGCATTCTTCAGACAAAAATACGTAGGTTTTGACTTAAACGTGTTTGTGGATCTGTGATAGATGGCGCTGTAATCGCAAAAATGAAATTGCGGAAATGGTAAAAAAAAAAGCACTTTTAATCGCAAAATGACGTGAGGCATGTTGAATTTTTATAAGAAACTGCATTAAGCATAACCCAGGAACAACGACGTGGACGTAGCAGTATTTAAGGTGAGTCCCCTCGCCTCTCACCATCGGGGTGCTTGTTTTTATTAATCATTTTGCAATAAGTGCTCGAAAATGTCACAACCCACTTCGATACACTGATTTATCCGCACTTGGAACGATTGGACACAACTGAGAAGCGTGCCCGGTGTAATCTTTCGGCATGCAATGGTGATTCGCTGAATCATGTTCTCACGCGTTGTTGGCAGTTCATTATAAACTTCACTCTTGACGTAGCCCCACAAATAAAAGTTAGGCGAAGTAAGATCTGGCGATCTTGCAGGCCAAGACACTGGACCACCTCTTCCGATCCACCGACGGTTGTACACGCGATCTAATACTTCCCGTGCTGCAACGGAATAATGTGCTGGACAACCGTCATGTTGAAACCACATTGTTTGTCGCACGTCTAAGGGAATGTCTGCAAGCAATACGGAAAATCATCGCCATGAAGTTCTTGATGCAACGAAACATGAAACTGATGATATTTTCTACGGTTCAGTATTTGGCACACAGTAGTCTGCGAAATTCCCGATTCACGACTTATTGTCGAGTACTAACGTAGGGGTTATGAGCCACTGCAGCTAATACCGCAATTTCATTATTTTCTCCAGCAATTGTTCTTCGGCGATTCCTTTTTTTCGTTGTATAGTTCCCTCGGTGGAGAACTGTTGAACAACTCTGCGAAAAGAAGCGTGCGATCGCACCCGGTCTGGAAAACGTTGAGCATAAAGAATCACAGCATCATTAATATTCCTGCCACT
Source organism: Lepisma saccharinum (assembly GCF_977018435.1). NCBI lineage: Eukaryota > Metazoa > Arthropoda > Insecta > Zygentoma > Lepismatidae > Lepisma > Lepisma saccharinum. The sequence continues at coordinate 56,497,942 of NC_139230.1, read as the reverse complement.
TTCTCCATAAATGTACACCATTTCAATTTTCTCTTGCACCGTTATAACCACTAATGGAGTCAAGGAAGAAAAACACTACTTCCGTTCTCTTCTTCAGGCTTCGTGGCAGATTATGTGGTGTCTGTTTGACTAGGAAAAAAGGTCAAATGGTCTTTAGGAGAAAACATGCGGTCTTGAAACATGCTCTGCAATCTGTTCAAAACGTTGTTAACCACTTATAAAACTGTAAAACGTTGTAGATTTCAAAGCTTCTTAAAAGCCTTTGACCATGTGAAAATAAACAATCTCACTTCCGCGGAATGGATCGTCGAGTTAGTCGTCCTCACAGCTAATGTTGTGCTGCTGATGCGCTGCTGATGTGCTGCCGATGGCTGGTACTGGCCCGCCCACTTGCTTCCTCCTTCCCCCTCCTTTTCCCCGCTAATCCTGCATTATTACGTCATCCCTCCGCCTTGGAACTTCTCTATCATCATGAACGCTCGTGTCATTTCTTTCGTTACATTAAAGCCTATTTGTTTTTATCTTCTTCCATTTTTTTAACATCTTTACCCATCTTTCCTCTACATTCCCTTTCTTCAACATTTTACAGTTTTATAATTGGTTAACCTCGTCTTTAACAGATTGCCGAGCATGTTTCAGGACCGCATGTTTTATCTTACAAACCATTACACCTTGTTTCCTGGTCAAACAGACACGGCATAATCTGCCACGAAGCCTGACGAAGAGGACAGTTTATTTCTCGCGAATTGCGCCAAATCTTACTTTTTGTGATTACAGCGCCAGCTATCACAAATCAAAAAAAAAAAAACAGTTTCAGACAAAACCTATGTATTTGTGTCTGGAGAATCCGAATCTGAAATAAAAAATGGGGGTTCCCATTTGAGATTTTACAGTTGCCCCTCGTCCCACCCCCAGGAGGTGGGGTGGGGGTGGAGTTTGGCATCATTGGATGAGCCCCTTCGAGACGAACATATTTCATTCAGAACTTTTTTTTGATCACATGCGTACTTTTCGAGATATTTCGTTGTGTCAAGCTAAAAAACTCACCTGGTATATACAATTCGGCTATGAAGCTAATAATTCCCTCTGTACAGTGATATGCAAAATTTGGTTAGGAATCCAATAATAATAATAATAATATGTAAAATACAACCAACCTAAGTGCAAGAATTGGTCACATTTCACAAAATGGTAGCATTTACATTAATGAAGACAAAAAAAGATATAATTTATTCTGTCTTGTTTCATTTTAGTATTTTGTTGTAGAGTATAGTTTGTAGTTTAAAACTGTGCACAGTGCATTTCTGTAGAGAAAATAAATATGGAAGAGAGAAGAAATCTTGAGGCGAAACATTAGAAGAAAGTTGTGGAGAAGATTTGTTTTGTCAAAATATCATCTTTGCGATTTCAAGGAAACTAAAATTTCTTGTATGACATGCAATACACCAATTTATTGAGAGATTTTGTTTACTTGACCGTAAGTCAGGAAAGCCAGTGTGAATGATCGGCATGGCACGGTTCGGCACAGCTCAGACAAGTATTGGCAAATTTAAAGTAACGGGAAGTAGTCCATGTGCGTCCAGTTCCAAGCTTTTTTACCTAATTTCAGCTCGCACACGAGCGGAAAGAACAGAATGCCTACCTGAGAATTAAAACCAGTCCTGAGTCTTCGTCCCAAAGTACATGCAAAACGCTGGCGCATCTTTTTTGATTGTCATACACACTATTTAATTCTGCTGTTCTGTAAGACAATGAACAGGATAAAAAAAACTAAGAAAACTTCTTGAAGATATACCAATTCCTCCTCACAGGCTGCAACCATATTGCAACTTCTGGCCGGTCCGGTGCCGCGCCGGATGTTCACAATAGATTCGTGCTTTGCTGGCCATTAACGGTTCAAATGTCATTACGGCAACTCACGACCACTCATGACTGTGCTGATTAACGTTATGAACGTTTTCCCGGTCGATCAAGCAGCTGTACCCAGATTCTCTCGAACACAACTCTCTCGCTCTCTCCACTCCTTCAGCCTTCCAATACCTCAGCTACTGCAATTAAACTCGGGATAGGAAGACATTAACATAACAATATATGCTCTACCAGAGATCCCTTGCCTCTACATGGATTTCCTCTCAGCTACCAGTTCATAAGAGGTGCCAATGCCCATATACAATTCGATGAACAATTTACGATGCCGTGGAACGTTTGCAAGGTTTTAAAACTCACTACCAACAACTGTTAACGGAATTTGAAAAAACAGCTCTGATAGTCTACAAGAACTTAGTTTACTCACGTATCGATGTAATAGGTAATTGCAATCACTTTTGAATTAAAATATTTTCAGCGAACAATATTTGATGGCTTTTCATCGCGAAACTTGACGGTCATATTAAGAAAAACGATATTTCTTGAAAGTGTCTAAACCTTAATTGATAAAAAAAAAATCAGAATTGAAAGACAAAACAGAAGTGAAAACCAGTTTTAGACAATGAACAACACTGTATTATTTTATCATGTACTATATCACATTTCGTTTAATAATTTTCGCTTGCCTTGTCGGTGGTAAGTGGTCGACTTTCGATATCAACACCTGAGTTCCCATATTCGAATCTCGGCACGAGCATGGACGTTTTTTGTAAGTTTCAACTTCATAAATATCTTCTCTCATATTATATATGTGTGTGGGTGTGTATGTATGTTTGTTCCGGCATAACTCTCGAACGCCTCGAGCAATTTCAACCAAACTTTGTACACGTATCACTTGCAATCTGGAAAGAATACTTTGGGGTAAGAGAAGTCGGGTGGGAAGGGGTGACATGTAAAAATAATCCAAAACGACAGATATTAAACTCAGCACAAACAGATATCCGTGACTCGATGCAATCTCGCACAACGATAGTGTTTCTCGGATTGCCTAACATTCAGGCTGATGACACTTTGTGTTGCGAAAACGTGTGGAATCCATGGTTTTCGGATTCGCTCCCAATGCCGTTCAACTCCAAGTTCATCACCTATCGGTATGAGGGGTGAGGGGGAGGGGTGAAAAATAAAATGCCACAAATGACCTAGATTAGTGTCGAATCCATAGTTTTCGGAGTCGCTAAGCTAATTGACATTCACGATCAAATTTAAAATTAGTTAAATTTTACACTATAGTTAGAATTCATTATTTTTCTGTCTAATACAAGAATGGGATAAATAAATACCCGGACAACGCCGGGTAATCAGCTAGTGTAATATATTCATCACTCATCCTCATCGTCACGATTAGCGAAAAGTGGCAGAAAACAAATGTTATATTTGTATATGACTAATCTACGTAAAGTTTCTCTGGAATATTAGGTGTTTGGAGAGAGAGTTATTTTTATTAGAGTTTATGTATTTTTTTTTAATGTGTCTGACACATTATATGGTCAAATATATGGTATGTGACTGTGTTTTGTATCGTAGTACCATCTGTCGTTTTTCGAGGAAGTTCCTGAATAATGGCACCCATACCGGTCTGATAAACTGGATTGGTTGATTGGTTCTGTTGTTATGGTCATGTGTGATGCTTCTTTGAATTTTTTGTTGTTATCTGCTTTCTTCCCGGTTTATTCTCTGTGTCTTGTCACATTATATTTTGAGGCAGTTTTCCCAGGCGTTGTATTTTTATAAACGTCTCCTCTTTATCTCCCATTTAACTAATTGCGACGGTGAGGATGAGTAATGATTAGAAGAAATTGATGAAGGGAAACCCATAAAGAACACCCATGCCCAGGGCATGATTTGAAACCAAAACCTTTGGTGACGAGTCCGCTTAAGAGCCGTCAGCTTAGGTTTCTCTTTTTAAGAGAAATACAAGGAGCACGAATTTGCAGATTCCATGTCAAGCAAACGACACTTGTCTTTTCTCCGTGGGTTTCTTGTTATGCTGTTGTTTCGTCATGTTTATTTCAAGTCCACTTCATTCTGAGATAGGTTAAAGTCCGTATCAATATGGCTCCACCGGAGATCGAACCCTTGACACCTTGATTTAAAGGAGGCAGCATTACCATTAATCCATCGAAGAGGCTACAGCTTTTACGGAATCATTGAAACAAGCAATAGAATTCACAAAAACATTCCTTTTTGACAGACAAGGCAAATATGGAAAACATCAAGAGGTAATACTTGATGCAAGGTTGTTTCTTAGCATATGGTATACAAGTTATAAGAATTTCAGGGCTTGTCCGTTCAATCAACTAACAATCAATTGATTCGAAGCAGAGATGTTCATGCACTTCGACAAATAAAAAGTTACGCGTTTCATGCTGCAGAAAAAATAATGGCCTATGATGGGTTAGGAGAACATTGAACTAAATTTTGTGGGAAAGTCATTCTTGCTTGATGTTTTTTAAAGAGTCCAAGTTTGTTTTAAGTCCCCTTTATTCACAGTTAAGCTAATCGGGAGTAGACCTGCAGTTTCAAATGGGTTCAAGTGTTCCTCCATCGGGATCGAACTCTGCACGCCTTGATTACAAAGTGATAGCGTTACTATTACGCCATCAAAGACACCAGATGTCTTTCAATAAATGAAGGTTAAATTACTTGTTTTCAATTACTTATTGCAGTTTCAGTTACTCCTTGAGAACTCTAGGACTTGGAAAGTTTAAATCGAAGCATGGGGGTTTTGATTTATCATCACGAGTAATTTGCGCCATGCTGCGAGATGTGATGAAATGTGCTTAAGGTCCCAGAAACGTGTGCCATATTTCAAGTAAGAAATACCTGGCTTCGTGATTTCAGCAAGTAAATCATGCAATAGACACACGAGAGGATAAACAGCAATGATACATCACTCTATGTTATGAACTGTGCTGGAAGTAGCAGTGGTGAAAGACTAAGTTAATACACAGCATGCAAGCAAGATGTTCTTCAAAGATTTACTGAGTGAAGAACAGTAATTTTGAAAAAAAAAAACCATCGATGAATCATCCAAAATAAATTCGATGATAATAAATTATGTTAGGGAACAGAATGTATGCAAATGTACGTATAAGGTTGATGCACTGAAGGACATATTCCGTACTTACTAAACTACGGCTCATCACTGAAATGACAGACTATTATCATTACAAGTAACGTAACTGCTTATAATATTCAATCTTTCCGTCAATATTATTCAACACAATATTTGTCGCTTTTCTGCTTATTTAGATTATCGCAGGGATTCGGGTGAATTAAAATTAGATAAAATTAATGAAAGGGCACTCAAAGGACAAGCCCAGACCGTTATTTGAACCTAGAAACGTGGGTGGAAGATCATGAGTCCACCACTCGGCAAGCTCAGGACCGGAGGCGGCCACTGGTTTCGTATAGAGTGCAGTAGCGAGTGTTTCAATGCAACGGTACAGGTGGTTGTTGTAAAATGAATATCAAAGAGAAGCAGTGCTGAATAAACAAGATGGGACATGGAACACAGTGTGGGTATAGTTCCATCGGGAGTCATCGCGAGCATCAAGTGAGAAGCCACTGCGTCACTTGCCTTGTTACTTGTTCTTTACTCAGGTTGTTCTCTTACATATATTCCATGGGCTTCCCCGATGGCGAAGTTGCTAACTCTGCCAACATGTTATCAAAGAATTCCGTGTTCGATCTCCGGTGGACACACCTTTCGCTGAAGGTCCAGTCCCGATTAGTCTATCTGGGTATAAAGTGAACTTAACCAAGAAAATCATGTAGTTCTCAAGTAGATCTAAAGACAAATTAACCTGGAAAATATGGACGTGCGAAGGGGGGAGATGAAGAAAGTGCACCTGCCCCCGACTAAACGAAAAAAAAATCTGAAAACATTTCTCTTTTATCGATTTTTGAAAATGAAATATGTGTGACTTCTATTTGTAAGGGACATTGTAGTAAATCGTAACGGAACCAAGTAATTCAGGCCGTGTTGTTGCACTAAATATGACATTGTTAATGGGGTACAAAAACGACTGCTTGAAAGTTTGTTGCTTTGCACTAGACAAATCATATTCGCATATGAATTAGCTTCTTGGAGTGCCAATAATTGTCGCTTTGCGTTCGTTACTTGCAGTCGTTTCTTAACGGTTTGTTCATGTAAACTTTGAGTAAATAAAACTAAAATAACCATCATTATAAAGTAAAGTCTCATAATATCCTACTACACTTCGTCCCAGATATCTGTGCAGCAGGCGATCGAAAACAAGTCTCTGCAAGTAGTGACGCGAGACAGCTCCACCAATGAACACACGAGAGGGAACGGTATTACGTGAAGGGGAGGAAAGCGAATGCAGTTGCCAGCCTTCGAGCAGCGTGTACTTCTTCGCTCTGTCCACTCGATTTCCCTCACTTCTCTGACGCTGTGCGCGGCCTTGCTCCATAGGTAACTGGGACAGGGTATAGCTTCGAACATTCAAAATAATTCGTACACCTCTTGCAGAAATCCTGCTTGCGCACGCCAGTTATCTTTTTTCACCTTAAAGGAAAACTGTGAGAGGGCCTAGAACGCTCCATATCACTGCTTGAGTCGTTTCAGCGCGTACTACTAGTGCGCCTTTAAACAGCGAAATCCAATATGGATCAAGAGCCGAGGAAAAATTAGCGTTCCTTGACTTCAAGTAAGAAATTCCTCACTTTGTACTCGAAGCTCTTGTAAAACTGCCCCTGTTATCCATGCCAGAAATCAATACATTCACCTCACTATTGTCGCTACGTGTTTCTGTGGAGTTCTTCGAGCATACTTTGACAGCACAACTATTCCACCTTGGTTATATCACTTTGCTTTTAAGGACCTTTCCAGTTCTCATTTCGGGAATTCCTCAGAAGACTTTTTAAAAAACTTCCTCGTCCTTTTTCTTTGAAGCATCCGTATTAAAATAAGTACTCTTTCTTCCTTCGCGGTAAGGAAACATGGAGTTTGTTTGGAGCAGGAAGGCACAGAAGTTAATTTATACCAAACCCAAAGCAGGGACCCTTTCATCCTTATTCTTCGTTTGTTTGTGTTTCTTTGCAGTACAAACTCACTTTAATAACATGTAGGTTGAAACTTAAGATCTTAGCTTAATATTCCATTCTGCACAAGGCCCGACTTTGTCTTTATGAATTGTCTTTATGAATAACTATTTTCCTTTTATGATTTGCTAGCAGACAAATGTAACGTGAAATGAAAAGCAGTCCCATTTTCAAATTAGTTTTTCTTTAATGCGAACAACGACCAAGGGTTTCTTTATTCCTAACGTACCCAATGTCAGATGGAAATTACTATGTAATAAAGAAGGCAAAATTAGTTTTAAAGTCTGATTTACGCATAGAGTTACTGGAACTAAAACTAATTTTTACACGAAATTTTTAAACACTAAATTTTGTGACCCTCGAACAGTGCGTCAGGAAAGTTTGTAACTAAAAAAGTATTTCCTGACTTGAGAAAATGTCGGTTGTTTATTTGTATATGAAAATAGATAAATAACTTATCTCCAAGTTCAGTTACTTGCCTCTATAGCGGAGTGGTTAGCACAGCGCACTAAGACACCAGGGGTCCCAGACTCGAATCTCGGCCTGGTCATGGGTGTTCTTTGTGAGGGTTCCTTCGTGAATTTAATCATATCATCACTGATCCTCATATTCGCGATTAGCCAAAAGTGGCAGAAATGTGAAGTATAATAAACCAAATCTATCAAGTTACTTCCTTGTAACAGAACTAGTATAAATACCAACTCTCTTCTTATGTAAAAAAACTGATTTTCCCCCTGCCTGACTTGACTGCATTCCCGGCGCGCTATAGGACGGGAATCTAATCATAGAAACCTCGAATACTTCTAACTAAGCAAGACAAACCTCTAGCAGTTTCAATACTAATACTAAAGCTTCCAAAAAAAAATCATAACATTTCTTAGCAACATTGTAATTTTGTCACTTCAATTACATTAGAGGTTAACTCAACAGGGAGTCAGATACCTTTAAAACGTGTAGATACTATTGATGGAAGGACTGACATTTTTCTCTTATACTTAATTTCGACATGAAAGAACATTTATAATATTCTCTTCCAAATGTGAGTGTCACAGAATTTGTAAACGCAGGTAAGAAAATCAATGATAACAGGAATAATTTATCACCATCTGTTAATAATAAAAGTACGTGAAGTTCGTAGCAATAAATTCAAATAACAGTTTAGAACGAAATTACTGCAATGTAAGTGTATGAATATGTTCAAAATAATAATTTTGAAAGAGTAATAACCTGAGAAACTACCTGTAACGTGTAGCAGTGTTCACGTTACAAATATGTATATGAACTTAAAAAATGTCTTTGTTTTGTACTTATAATTATATATGTTAATGGTTAATTACCAAGGAATGTGGAACACACCTCGTATAAAAAAACTATACATCCTGGTATTACTTATAAGTTCCAAGAGTTTGTTTCTTTCTGCCAGCAAGCTGAGCTGGAAGTTTATTATCGGTGAAAACAATGCAAGAAAGCTAACGCTATTGTGTAAGAGCCAGGCAGACTCTACCTTATGAAAAGGTTGTCACAGAAAAAAGACAAAAGATTAGGCTGTCTTTCCAACTCTGTATCTGTCGTGTCCCTTGGCGGACAATAATTAGACCTATATCATAATCATCCCTGATTCTTTAACTGCAAGACAGTAGTTTCAGAATTTAGTTACATTAACGCAAAATAAAGTTATGCCCGCGCAAGACAAAACCTGTATATAAATATTTTGCTTAACATTTTGACGTTGTATTTTTTTTCTTTGTTGTCATATCGCGTGGCCGTTGCAGGGAGAGAGGGGGGTTGAAAGAAGCCATACTCCCTGGTCAAATTAAATACTGAGTGTAACAATTAAAATTCTATTGCATATTTATTATTCACAAAAGGGTAAAAATAGTAATTTTTACATGTAACTAATTATGTTCCTCATTGATATTTAATTAATTTGTATTTTATTGTGATGTAAAATTGATGTTAAGATAAAAGTTTGTAAATCCACCACGGCACCGAGAAATGCTATATAAGCAGCGAAGCTCGGTGGCCCGTGGCCTTTGTATTCGAACTTCTGATAAATGCGGAACTCGTATAACCGTCTTTTCTTTCAACGTCCGAACTTCTGCGTTTACATCCACTTCGATATTAGAAATTAGTTCATTCTGGGATTACCTTAGGACAGTTACTTAGCTATTCTGGTCAGAAGGCTTATATTCTCTCTGTTCTATGCTCCTGGTCAGGAGATATAATTGAGAGGGTTGTGATTGTCTTGAGATATACCGGAATTCGGGATCGGCCGATAGACTGTTGGTAGTCAACGTTTGTGACCCTGGTTAGGGAACACCTTTTCTTATTCTGTGGTCACGGATTAATTTTCGGTTCTCTGGTCAGAAGCTGGAGAGAGAAAAGGAAGTTGGATATTTAACTGGATATCGACAGAACCTAGTGGGAAGAAGGATTGTCGATTGCTTGTAGAATCTTGGTCAAGTTCTATAAGTAGATTGAGAACCTTTGACCCAGAATTACGAGGGACCTTACATCGGGGACTGAAGCAACCGGATTAACCCGAACTTTGAGCCGAGGAGACTCAAGCCCCGAAGAGATACTGAGCGTGAAGCCGAGGCTCAATAGACCCATAAAACTAAGTACGATCCAGGGCGGATCTTACATACCTTTAACAGACATCTCAAAATGATGATAATCTCTTAATTGAATTGACATGAATGAATATGAGTCTTCAGGATAACTCACAGCATTCAATGTTAAAGGGAGAAACTGAATACAAACGAGAGGATTTTTAGCATACATACGCATCACTAGTACTGTAATACCTGTGTTGCAAATAAGCTCATCTATCACGTCTATATCTCGCCAAAGTTTGCTGAGTATATCCTAGGCAGAAGATAACACATTTTACTTTCAAATTATTTCTAAAACTAGAGTCCCAGAAAATACAGTGACTCTCTATAATTCAAACTTGGATAATTCGAATTATTCGGTAATTCTAAAAGATGTTTATACCCCTTCAAATTATCTTTAATGATTCATGTTTTTGTTAATTCGAGTTTTGGATAATTCGAATGTTTTTCGTATCCCTTAAGTTCGAATTCAGTCTCTTGATGCGAGAGCGACGTTAGCTGTCAAAAGCTTGGAATCTTCTTCAGATCTCACTTTATCGTTGATCTGAGATAATACCTTAACATTTCTCACCAAGAATATTGATTGATTGATTGATTGATTTGGTGTTTTAAGTCCACTTTATGCACAGTAAGGCTAATCGGGACTGGACCTATAGTTTAAAGTGGGATCCGAACCACTTGTGCCTCCACCGGGTATCGAACCCAGGACCCTTGATTACAAGGTAACGACGCTACCACTGCGCCATCGGGGAGGCACTCTCACCAAGAATACTTAGATATTATTGTTATATAATGTTGTTCTCGCATTAGAGAATAAACGAACGTGCATTAAAAGAACAATATTCCGCTTGCTTTGAGCTAAGCATATGTCAATGACAGATTGTCACATCATGTAAATTTGTTCTCAAGTATGGTTCATAGTGTTTTTTTGTAAATTGTAAATAATTAATTCACAATTCTTTTTGCGTTCAGCTGCAGAACAGTTACTGTTATAGTTAACAAGATCTGCAGAGCAGTTCAAAGTTAAGGAGTATGCCCTCTTAGCTCCACCAAGGGAACTTCAGTGGTTTCTAGAATTGTATAACAAAAAGTATATACATCTGAAACATTTACTATTGCCTTGCTGGTCCTGCAATTATCTGTTACGAATTTTGCTTCACGACTTTCCCGTCCCGCAAATTTTTCACGCAGACCAATGTAAGTCGGTACCTGTTGAAAAATACACCCTGCTTCGTTTCCTACGTTTGTTTGTTTGATTGACTTGGTTTATTTTACTTCGCATTTCTGCCACTATTGGCTAATCGCGATGATGAAGATGAGTGATGATATGATAAAATTGATGAAGGGGCCGAGATTCGAACACGGGACTCCTGGCGTCGTATTACGCTGTGCTAACCACTCCCTGCGTTTCTTCTTGCGTTGTTGAAAGAGCTTCATATTAGTGCTTACGAATTGCATTTTTAAAGGAAGCACAATGAACAGTAGAGAGAAAATCCACTAATGTTTCCCCCCCCCCCAAGAAATGCATGTATCTGACGTTTCTTACAGGGAACCTAGGCCAAATATGCTTTAGTTCATTTATCAGTAATGGTATTAGATTGAACGAGGGAAGTAAAATGAAACTGGAAGTCTGAAATGTCATCAGGCACTTTCAAACGGCTAGCGTTGACCTAAAAAATAGTACATCTCACCACTTCCGTTAGAATTACAAGAACTCGATGACTTTTAGAAAGCACCACTTCACGTATCAGGGTAAAAACCGCAATAAATCACAAACCAGGCTTCAATATTGCCGGAGAAAACTTCTTTCCCTTTTCCACATTTTCATGTTGTCAAGTAAATAACAAAATGTTCTTTAACGTTTGCTTTTTCTTTTCCAGCCAAGGGGAAAAAATATGAGCGAAAGACACATTTGAGCTTGGTTTATCGCTCCAACAACTTTCATCCTCTCGCAGTCTTCCAGTTTTTCGATAGCAGCCTCCGACTCTGGAGGAAGGGAAACGGCTTATGGAGACCTGGAAGAGCAGTTTTTCCCCCCTGGAGGGGAAGTGCAACCACTGCAGTGTTATTGCATCTACAATTTCCTGGGTCTGTAAAATTAGCACCTTATTGATCGGAACGATATGACCTCTTTCAGTGCAGCGATAGCACTCGGGGTAATAAGGCTCTGGGACAGGAAGCATGGGAGAGGGAGAGCCACTGAATTATGGTTTATGGATCCGAGATAGCGCGCATCTCTCTCCAACCTGGGTTATGTATACAACCGGCTCTTCACTTTAATATAACAACTAGATTTGATCGGCGTCGTTCCATGCTTCTGTTTTATGGCACTGTTAACTCTAAGAAAGAAGCATCCAACCCTGAAGGTTGCTGATTCACCATTTCACATGAACGTTAAGTCGGTCTGTTTTTATTGGAAGGCCCTTTCCATTTGCTCCCACCGTGAAGGTGAGGTAAACTGCACTGCCAAGATGGCCGAAGTTGCGAGATTGGCTTTTGTGTAGTCAGATGCCCTTACAACAATATAGTCGAAAGCTGTTTAGTATCCTGTACTTGCGAACATGCTTCATAAAGACTTTGATTGCTCCTACAACTGCAGAGAATTGAACGGGTGGGGTGTCGAAACAACCATGATGTATGATTGAAGTGCATTGAAGATAAACTCTATACTCTACTTTCCAAACACGAGGCCCTCACATGGCATAGTGATAATGTTCTTGCCTTGCAATCACGGGGGCTCGGGTTCCATGGAAACTGGAGGTCCAGTCTCGATTACCCTATCTGAGCACAAAGTGGACTTAAAATTTTGACTCGAGACGTAATTTAATCACATTTGTAATGATATCATACCATTGAACTAACGATTACAAGAACAACTATTGTATATGTATGCACCAGTAACGCAACCTAATATAAATGTACTGCTCTACATATATTGTAATGTTCATTTTCTTAGTGCAATTATGTTTCTTATACTCATATATGTTTGACAATTGTGAATACATGTGCTGCATCAACGTTTTGCTAATCACAACATTAATACGTGGCAACATTTTCAATTATAAAGGACTCGTGCTTATAAATAAAAAATGCAATGATATGTCAATTCTCAAACAATAGAAGAAGAAATACTTTTCTTTTTGTTTTATAATATTTATACACTTAATAATGACACGTTGTACCCAGTTCTCACATCTAATTATTTACAAGAACAAGATAAATCAAATTTCTAGCAAGTTCGGCTTTAAAATACAAAAACAGATTTTTCTTCCAGTGTTAATGGAAAGCGTGGAGAAATTCACTTAAAAAAAAAAAGCTGAGATTCTAAATGTGTCCTTCCTCACATCACAAGTGCGCATTTGGAAATGTTAATTTGAGCAGACATTGTTTTGTGAACGCCATGAAGGGCAATGCACGTTCGAACTCACTGTGCAGTCATCCCGCTTCTCCCAAGAAAACTTCGAACGCTTCTTATATTTGATAATTGAAGACGTAATGGAAAAATCAAGCGTATCATGAAAAAAGATAACCACAACAATTTGTTCCTTTTCATAAAAATAGCATTTGTTGAAAATACCTGAACTGTTGTGAATCATTTCCCCGTTGGTCTTTGATGCAAGTGATTTAATAAGAAACGCTAAATATGAAATTGAAAGTCAACAAAACACGATTCGTTTTGCTGGGTTTCATACAAAGTAATCTTATACCTATTGTAAAAGGAGATGGAAATGGAATGAAATTTTTGGAGAATTGTGTCAATTCTATGAATATTGTAGATTTATTTTCATTGATTTAGAGAATTCTCAGAAGCACTGAATAAGTATATTTTTCCAAGGAAGAGTAATTTACGCGAACTTCAGTTCTTTAATCTCGTACATGTATCTAGGGTCACCCCGGTAATGAGGATGGTTATGCTGAATAAGACAAATAAATAATATAGAGAAATATCGATTTGAACCCACAACTGCTAACTTTCGCATGTACGTACGAGCACCATCGAGACGAGCTAATGAGTGTTTGTTTATTAGTGAATTTCTCATATAATTTTAAAGAAGGGATTAAGCTAATTTAAAAGTGGTTTATGTTATATTGTAGACATAAAGTAAATAAATAATGCAGCAAACATAAATTCCAATTGGTACATACACTTAATTTCATTTAAGACGCAAAGTGCATAGGATATGTATCGAAGGATCTAAATATGCGTTCGTGAAGTTGATTTTGTATTGCAATTTGCTCCATGTATTCACGTATAACGCTAAATTGTGTTTAAAATGAAATTCATGTTTGTGTATGTATCTGCCAGTTTTTCTATCGATATAATCGACACATAGTCGCGATTACCAAAAATTGGCAGAAATGCCACGTTAAAGAAACAAAAAACAAAATTAGATATTTCTAACACGCCTTCAATATGATGAGAGTAAGAACTTTCTGGCCTACCTTCATAGATTACAGGTACTGATTCTAAGTGCTATTCTCCTCCGCGATAACGTAGTGGTATTGTCGTCGCCTTCCCGGGTTCGATACCCGGTGGAGGCACGTAGTGGTTCGGATCCCACTTTAAACTCTAGGTCCAGTCCCGATTAGCTTTACTGTGCACCAAGGGGACTTAAACACCAACTCAAACAAACAAACAAGAAAATCAACTCTAAGTGCTATTTTCAGAACATATAATTGATTCTTGAGTATCACTTCGCAAGACAGAAGTGACGAAGTTTTCCGTCTGTGATTAATAATTTGCCACAATTGACAAATTGTAGAAAGTATTAATTACATTCAAGTACACAAACTTACTTCCTCCTCTCACGGTTTAGTATTATATTTTACAAAGATATAATCTTATGGTAGATATGGACAATTATCAACATGAAATTTTACATGCAAGATATTTGACTTTCATCAAACTAAAGTACTATTATTATTATCACAATTATTACTTTGTCTTGATAAATGTCATAGTTTATACAAAAGTGTAAAAAGTAAATTGTATCTTTAACGTGCAAAACATCATTCTTTAACATATAATAAGCGAACATACCAAAGAATAGTTAAAACAAACTAATGGCACATAATTTTGGGGTGTTATTTTCCTTTGATTGTATTCATAAATCAAGAATTGTTTACTCAAGTTTCGGTTTGTAGTTAGGCAATATGGTGATTGATATGGGATTACTGTATTTTGATAAATAAAAAAAACACGACTAACTCTGGTATTCTACATTAAAGGTTCGCAGCATAACCAAAATTATTATTATTATTATGGCTCGGAAGTTAATGAAAAATATTTTTTTCTGATCCTTCATGACAATGCTAAACCTGGTAGTAGTTCGTTTCCCTTCAGTTAGAACCAAAAAAAACTTGTTTTTATTTTGCACTTTTTTTTTTCATTTTCAGATCTTTTAGGCTATTAGGTCACTTTGCAGTATTTTAAACCGTTTTTATTTTATTTTCAAATATTTTTTTTGTTTCTTTTTGCTACTTCCCTGTTGTTTCGCAAATTTTAAAAGCATTTGCTAGCATAACGTACATATTTAAATTTCCTAACACGGTCAGTTTAGCAAGTACGCCATTAACCAACAATAGCAGACTCCATACTCGAGATTATTGTTTCACATCCAGATCGAAGCGTTAGATCAAGGATTCCTTGCTTCCAGCCAGTGTTTTTGGTACGTCTATTCTCAAAGTTTGCAAGTATAAACTATCAGCAGCCACTCCAAGTAGCTCTTAGCGATCTGTCAAGGAGTGACAATCCACCAAGCACATCATCTTGAGACCCAAATGGTGATGAAGATTGATCCCGCCGACTTTGCTCCGATAATCAAGGCCTTCCTATATTTCACACACACAGAGGAAAAGAGGCGCGGATATTCTTTCGCTCATCTCGCACCCTCGATGTTTTCTTCTCTGGCAGTGGTGTGCGAGAGACAGGAATGGAGCTCATTTTCTAAAGATACTAACCACCCCTTCCAAATTCATGAAACGCATTTCACGCCGCTGCTCATAAAAAAAGCAGATTCTCCAAAAAGTTCTTAACAATAACTCACGACAATGCTTGTCGTTTAGAACCTTTTCTGGATTCATAAAAAGGGAAGAAACTAGAAGAATTGCTCTGCAGAAATTCCACCGTGTTGGCTTCTCTGTATGGTCATAGGCAACATAACGACTAGCTGGTGTAACTTCCCACCAGTTCTGACTTTGCTTCGCTCTACCTCGAAACATTCTGCTCATAATATACTCAAAGTATTGTTAAGTTTCCATCAAATATCACCTGAAAATTCCAACGAGCTCCTCGCATATTTCTCGGGAAGTACTCTTTAAAGCCATTGTAGCAATTCATCCTATTCCAGAAATACTACAGTTTACCAAAATCAATTGGTCAAAGGTTGAGGATATTACCACCGAAATTTACGGGTTTGATTACCTGTTTGAGGATGGATGTCCCTTTATGTCCGTCCCTTCATCAATTTCACTTCATCATCGTTCATCCTCATCGCCGGAATTAGCCTAAAGGAGAAACAAGTTTTTTCTTCAAATAGAAATGAATATCTCGCCATCTGCCTTGATGTTCTAAAAACCTTGATTAGATTATTATAGCAAATAATTGTGCGCATAAATGAAGGGCGGAACATCAACAAGGAAATTAAAGTTCAAAAATATTAAAATCGTTACTTAAAAATACATTGGCATTATAACCAAATTTTCAACTTCAATATTTTGAAGTACCGTATACTCTTTATTTGTGTTTATTCCAGAATACTCTGCATTTTCTGAAACTCACTTGCATTAGAATACGAAAAAAATGTTTCGTATTAAATTTCTTGAAATTAAGAGTCATATCCAACAGGACCTGACACCTTTCCTACTCAAAAGTTTAGAGGTATACTCCCCCTCCCTGAGATAGTTCCTCTGGACACCACCCAGTTAAAATATCACCTATCAACTCGCTCCATGCGTCTTCGTGGTGTGACGAGTACTACTGTGGCAGAGTAGTTATCACAGTGTGCTACGACGTCAGGGATCCCGGATTCGAATCACGGCTTGGGCATAGGTGTTCTTTGTGAGCGTCTCTTCATCAATTGCATCATATCATCACTCATCCTTATCGTCGCGATTAGCCAAAAATGTAACAAAATTGACGCTAAATAACAAAAATAAAGAATCATGGTGTGATGTAGACAATTTGTTCAATGTATTATCCATTTTAAAACTATTAGCCTTCACGAAGTTATAGACTCCTGTTACAAGTATGAGTGCCTAAGTAGAACCGCATGGAGAAGGTAGTCAAAATAATCGGATGGTCAATCAAATACAATGAATAGTTGCAAAAGTTTAAAAGTAAAATATCATCACTAGAATTTTTAAAGAAAATATTTCATTTTAAATTTTCCACATTGCTTTCCGTGCAGAATCCAGAGTGACCGTTTGACATCATCACCCTTTTAAGTCCAGCTCAACGTTCTTGCCTTTTTGATCTCCTTCCCTTCAACAGTTCGTTTTATACTGTCCCTCTTTTCTTTATTATCACTTTAGTCCCCTACGAAAAAAGAGAGAGAGAGAGGTGCCTTATCTATTATATAGAGGATTTCTGAAAGAGTATTTGTGAAATTCCCTCTGCTTTGAAGCATAAAGGCGAAGGCTTTTGTGGTTCTAGACAATCTGTGGTGACAACAGGGAACCTCGTTAGCTCATCTCTGCCACGTTTCATCTGCTCGTGTCACGCCTGACTGACAACCGAGAAATTCAATTAAGAGTCTCTAGCCAGCGAAGTTCATTTCATCTCTACTTTTGTTCTCTCATCTTGTGAAGAACCTGACAGATGGAACTCGTAAAGAGCGAGACATTTCCATCGGCTCATTCTCTACTTAACTCGTTCTTGAACATCATTTGCTTTCCTGCGTTAATGTAACAAATGACTTTGTTAACAGGCGGCAATAAACTAAGTGACTGATTACAAATTGCAATGTGTATATTTGAACCTGTCATCTGCTACCAAAAGTACAAAAAAATAGGGTTCATGATAAACTTCCGTCGTTTCAACTTCGTGGTTTTATGGAAAAAAACAACAAAAAACAACCCGCTCTCCTCTACCTTACGGCAGGTGCTCGACGTGGAATTCTGACATAGGGACTCGAAGATTTCATGCATTCATTCAGTACTAGTCCCCTTTCAGGAGTACCAGACCCTTCAATCCAAAGTGCATCTTTATTCCGTTCGTAACACATGCAACACATTTCACTCCCATATGACTAGAATACACAAATGGCCCATTCCTACAGTCATTACTCAAACCATTTCAAGATAAATTGGAACAGGTTCATCAGCATACCGGCTACGTCTATGTTAACAGAACGCAATACGCACACTCGCTTAACTTAAATGTCAATTTCATAAGATGCAAGAAAGGAAAATTATGGTTTGAAGATGGGGCAAACACCCGTCTTCTAAAGAGGGATAGTGGAAGATAGAGGAACACACATCCACCCCTAAAGTTTCTTGTGTACGTGTGTGTATACTGTACTATTGTGTGTATATAGCCTACATGGTGTCTCATCTAACATTGTGACCTGAAATATTTCGTGAACAACAACAAATATTAAAAAAACTGCTTTCGCAGATATATAAGTATGAGAGCAAACCCCATGAGAGGGGCTCATGAAATTAGTGGACACAATACGTTCAACTACGTAAGGAAGTACGATTTTCAACCCAAAGTTAGTTTTCTTTTAGTGGAAACCCCATTTTATTTTCAGCTCATTTGAAAGTACGGAAAAAATCATTAAGAATGACGTTTGTTACATTGTAATACGTCAAGTAGTTCTCAAGTAAATGTAAGATCAATTCTATTTGGAAATATTCTATTTATTGAAAAGTTAACGTTATAACAGGCCAAGAATCGTAAATCTGGGACTCACCAAATTCTTTGGTTCGTATTTCTCTCATAAAGTTAATGTTTCTTCAAAAGCAACATTACACTCATTTTAAGCGGGGAGAATAAGAACTTAGTAATTTTTACCTATTCTCTGGTTAATTGCCCATAATGAAACACGATTAGGTCTATCTTAATTCTGAAGTTAGCATTTTCAAAGACACTATACTGATCTACCTGTTGGCTTGGTATTTCATTTGAAGTTGTCAGATTTGTTGGATGAAGTGAGTGTATGGAGGGGAAAACGCGGCTGCAGCTAACAGCCGTTGTCAGCAGCGCGCACTGCTTTGCTCCGCCTTTCTCTGCCGTTATGCGCGGCCTTGCTTCACAGATTCCCGAGACAGAGTGTAGCTTTTTCATGCTTTAAGACACATGAAATTTACACTTAGAACACGGTGATGTATGACTAACATCCTGATCACACATTCCTTCTAGTTTTATGTTGAAACAAGATATGCTGAATGTATTGAATTATCGCTGGGTGACGTCCAATAAAGATCGATATCTGACTTAAAAGGGTTAGATTTACAGATTTTTCTCATTTTTTATTAAAGATTATACTAAATGAACAGAAGTGGGTCAAGGGGAAAACTGATAATTCAGAATTTTGACGGTCCTATTAACGTCAAAAGTTAGATGCCTATCTCAACGCACATTTTACGCATTGTATTCTGAAACTGTAAATACCTTTATAGGTATGCAGAAGTACTATCGAATTGTAACTTACCGTGGCCACACAACATCAAACTTACAGAGGCAAACACATTCGTAAGTTCACTCTTCCTGCTGCCTCAACAAACAAACCTATAAATGTAAACCAACTCGACAGAATGGTTTCCAAAATAAAAACTTGTTTCACTAATTTGTGTACGTCAATTTTTAAAAATGCACCATTTTTCCATTTGTTAAATATGTTTAAGTAACAGTGGCGTAACAAGGGGTGGCGAATTGGGCGACCGCCCGAGGCCTCGCGCATGAAGGGGCCTCGCGTGTATTGTACCACGGGGTTGATACGAAATGTAATATATAGAAGTGAGGGAAATAGATGGAAAAGGCTAATTTTTGTAGGCAATAAATTAAAACATTGTTTTTATCTGGCTTTAAATTCTAGTTTAACGTTATAATTTGAGTACGTCAAATCAGACGTAACATACAGGCGGGCGGAGCTCTAAGCTTAAGGGGGTACGAAAAAAAGTAAAAATTATTGTCGTATTTATCATTCAAAAATTCACGACAACTCGCTTGGAGATTCTTATCCATTTATTATTTTCTTGAATAAAAAGCGCTTTGTATTGTATTTTCTTCTTTCTCTTGGCCTTCCATACCCGATTTTAATATGTTAACAATAAAAGCACCTCCAATTTCCACAGAGAATGGTGTGAAGCATTTCAATGCTTGCGTTGTTTTCAACTCAAGAAGGGTATGGATAATATTGGCAGTTCTTCCTTCCTCTATACAGATTCAGATGCAACGATTTCCCTCTATAACGAGTACGAATATTATTTATCCTCCGAATTTCCTGATCAAGTTCTACGTTTCAGGAATGCGCTTAAATCTGAGATCACCTCAACAACATAAGCTCTTTGGCAAAGTTTCTTCTCCTTGATAACTCTTCACTAATTTCCAGTGTTCTCTGTATCCTGTACCGCCTTCTGTTTGCGTCTTACTCTTCCAGTAACAGTCACGACAGAAGAAGTAGCTTTCTCACAATTAAAACTTACGAAGAACTCCTGGAAGGTAGTGTAGAATGGTATGATTGAGGCAAAATTTAACGGATTCAGTAATCTCACTGTTGAACGTGAAAGGGTAAGATCTATGTTGTGAAGTAACAGTGTCATTCGCAGCCCAGAAGTCAACTTTCTGTTAAGGGGAGCGAAGGAAGGAATAAATAAGTATTTGTCTTTTCTTCTTCTGTACAGACAAATGTCAAAGAAAGATAAGTTGTAATCTATGAAAATTCACAGGTAGAGGTTCGATTTGTGTAATTATTGATGTAAGTGTAGCCACAACCAGCCATTCAAGTTAATTACTTAAATTTCTTCCAAAAATCTGACTGTGCATGGTGGACCCAAATGTGTTTGCGGTCGGGCGCGTACTTGACGATTTTGTTACGACATGAGTCAAATATTTAATACAAGAATATTTCAGACGTATACTACAAAATGAGATTCATAATTATCATCCAAGTCCTGAAATTCAAAATTAACTTCTACAAATTAATTAATATGCATGCAAAAAAAATCAAAATGGCTAAGGTGGGTTTCATGAGACGTCAGGATGCGCACAGCCGCTATGTTTGCGGATTCACTACTTCTTCACCAACTACACGTTTGTTTTAAATCACGAGTGTGTCTGTTAGCATCTCCCTCCCGCCCGTTTTAATTCCTTATGCTTACAAGAACTGGCCTCAATCATGGCTGCTCGAAGCCACAATCCAACAAATTTGTGACGTAGGTGAAACACACCTACATTTAAAAAAAGTCAAATTAGCTGTCCGCTATACCAATTGATTCTACCAAAGACACGTATGGAGCAAATGACTATCGTTTTAATATTTGTTGATATTGAAACAAATTGGATTTTGTCGAAGAGCTAGTGGATAGATATTTTGGCGCCCTAGGCAGGGTTGTGGTTTAGCGTCCCCCGCTCTACCAAGCACCAACATTTTATGTGGGTCCTTCGATATTTTCTTCTTATGCCATGGTTTGTAATATTTACATCCTACAAATTTTGAAATGAGGAAACAAAGAAAACCTGATTAAAATAATATAGGTTATATTTAAAGATTCGTAGTTTGCATTTATGATTTTTTTAAAAAATGTTTAGCATATTTAAGGATATGTCGGTTATGTCTAAGTGCCTGAATTACATATTTTAAAAACGTAGTATTACTACTACTTTGGTTAAAAAAAATCCAGCAGTGTGTTACAAGAATATACCTCTGCTAAGTGTAAGTTTCTCTGTCGCATATTATTAAATATCATTTCTGTCAGTAACTTATTATGATTATTATTTAAATATGATAATTTGCTGACGTATCCTTTAATATTTTCAATCGATTCACATTGAGATTTCAAATTTATAGAACGGATTCTAATCTCGTCCAGGCCTCGCAATATGTTGCTACGCCACTGAGTAAATACAATGTTTATCTTGTGGATGACTAACTTTGTAAATGACACGAACAAATTTTGAACATTCTCAGTAATGAACTAGTTCACTTCGAATGAATCTGGGAAATGAGTTTTCCTTTTGTTGCAGTGAATGCAATTTGAGTCGAATTATAACTGTGTGAACCAGTGGAAACTTTTACTTTAATTTCATGAAGAGTTGGTCATTTGCCAATCTGTTGGAGAGAACGAAAATTCAACGGACACAAATCAAATGGCAATAACAGTACTATTCTCGCCAGCATTCTGCCGATGAAAATGTTAGTGCTTGAAAATATAGTCTACATTTTCAGATTCCTTCTAAAGAGACTATGCAATGGACATTTGTGTGATACGATTGCGTAGCTTCATATTATCTTTTCTACATTCTTCTATGTAGAATATTATGATAAATAAAATTAGTGAGCGTCCTAGTCAAATATATATTCAAAACTCCTCCAGCACACACTGGACAACTCATACAAAGTACTGATATTCCTTTCTCCGAAACAGATATATTTTATGGAACGTACAGTAAGTTCCTTATTCTTGATACGAATTGAACAATATAATTTTAAATCATTCTAAGGAATTTACAAAACTCCAATTCCTAGAAACAAAAAGAGTACCGAAACGTTCTTCATGCTCACCTTTCACATGCAAAGCGTTGGGAATGTTCCTTCAATGTTGATTCTAAACGTCATGTCAAGTAATTACAGAGAAAAAACTTCAAAGTACAACACGAGAGAAACGTGATGTTACCGAGCGAACCACGTTCTACATACAAACTAGACCGAGAAAGATTTCTACCCCTTATTTTTCTGTTTAACTTACTTTATACGGTGCAGTTACAAAGGTGTACAACGATTCTACACGCACTGTGTATACCGGTATGCTTCACTGATTTATGTTTAAAAGAAGAAACAGCAATTAAAACCAATATACCTCTTCTGCTCTTACCGTCCCACTGTGAATGAATATGGCAAGTTATATTTTGTTGATCCAAACTATTGTTGAGTGGAGTAGAAGATTACTTTTAACTAAATTTTATGTGAATTCATACAAATTCAGTTAAAAATATAAGCAGAAACGAAAGGCTAAAATTAAGTACACGGAAATCACGAAATACATTTCTGGAATATTATAAAGCACAATTAACGACAATATAATAAGAGTACATACCGCTTCGTTTACAAGTGGTGCTCTGAAAGTAAAATAAAACAAACGGTAAGAATAAACGACAATCTGCTCATTTCATTCCATACAACAAGAGAAATAACATTTACAGGGACAAGGAAGCATGTTGTACTTCTTTAAGAACAAACATAGTTTTTGATTCATTACTAATGTAAAAATAAAATGCAATGCCTCCAAGGTGGAAACAACTTATTTTATTTAAAACATCAGGAGCATTTGAGCAATTACCACTGAAAAATTGGAAAAGTAAGTGTTTGAATACACATGCACACACTCACACAACTACAATTTTCAGTTCTACACTACTCACAAACTTAACACGTCAAAAGTATTCTAAGCATATAGGAAATAACCTTTTTCTACACGATTAAATTCTGAAGGTAAATTACTGCCTAATTCTCGCTGTTCAGGAAAACGTGTCGCGATTACAAAATTACCAAGGCTTCGAAGAAAAGTAAACCCCGATACACTCTTTCGTTCCCCCTTTCTTTCTAATTTAAGAGGAGGAGAGCCAATTACATTCACCACATTTTGTTCAGTTTTTTAGAGACGAAAGAAAGTTTGGGGATTTTCTGCACTATATTGTAAAGAATCGGTGTTAATGGAATAGTTAAAATTCTGAAAATGCATTCAGAATTAATCAGGAATTACGCTTCATTGACATGGTATAAAATTCTAGTGGAATACAAAAATAATATGCCATGTATTAAATTTAAATTATTTTAGTAGTGTTGCTTCATTATTATTATTTTACGTTAAGAAATTTGGGATAATCGCGGCGATGAGGAAGAAGAATGAGTAAATGAAACAGATGAAAAACATGTCCTGTCCATGGTTAAAATCCAGAATATTCTAAAGCTCGGTGTCAGAACGGAAAGGATAGGATCAACGAGACAGAAAATGTCTACATTATTCACAGCGGGTAACACGAACACTTACGAATTAGGCAATTTCCTCTGATGAATAGACACGGGAACTACTGATACTAATGCGATGTAGCCTTAACACCAGGCTATCAGACAATCTAGAGTATCTATAGTCAAAATTCTGAATACTTGAACCGAATTGTTTTAATCAGTTACTGTTCTTCAACATGAAAGTATGGCGAACCCAAATAAATTAATAAAGTATATATAGGCCTACATTTATAGAAGTTATTAAATCATTTGAAGGGTTTGGGTGTAAATTTGGTTAAGTGACATTCTGGTCATTTCTGAGTTCATTAAGGAAAATGGTTATTAGAAGCTATACTATAGATAAATTGTTTTTGCGTTGTGTTTACCAATTTCAGAAGGCGTCACCGAGCCCAATGCAAATTGTATGACATGGCAATTTCACTCGAAAATTGAAGGATGGCACATTTTACTTTGTGACTCAAAAATAACCAAAATGTCACTTACCATGTTTCATGCCCGAGCCCTTCAATTAATATGAAAAAAAACTAGGCAAATCGGATTGGATAGCTCTTTAAATCACATAGTTCCAAAATTCAGAACATAGTTTATAAATTTATCTTCCAACAAAGATAGCACTCGAGATCCACTGTCTCTTGATTGATTGATTGATTGATTTGGTGTTTTAAGTCCACTTTATGCACAGTAAGGCTAATCGGGACTGGACCTACAGTTTAAAGTGGGATCCGAACCACTATGTGCCTCCACCAGGTATCGAACCCGGGACCCCTTAATTACAAGGTGACGTCGCAACCACTGCACCATCGAAGAGGTCGTTAGTGTGTCTTGAAACAAATAATATCAACATGGATACTTTTTCTGCGATGTACGTGGAGTGGGTGAAATGAAGTAATGAAGTCATTCGTTTAAAAAAAAGTAATCACTGCAAAAAATCAGAAATGAACTGGATTTCAGATGAAACCACACACCAATATCTTCATGGGTGAAAATATTGAGATACAATAGTTCTCAAAATCACTCAACTAATCCTGAATGCTAGCCTGATCGTCTCCACCAGCAGAGAAGGCTTTGTACATCTCTCACAACTTCACAAACATTTCCCGGATTGTATGGTAAGGCAACGAATATCAATGGATAATAATAGCAGACAGAAGCAATTAGTGCTTGCAAGAAAATAGATTTTTGTTAATTTCTCCGTCGTTCTACTTCACATCACGCCCGAGGAAGTTGAAGCTTGCCGCAGTTCCAAAGCTTTGCTTAATTCCTCGTTTGGACTTCCTTCTAATCGGATCGCAGACAGCTGTCCTTTGACCTGTGGTGTGTAATAGATGTGATCTTGAGGCTGCGTCAGCAGTCTTATAGAACAGGGAAGCACTGGGCTTGATGAGACGTGCATTGGTTAGATGAAGGGATCAAACGAGAGGGTGGAGCGGAGTAACAAGGGAGGACATCTGTTTCAGTGACAGCCGGTCGGTCCCTTAACAACCAGGTACGATCTCAGCCTTAGACTGATTTCCCAGTATTGATTCGGATCGTAGGTTATCAGAGTAAAAGGAAATAATTGTTTTTCGGATTTCCATTGAACAAGCCACCGACCTTAATAGGAGCCATTGTCTCAAAAGTTAATTACTCTGAGAACCTTTTCGTTTTGGAATTGATCCATCTTTCGGTTGTAACTGATCACTACCTGATAGCAAAAGACGCCAATCAGATTAAATGTATCAACACTGAAACAAATTAATTTATAAATTCGAGTTATTAATGTGTTCCCACCATATTATATTAATTTTCTCTTGATATTATTAAATTTAAGTTATGAGTTACCTTTTTAATAGTACCGTATCTTTGAATTCACCAATGTTAGGTTGTGCCACTAAAGGTTTTGCTATGCTTGATTCATACTTATAGGCCCGACCGGGTTCGACTTACTGTGTCCGACAGTCGGGTAGGGCCGATGAGGCTGGAAACTGGCGTTAGGAGCGAGTATCAGGTCTAACAAGTTGGGGCAAGTATAGAGAACTGCCCCAGTAGAGTTGAACCAAAAGTCGAGTAAATATGAAAATTATTCCAGGATTTGGTATGTTGATTGTTTATATTAAATGAAATACATAAAGATTACGAACGTTGGGTTAACCAGAACATCATATTGAATATTTTTCTCGATAGCCTTTGCTTCATCCGTCATGAATGCACTCCATATAGGCAGTCATCATGGTCATGGGCGTCGCCAGAAATTTTTGTAGGGACGGGGTCAGGCCTACTTGATAAAACTTGAATAGTAGAAATAATGACGATAAAAATAATGACTAATATTATTATTATTACACAATAATAACTATTATGGGTCCTGGGTTCCAATCCCGGTCTGGACATGGGTCCATTCATCAATTTCATTATATCATCATTCATCCCCATCTTTGCAATTAGCTAAAAGTTGCAGGAAAACGAAGTAATCTATAATAACTATTATAATCTAACAAAAATAGACCAATTTTATTCAGGTCTAATATTGGCATATCTTTGGGGAGACTTTTCTCCTTGATCCACCAGATGAATGAATACCACCACTACTGTTTTTCATCACTTGTCCGCAGAAACAATCAACTAATACTACTTGTCCCATTCGGATCTGCGGGCTGGGACAACTTTGTGAGGTCACTGGACTAACGATAAGATCTACATTAGAAACAAGGATATTAAATTAGGCACTTGGAGTGTTCTGAGCCTTTACCGGCCTTGGGCATTTCAGTGTACAGATAATGAGATAGTTAAGTATAAATTAGATTTAGTAGTTGTCCAGGAAGTTGGGTGGCCAGGAGAAGGGAATTGTAAAACTAAAAATTATACTTTCTTCTATGGTGGTACTGAAAATCATAATTTTGGAACAGGCTTCTTCATAAATGATAGAATTATCTCAGCTCTTAAACATACATGCACCAACGGAAGATAAAGATGATAATACTAAAGATGATTTTTATGCAGAGTTAGAACAGGTCTTTGATAAATTTTCTCAGTATGATATAAAAATTCTGTTAGGTGACTGTAATGCACAGATTGGCAAAGAAGAGACATTTAAACCCACGATTGGTAAAAAAAAAGTCTTCATGAATTAAGTAATGGTAATGGTATAAGATTGATTACTTTTGCAACCTCAAAGAATTTAATTGTGAAAAGTACCACATTTAAACATAAAGATATCCATAAATATACCTGGTCTTCTCCGGATGGTAAAACTCATAATCAAATAGATCATATTCTCATTGATAAGAGAAGGCATACTAGTATAATCGACGTTCGTTCATATAGGGTGCTGACTGTGCCAGTGACCATTATTTAGTAATTCCTAAATTAAGAGAAAGACTCGCAGTGATAAATCATAATCAACAAAATCTAAAATTTCTAAAATTTAATACAGGAAAATTTGCTAATGATAGAATTAAGAAAGATTACCAAATTAAATTGTCAAATAGATTCGATGTTTTGCAGGATTTAAATGATGATGAAAATATAAATGAAACAGACGTAAATAAAAATTGGGAGCACATACGTAATGCAATAGAATCATCAGCTAAAGAAAGTATAGGATACCATAAACCAAGAAAAAGTAAGCCATGGTTTGATAATGAATGTCATAATCTAATAGAAATAAGAAATCAGGCTAGACTTAGGTGGTTAAATAACTCTGATGATACAAATCTAAGCAATTATATAATAGAATAAAGCGAGAGGTTAACCTCACGTTTAGAAGTAAAAAGAGAGATTACCTGAAAAGCAAAATTAACGAAATTGAAACAAACAGCAAAAACAAAAATATCAGAGATTTATATAAAGGTGTAAATGAATTTAGAAAGGGGTGGCAACCTAAAGTAAACTTGATAAAAGATAAAGACCAAAGTGATATTTTAAATAAATGGAAGAGCTACTTTAATGACCTTTTAAATGTTCATGTAGGAGATAAATTAGAAGTAAATGAAGTACACACAGCAGAACCTTCAGTTCCAGAACCTAACTTCACTCAAGTTAAAGATGCTATTAAAAGGCTAAAGAATAACAAAGCACCTGGCATTGATTTAATACCAGCTGAGTTAATTAAATATGGTGGAAATTTGTTAATATGTCAAATTCATAAATTAATTTGTTTAATATGGAATAAGAAGAAATCCCTCTATCAGTGGAAAGAATCCACAATTGTTCCTGTGTTTAAATAAGGTGATAAAATGAACTGCAATAATTACCGTGGAATTTCTCTACTCTCAACAACATATAAAATATTATCTAACATTCTTTTAACAAGACTTACCCCATATGCTAATGGAATTATAGGTGATTATCAATGTGGATTTAAACGTAACAGATCAACTACAGATCAAATTTTTCACATCAGACAGACACTTGAGAAAAGAGTGGGAATATAATCAAAATGTCCATCAGCTATTCATTGATTTCAAAAAAGCATATGATTCGGTCAAAAGATATAAATTATATAATATATTAGTCGAGTTTTGAATACCTAAGAAACTTGTTAATATGATAAAAGTATGCACTAGTGAAACAGAAAGTAAAATTCGTGTGGGTATTAATGTGTCTGACAAATTTACAATTCATGATGGGTTAAAACAAGGAGATGCATTATCTCCATTGCTCTTTAATTTTGTGTTAGAATATGCTGTTTGGAAGGTAAAAGAAACTAACGAAGGACTAAAATTAAATGGTGTGACTCAGTTGTTAGCATATGCAGATGATGTAGACTTATTAGGGGGGATATAAATACAATTAAGAATAATGCTAAAATATTTTTCAAAACTGCTAAAGAGATAGGTTTGGAAGTTAACAAAGAGAAAACTAAATATATGCTTACAGGCCGAAACCAAGTGTTAGGTAATAATCAAAATCTAATTATTGATAACAACTCGTTTTAACCAGTTTCCAAATTCAAATACTTAGGAGTAATATTAACAAATGAAAATTATATTAAAGAGGAAATAAAAAGTAGGCTTAATTCAGGAAATGCATGTTACTTCTCTCTTCATAAGCTTTTGTCTTCTCGTTTAATATCTAAGAAACTAAAAGTTAAAATATACAAAACAGTAATCTTGCCTGTAGTATTATATGGGTGTGAAACTTGGTCCCTTACATTAAAAGAGGAACATAAATTGAGAGTATTTGAAAATAAGATCCTTAGGAAAATATTTGGACCTAAAAGGGATGAGGAGACAGACAGGTGAGTGGAGAAGGTTACATAATTTAGAACTCCATAATTTGTATTCATGTGCATATATATTATATAAATGATTAAATCAAAAATACTTAGGTAGGCAGGCCATGTGGCACGAATGGGAGAGGAAAGAGGAGTTTACATGATTCTTGTTGGGAAACCTGATGGTAAGAGACCTGTATGAAGGCCAAGACGAAGATGAAGGGACAACGTTGAGATGGACCTAAGGGAAATCGGTAGGGATGGAAAGGAGTATATATAGTTCATGCTCAGGATAGGGATAGATGGAAGGCCTGTGTTGCTGCAGCCATGAACCTTCGGGTTTAAGAAGGCTAGAGAGTTGGTTAGTTAGAATACGGAAACGTAACTTGGTTCCCGTCTTTTATACTAAATTTGTTGATTCAGCGAGGCTTTTACTTTGTTTATTCTGTTCGAATACTAACTAAACTTTATTTATGTTATTAACAATAAAAAATAACTTTTCTGCTTTTGTGTAACTTGAAATGACAATGCCAATTCGAACCCCCATCCCGAAACTGCTTATGGTTTCGTAGAAAATGTTGCTTGTGCTCAAGAAAAGATATTTATTCATGTTTATTCACTTTTTTTATAATTTATTAGAGAAATTGTTAGTCTCAAATTTTTGATTGGTGACATTCATTATGTACAGTAACGACGTATAACTGATCTCTGTAGCGGAGTGGTTACATATTGACCGACCCTCGTATGTAGAATGATTTTCCCAAGCCCGCAATGGGCCACCTTAGGAACTCGCCTCTGGACTACGTTTTTCAACCAAAGTAGGTATCGTTCCTTTGACACAAAAGAACAAAACATTTTTACAATGTAACTGTGTGATGAAAATGATAATTAAACGAGCTTTCAAAATATGTATAAAATATTAACATTCGTTAATTTCAAGGACATACACACACACATTTCTTACTTACCTTAAAATAACGACGAAAATTAATCTGCTCGATCCCTGACATAATAACTTACATAAAATGGCTGCTGGCAGCCCCAGACAGTTCGTTTTCTGCATAGTGCACCAGAGGGGGACTGGGTACATTGATGTTGTGCCATTTCTTAACTTTGTTAAATATTAATATGATTTTCGTGAAGTGGGTCACCTTGGGAACTACAGCCACCTTTGGCTCACCTATATAAAGGTTAACATAATTTTGAAATAGAGGATTTGGATTCAAGTAAATTCATCAGGGGCACTTGCCGGTATTAATAAATAAATGGAGATGCTGGTAAACATAGCATCGCTTCAGTTCAAGAACAGGAGACATTGTCATAAGGCAGTTAATATCGTATTTCTCTTTCCTATCTATCACCACTGATAAAGATATATGTATATATCTTATCTGTGCTATCACTCTTCAGCCTACTGTGATGCTTATCCTTTAATGTTATTTGGGTTGCCTATACACAAGGCGTTGGCCGCTTCAGATATCGAGTGCTTACTTCAAATGCTAGTTTCATATTGGTAGTTACAGCCTAGAACCCGAGACTATACCACAATTTATTTCAGTGTATGTATAAAGCTTTTAAGAATCTTCTGTTTCTTATTCCGAAGCAAGTTTAGGGGTGTACGGATAGCAATGCACAAATTCTTTGCTAGAACTTGTGTTTCTAATTCCCCATGGTGTAACAACACAATTCTGCTTCACTAACATCGCCCTCTGTCTGAAATTCTCATGCGTGTAGGAAGAGCCATTTGCATAGCAAGTAGGATATTCCGTGTTGCTCACAGTTGGTTAGGTAGGTATATTAAAAGTCTGCGACAAGAAAAAAAATCTGAGTACGAGACAAGGTAAGTCCTTCATGGAAGTGAACGAAAGAAGAGACTGGAGTCTAATTTTTCCTCCCTTCCGCATTATGTCGACTTAAAAATATTTGACGGTAGCGTGTTTCTAATTTCTAAGTTCAATTTCAACCATAAAACACAATTACCCTCTTATGCACTTTGCAAGCCTGTATCAAAACTTGCGTGTCAAGAAGAGCATGATTTGCTTTTAGGGAAAAAGTATTATCAGATTCAAGTTGCACTAGTTGAAGTTTCTATAATAGTTTTTACAATTAGTTTATCTTT
The DNA here is from genome assembly GCF_977018435.1 of Lepisma saccharinum. Taxonomy (NCBI): domain Eukaryota; kingdom Metazoa; phylum Arthropoda; class Insecta; order Zygentoma; family Lepismatidae; genus Lepisma; species Lepisma saccharinum. The sequence goes on along the minus strand of NC_139230.1, from coordinate 56,466,829 downwards.
ATTGTATCCTTTGGTGCCCACAACTCTCAAACATTCCCAGATTTACATAATTTTACTGCCAGCAACAGGAATTAAAACAATGGTAGGTATTCAATAAACAGCATGTAATAAAAGATAAAACTGCTAAGATAAGGAGCATACATTTTTCTTAAAACCACACCTATACGAATTGTACATTACAATTGCCGGTGTAGGCACAAATAGGCACAAGGCCACCAGTCTCGATTAGCCTCCCTGTGCATAAAGTGAACTTAAAACTAAAAACTCAATATCTAAGCAATTGCATATTTCTAATTGTGCACATGGACTATATGCGAGATATATATTTCTTTTTCTTAAAATTTGAGATAATTGCCAAGTAAATGGCATATTAGTTTGTAAGGATATTCAGAAGTAATTTATCACACTCACTCCATGTAGTTTTCAACCTATGCTGTGCATTAAGAATACAGAGTCTAATTAATTGTATGATAACCGTACGTCTAATAGAACCTCTCTGCATGGTGACCGGCCTTATCTTGTAATCAAGGGGCTCCGAGTTCGATTGCCGATATAGCTGAGATCCCACTGTAAACTGTACGTCCAGTCCCGATGAGTAGACATAAAACACTATTTGTCGGGGATATTTAGACAAATGCAGAGACCAAATAGAAATCGCAAATTATCTTCAGTCAACTCTGCATTACCACTGGCAGAACACCTGATAGAGCTACTGTTATGAAGTATCGATTATCTTCTAGAAAATAAATGTTCTAGCAGCACGTGTCCAAATAATCAAGAGATTAGCAGATGTCGAGCAAGAGTTTTTCTAGTTTTGTTGCAGTTTGACATGAAAACAAGTGAGCAGTGCCGTATGCGTGGAACAACGTATTGGAGTGTTTGTTTCCAACGAGATTTCGTTCTCATAAATCAATTTATCTAACGTGCATGTTACATGATTTCCAACCAAGTGCATTTATCCCGATTTATGTGGCGAGTAGTCCTTGGGGAAAGGATGGTGGAATGACATAAACATGACATACGAGAAGACATTTCAACGATGCTAAAAACACACGTAATCCCACACTGAGCAACATTTTATGTTTCGAATACGTTGTCTAAATTCCATGTTTACTTTAAAGTAATAAAATATCATTGTTGAATATATACTATTAACACTTTAATGAAGGAATTATTGTGAACATTTCAATAAATAAATAATTTGAACAGCCGTTGAATAAAGGATTAAAATTGGACGATAGTGAAAAAAAATTATACGCGTGAAGTGGATGTAGAAAACTTTCTGTACAGTAAAACCTCGTTAATCCTGACCCCAATAAGCCGAACTTCGCTTAATCCGCACAGGCAAAAAAAAAAAAAAAAAAGAAAGCAGAATGCAAGGTTTTAAATGTGACTAGAAGTCAACAAGAGAACTTCCCAAAAGAAGGCAGTCAACCACTGATGAAATTCTGTTTCCCGCAGACTTTGTACTGTACTGTATAATGTATTTAGACCTATGCCCTTTAAATACGCCATAGTAAACGTGTTTTGTTGCTATAAACGGAGTTTTAATGCACTTTCTACTGTTCTTTCAGGTTATTTCAGATAATCCGGACTTTCGTTAAACCGGTCAACTTATCCCCCCCTCATTAGTCCGGATTAGCGAGGTTTTACTGTATTAAAAATGTCAGGAATTACACCCAGTTCCAGGAACCTCTTAAGCAAACAAACGAAAAAAAGTCGTCTGCGCAAGTAGGACACGGGAGGGCTCGAGCAATGAACACATGAGAGGGGAAGTGAGTGCATGGATGGGAAAACACGGCTGCAGCTATCAGCTGTTTGCAGCAACGCGCACTGCTTTGCTCCGCTCAGTCGCTTTCTCCCCTTCTCTACAGTTCCTCCACAGATTCCCGAGACAGTGTGTAATTCGTACTAATTATATTATCGATAGAATGAAGGGTGTGAGCAATATGGCATAGAAACAGTAGATGTAAAAACTCTGAATCTGGACTCTATGGAGCAAGGCGGCGCATAACGGAAGATGAGGGGAGAAAGCTAGTTGTCGGAGAAAAGCTGTGCGCGCTGTTGCAAACGGCTGGTAGCTGCACTCACTTCCCCTCTCATGAGTTCATGGTCGAGCTCCCTGTAGTAACATGCGTAACTTGTTTTCGTTCGTTCGCTCCAGATTCGCGGGACAGAGTATAGTAACCCTCTGATAATAGTTTCTCCCCTATAATGTTATAAAAAAACTGCTTGGTCTCAAATGAAGCCTTAATTTGAAAGTAGCTTAGATGTCAGAACATGAAATTTAGAGAATTTGTAATATTTCTGTTGCTATTAGAATAAATTACAGCGTGAGAGGATTCATTTAGTTCAGAAACTAAGACAGTAAGTAAATGGTGCGAGTCAATGAAATGTCAAATAGTACACCACTACCTTTTGTGTATAAAACAACTTATTTTACGAATTTAATGAATCTCTATAAATTTATGAACTTATTGTCACATTTCAAACGTAAAGGTACACCCAAGATCCGATTTGGAGTTTGTAATAAGGCAAATGTTCTACATAATATGCGTGAAGGCATTGGATTAATTAATTAATTATTTAATGAACATGCAATAATTTCAACTTTACAATGCATGAAGTTTATGTTGGTTGTAGTGTTCTTACGACAAAATTTGATTGCTTACAAATTGGCACAGACAAAATTAAGTTTCTAGATTTTCCAGACCTGTATTTTTGTAGTCAAATTACAATGAAGTGTAATGATACGAGAAATATAAAAATACAAGCTTAGATCCATGGGTAAATCGCCGCGGTTCAGAGGTTGCTTTAGAGTGAATCGAATAAGTTGGTAATTAGTTCGTAGTGCAAACTACACGGGTGTTCGTAACTACAAACTACACCGGTGACTGCCTTGTTTTCATCATCTTGACAATAAGTCGTCGCCAGTGTAGTAGGAGTGCGGATTGATCAAGACTTATTATAATTTACATAAATGTACACAAACTTCTAACTTTTAATAATTTTCATTTATAAATTTTATGTAACACAATCAATTAGAAAACTATTATATTATTATTATGCGTTAAAAGTCGGCATGCAACTTTTCTTCCCTTCACTCATAAACAACGACACTAACGCTCACAGAAATCAAACTGACATTTTAATCTAAATATTCTACTAGAGCAGACTTTTTGCACTATATTTATTTTCTTTATATTTCGTTCATTTTACGTCACTTATCTATCTCTTTGGTTAATTGTGATGATGAGAATGAATGATAATCTGGTGAAATAGATGATGGGACGAACACAAGGTTTGGAACCTTGGACCTCTCGCTACGTAGCACGTTACTAGGACCACTCGGCCACGGAGATCAGAATGATGAACTGTTCATGTAAGATATAGCACACTTTTAGTTGAGTTTTAACATTGTTGTAATTATACTTATGGAAAGGTAATGTCATGATTTCAAACAGCTGTTTGTTTTTAGTTCTTTCAGTTAATTCCACCTTTTTTTCACTTCTACGCTGTGTACTTTAATAACGAGAGTGGAAACAAGAAAATACAATCATAACAAAGATGAGAACAGAACAATGGAAAGAAGCAGCTATTGTCAAATGTGCCGTTTCAGCAATTTTGTCAATGGGACGAAATGAAAAACGGTGTAAAAACAGCGAAAGCAGCGAACGTAGAAAACCGGAGAATGATAATCCATTGTTTGGGAATAAGTATATTTTTTTTTCTCTGCGTTTTCACAATATTTGTAATACGAGCTGAAACATTAGTTTTAAAGATTTTCTTGCGTTGCCGGAGAATTAGTATTCTGAAAACAATTACAAACAAAATCATTTTCCGCACATACCTTGAGTACCATTATGAAATCCGAAAAAAAACTTCCAAATGAAGTTATTGAAGTTGTACATCCTGGGAAGGAAATTTGATGGAGTGAGGTCCCTGTGACCAGCATACTAAGTAAAATAGTAATAGTATTGAGTATGATAATTATTGAATGTTTAAAAAATGACGAATCTTGTCGTACTGGCCAGCTTTTCGCTTACTAGAAACTTATAGTCACTATAAATATAAGTCTCTTGTAATCAAGGAATTCTTGGTTGATTATCGGTGGAGGCAAATTGGATAGTGACTCTGATTGCACTTCGAGCTGAAAGTGCAGTCACGATTAGCCTATCTGAGCATAAAATTGACATCAAACTAAAGGTTGAGTTGTGTGTTTGCAACAAAACAAAACAATGTGAAAAGTGTGAGAGAATCCACTTCCGTCAATGCAATATTGAAACGTTCTGAAACGTTTGCACTACACTCGCTGATTTCGTATGTTGATAGAGGAGAACAACTTTACTTTCATCTTCGCAAAAAACAAGACACCGGTTTTTAACGTGCCTTAGAAGTTCTTAGATCAGTAGTTCAATCTACTAAAATATTTCTACTTTTGTTCGCGTCAATGACAATGCATCCATACAAGATCTATTACACACGTGTTATGACTTTATTTAATTGGAAAGTGAGGTTTAACGCATCTACTGCAACCCTAAAGAGCTCCCGACAGAGTGCAAATGAAACAGTATTGAGGGAAAAAGTTCTTTTATGTATATTATTTATATGATCAACACTAAAATAACATTTTTGAATATAAAATGTTAACATATGTTTCATAAAATATATTTTTTAAATGAAACATTTCCAAGAAGTCTTGTGAATGAAACAGAATTTTGTTTCTTGTTTTAAGAATATATCGATTTTACAATCCGAGTATTTTCGTACTCAATATTTTGTCGGCATTTTCTTGTGGCTCGATTGTTGCAAAATAGCCATACGTTTCTTTGTGATAGAATGAAAATTCAGGAAATCATATGTACCTGTACATATTATTAAAGATAACAACAATATTTTAACACATTTTTCTCAGAATGCAACACTAATATAAATCTAATTAACCAGATCACTATCATTTAATATTACAGTAATTTTGTTTCTTGTAACTCATTTTTAAGTAGAAATGCTGAAGCATCAGTTTATTTTTCCATTTATCGAGTATTATATTACAAATACAAAGTAAACTCGAAAGATCCAAGATCATAGTCACTCATTAATGACTTTCAATATTTTATAAAAAATGCAGTGCCTCGTTAAACGATATTTCCTGCAGGAACTTCCGTTTGCATTAATAATTTCCTTCGGAGGCACCGACCGCTTTACCTTTAACTCGGAATCACATCAGGAAGCTCGAGGTCTGTTCTCTTCCTGCAAATCAGATATACCCAGCCGGCGGCGGGCAAGGCTCAGAGGTGCTCAGCTGAACCAATGACGAAAACGATCCAACCGAACTTCCGGGCCACTGACTACACAGCTGGAGCAGCGGAGCAGAAACCCCCGGAAAATATCCTCCGGGGCGGTCGGAGTAATTAGCGATTTTGAATCTGGGGATTAAAGCATGGGTTGCGCCAAAGCAGGTGCCAGAAAATAGTGCAAACGCTGCATCACCTGAGAATTCCTCTTTTGCAGGCCTCTCGTTCTATTGATCTTCAAATTAGGATCGGGAGGTTTTAATTAATAGACCCTGGAATGGCTAGAATGAAATATTTTCACTCAGGTCCACGGTTCTGGAAAGTTCAAACATCTGGGCTTACAGATTAAATGTCCCGTTGAAAGGTCCAACTGCCGTGAGCTTCTGGCGCACACATTACCTTTAATAGTCTTTTTAAGCATTGGGCGGTTCATTACTTCGCATCAACAATCTTTGCCGTGAACTGAGAGTCTACACGAGGAGGCTGGGTGAAAAATGGTTCTTTGGGAAGTTTGATCCTGCAACGAACCGAGAGAGGCGGCACACGCTCGGGTCATCCTGTTTCATCGTTTCCCGAGAGTGTTCCATTATACCTTCTATCATACCGAGTGATTCAAAAGTCTCTTGACATTTTAATCAAAACACATTTTATTGACAGTACTGATAAAATGTACTCTAGAATGGAAGACAATCTCAGCACATTTCAACGTGGTGGCCCTGTTAAGTCTAGGCATAGCACGCACCTCTCTTGCTCCAACATAGCTGGCGTGATCTCCCCTCTTGCTGCAGCTATTCGCTGTCAGTTGCTGTCAACACCATTGTTGATCTTTACTTAGACTTAATGAGACCCCAGACAAGAAAAGTCTAGGGGAGTTAAGTCTGAGAACGAGCCGTCCAAAGTCTTGGCGAGCCACAGCCGATCCACATATCGGGGAAGGTGTCAGCGAGGTAGTCCCGAACGATTCTGGCGAAATGGAGTGGTGCACCATCTTGCTGGAAAACAACAGTGTATTTTATCCCATCCTGAACACCACCCATTAGCGATATAAGGAAAATGTCAAGAGATTTTTGAATCAACCTGTACAAGTGAATGACATAATTAGCATAGTCTACGATAGAATTCATATTTCAAGTTTTATTGCATAGACATGAATCCCGTCACCATTGTTTTCATTATGCAGAAGTGCACGAGCATCAATCTTGAAGAGTTCTAATGCACTATTGTTAGAGCGATTATTACGTGTTCAGGAAGACGCATGCACCAGTACCAATGTCCGATGATTTTCTCAGAACCACCCTAAGGATTCATGTAATGTACAGACTTTAATTAAATATGTGCATGTTGATTGTATCTTGAAGTAAGTCTTGAAGCTTTCTTGGCGACAAATGATGGATAGATTCTCTCTGGCTATCGACCAGATGAGTTCCGGAGACTTTTCTAAGCTTTCGAATGCTAACATCACTCATCTATAGGGTAGGAGATAAGAGTGATGTTAGCTCTCGAAAGCTTGAAAACATCTCCAGAACTCACCTGGTGAGAATCTGATCATAATTGCATCTTGTTTACGCCATTGCCTTAAATTGAATTTGCGTCACTGTCACTACAATGAAATTTACATTTCCATATTTTACCTCATTTGTTTTACTTTTCTTTACATTAATTTCCAAATTATCAGGTGAAGTGATGATTACTTGAAATTCATAAAAGTACATATAATAAAGGTCGGGTTTCTAACCCAGAGCCTTAGGAGGAGAGACCTTGGGTCGACCACTCAATGTGCCCGGCCACAGTAGCGGATGCATAACTCTTACACTTCCGGTGCTTCTCTTTGCAAGGCGTGAAACTTTAACATTGATTATTCTTAACGATAGTGACCAACGGGATGAAGAAAGTTTTCACATTTATATTTAATTCCATGAAGACAAGTTATGTTTAAACCATTTACCACATGTATAAAGATATAAAGGTGATTCCAAGTGCCTGGTTTTGCGTAACTGTAGTTAGAATTCAAAAGCTTCGTTGCCTGGCAATTCTGATGAACAGTTTAATTCGTTTCTTTGTAAAACGGAATTAGGATCGATTGTCGCGAAAATGCAGCAGAGGACGATTTGTCACAGCCGCGAAAATGACACTTATCCGAGTAGTACGTGAATCGATCGCAAATCTTCCCGAGGACATGAGAGTTTATCGTAACTTTCATTAGTAAGGCTATAACATGGGAATATTGTGTATATTTTTTAAAGGTTCCAATGTATTTCAAATATTCATTTCTTCGAAAGATCTATTTGGAACTTACACAATTAACATAGAATATGGTCACAATGGCGAGATTCAGAGGAAATGATGATGAAGCACAAAAGCAAGTATATAAATACGTAGATGTAGGTGAAAGATAAAACGGGGAGGTTACAAGTTCCGAGGAAACTAGTGGTTAAATATAACAGGTTAATGGCAAACTACGCTCTTCTGTGATTGATTATCTATCTCTTGTTATTTAGTGTCGCTTTTCTGCCTTTCTGGGGTAATTGTGACGATGAGGATGAGTGGTGAGGTGATTAAATTAATGAACGGACATTCACTCACCCTGGCCGAGTCTTGAAACCGGGAACTTCGGTGACGAGTTCGAAAGTCGACCACTTAACCCTTTCGGTCATCGAACCAGCGCTCCACTGTGATCGAGGAGATCATGTTTCCGGTTGAAACGGATACAGCGTGCAAAATACGTTTGGTGCAGTTTGTTTTTACAGTCTTGTGAAAATCAGAGACAAGGATTTCAATTAATCATATTATTGTTTTATTGATGTGAATAACACTTTTATTATTTAGCGATTTAAATTAACATCCAGTAACGAAATTATTTCGGAAAATTGCCACTGCCCACATACTTATTCTAGTTTCTTTCAGAGAAACTACACACACACACACACTTTGTATATATATATATATACAGGGTGTCATTTTAATGGCGCCCACGGACCACAGGACAACAAGACAAACAACTTTTCTCAGTAACATTTTTCTCGATGTGTAGTTTCGGCACTACAGTCCCTCAAAAAAGCCCGTTTTGCCGCCTGGATGCTGGCAACACAACATTTTATCGTATCTGTGACGTCATTTCCTGCGACGAAACAGCGCACGGCAGGGTTGCAAGGAACTCACAAATTTTGTGAAAAATGACAAACTACCAACCACATTATTTGCTGTAAAACGAAGCGAGAAACGCGTCCAGTAGACCGAAGATCATAGTCTACCAGCCAGAAGATCTGTAATCATCTCAGTGGAAGAAGAAAGTGAACCAACGATATGAGAAAACATCAAAACGTATTCGAAATGAAGTATCAATATCGGATTTAGTCTCAGCTTACATGTCAAATATCAACAATAATTAATTTTATTGGACTTATAGCTTACATGTGGCTGTTTACGCCCAGCTACATGTCAAATATTTGCAAATCTCGTTGCAAGGTTGATATCTACAGTTTTGTGTCCAGATGCCTTGTGGTACTTTTGTGCTGATAACGGAAGTATCCGAGGTTCACGTTGTTACATTATGGCTAAAACACGTACAATAACAGTAACAATCTGATGATGAATCAGTAGCGTATATACTGCTCTGTTCACAGTTGTAAACTATTACATGTGTATCCGGTGCGTAGATAAACACAGTCGTCGGAGAGTTTGTTTTACTACTACTTTTATCCCTGTATTTTCGACCATTTTGTCACTTGCCTCATAATGCCCTGAATATACATTATATTATGTGTTGCTTAGCTTTGGAATTTTGATTATTTTTTTTTTCATTTCTATTTTGCCATCTGTTCAGTGTGTCACAGACAACTAGTATCAGAAGGACGAAGTGGATAGACTAAATTGTAGATGTCAACTTGGTATGTAGATTTGCAAATATTTGACATGAAAGCTGAGATAAAATTCGATATGACCACTTCCACTTGAATTCTACTTTCTTTCTACCATTTTTCGTATCGTTTGCTTACTTCCTGTTAGGTTACAGAACTTGTTTTCTCGTTTTGTTTTACGGTACATAATGTGGCTGATTGTAGCTATGTCATTTTTCACAGAATATGTGTGTTCCTGGCAACCCTGGAACGCATCGCTTCACAACGGGATATGACGTCACAAATGCAATCAAATGTTGTGTGTGGTTGCCAGCATTCAGGCGGCAAAACGGGCTTTTTTGAACGACTGTAGCGCCGAAATTACGCACCAACGAGAAAAATGTTACTGAGAAAAGTTGTTTGTTTTGATGTCCTTTATACGTTTCCGTGGTCCGTGGGCGCCATTAAAATGACACCCTATATATATATATATATATATATATATGTCTACAAAATAACAGTTAAAGCCAACCGTGTTGAGTGGTGAAGTCACGTTCTCGCCTCCTAAGATTCCTAGTTCAAGTCCTGACAGTGAATTGACGTTGCTTTGTAAGTCTCCCTTCATCTATCATCATTCGTTCTCATCGTCGCTATTAGCCTCAACAATTTGAAAAGCCATGTCAAATAAGAAAAATACAAATTACAGGGAACACCAAGTATCATTTAGTGGAAATGGCCAAGAAATGGAGTTTCGACTAGAACAGCATTCAAGCAATCATTTTAACGATATTGCTTCTCACTTATCATTTAAGTAACTACGTACGTGTGGGGAGCGCAAAATGGGCATTTCAATATATTTGCACCACTTAACACATACGTGCTGTTGCTTGAATTTGCGAAACTGTTCCTTTCTTGCCATGTCCTCGACCAGGAGATGCCCTTAACATTGTAGTCGAACTTATTCAGTAATGTCCTGGGAACCAGGAATATTCCGCATTTATACGAGCGTTTGTGCGTACCCTATTAGGTGCGTTCTTGCGATGCAACTTAAAGATAATTGTCCAGGTGGGGCACTTTCGAATCGCATAATCAACATTCATTACACTGCTTATTAGCTAGAAGAAAATTAATTTTTACTTCGGAATGGGAGCAACAATTGCACATCTGAGTATCGTTGTTTTATCTTTTGATAACCCGACAGTGGTAGAAACTTCTGCTCACTTGTTTACACATTTCCAACAAAGCCATAAAAGCAGCCACCTATTGTCCTTGTTCATGGATCGCATTGCAATGTTTCAACACAACAAAGGAAACTTAACTACCTAGTTCATTGGTCTCTTCGGATTTCTGTTATGATGAAACAATGATGGTAGCATGTGTAAATTATCTGCTTGAGATGATATTTGTGTAGAACTTAATTGAACAACAACTAAGATGAACCACAGAAATTCAAGTACCAGTATATAGCTATTTATTTGTACTTGGTTTTAAAACTTTTAAGAAAGACACGTGATCTTTCTATAGGACAGATGTAGGTCACAAAGACAAAAAAATATGCAGAAAAGGAAAATGTTGTTAAATATTAACTTTTGTGGATAAAAAGACATATGACACCAGTTTGGTGTCCCCCTTAATTATTTTGATCGACCCCTCCGTTAATCTTTACGTGTTTAGAAGTTGTTTACTCACAAAACTACTAAAGAGTTGAAGGGCCGCGCATAGTGGCAGAGAAAGGGGGGAAATCGAGTGGGCAGAGCGAAGGCTGGTAACTGCAGTTGCTTCCCCCTCCACGCAATCCCGTTCCTCACGTGTTCATTGGTGGAGCCGTCTCGTGTCACTACTTGTTCAGAGACTTGTTTTCGTTCGCCTGTTCCAGCGATAGCTGGGACAGAGTGTAGCCTAAGCAGACACTAATTGACTCCATTAGTCTGTCCATGTGGGCCAGCAGTTAAGTTACCATAATCAACAATACCGGTACTTCAAACTATTGGAACTAAAATGAGAAGGTTTGGTAGACTGTCAAACAGCATATACAATCTTATTACAGCATCAGTTATTCCCATTGGTTCGTCTGTATTCAATGGGCAGCAACTATTTACACCACGTGACCTAAGGATATTTACGAAATTACTTGAACTGGAAACTCAGAATTCGATGAAGCAACTACAGGGAGGTTATTTCAGTCGTTCACCGCCAGCGTGTCGGCCGTTCGGCGGACTCTTCATGCAACAGGTCCCGGCAAATTGCGTTCAGGAAGTCCGTAACAGAAACCGCTTGTTTTGTAATGTTTCCACTTTTCACAATTACAGTTACAATTACAATTGAAATAAGCACGTACCTTGTCGCAAGGATGCTGGAAAAGGTGTCCTCCCAAATACAAATATTTCTGGCACCTTATTTCTGACATCTAATCTTAGATTAGACATCGCTACTTAATCCTCAGTTGTCAGAAAGGGAAGACAGCATCCCGGCACATAAAGCAAACCGAAAGCGTAAAATGATATTTAAAAGTAATAATAATGATGATCTCTAACCTCCTGTGTTATAAGAGATGTTGAAAATGACCTCCTTCAACAGCAATACAACACGTTTCTTAGGTTCAAGAGATCCTGTCTATCGTAATTCCCTGACCACTTTTCTGCAAGAATTCGTTTTCACGTAATTATCGTACATAAAAACTCTCTGTTCAAGACTATATTTGTTTAACGACATAAGTAATGAATGAATAACAATTAACACACAATAAAGCACTGGCCATGAGTAGCACATTACAATAACACAGTATACGCAACACGCGTACTGATAAACGCAAACAGAAGTGAACATGAACGTACACTGACGTCTGGTAGCCGACAGTGTTGCTAACCATTTTTCGGCAATGTCCCTACAGACGTAGTCAAAATGTCCCTACAACTGACCAAATGTCCCTACGCCAAGTAAGGCGACTAAAAAAATCATCACCTCATGAGCATGCAAAACAGAAGATAAAATATACACATTTACTTACCAAATCTTTCTGCTCGGTGCTTCCACAATTAATGAAGGCGCGAATTTACATTTGCCTATCCTAACTTAACCTAACCGTACCTGAATGGTTCGTGGGGCTATCCGTCAATGGTTTGTTGGGCTACCAGTGCATGTTTTGTCGAGCCCAAATTTTAACTATGTTTGCCTTGCCTAACCTAACTTAACCTAACCTTACCGAGAATGCTCAGTGGGGCTATTCCTGAATGGTTTTGCGGTAATTGTGATTACGAACCGATAAAAAATATTATTTTCGTAGCACTTTAACGGCAAACGTTCTTCATCATCGAAGACGCCATTTTCGTATCCTGCAATTTTATGATTGATGTAATGTTGCCAAATTTACCTGTAATCAAATCAGTTCTTCTACATCGTGATTGTCGCTGTCACATGTAAGCACGTTCTTTGGGCAATATACTGAAATCCATAAGTTTATTAATTAGCCCACAGCCATCCTCTTGCACACTCCACCTAACAATCTGTACAACATTAACAACTTTTTTACTGTTCTCTTCCGCTATTCTAACACAATGCATGCTATCCAAGTATGAAATCAACAGGGTGGCAACGCTGTAGACAGCGTAACTAATTGTAATTTGTTTATATCAACAAATATGGCTACCATACTTGTATACGGAGAATCATTGCGAGAATTGAAAAGCTTATTTTACAACTTCTACACGTTAATGAACATTTTTCCCCCTCACCCCAACATGTTAATTTGAGATAAATCATCACGAATAATTATTTCGTGAGTATAAGACGTAGCATAGAAATTACAGAAGGGTCCGGTATTGTAAATTCTTGCCTTAATGAATAATAGGGGTGTGCGGGACAGAATTTTTTGGGTCGGGACGGGATCGGGACGGTAATTTTTTTAAATCCCGACATTCGGGACTGAAAAATTTGCAATTTCCCAACCAAGTCGGAAAATTTTCGGGACGGGAAATGTTCGAAATTTCCCGAAGCACTGGAAATCTCGAATTTTACAAGTCATTTTCACTTTAAGTGATTGTTTTTGCATTTCTAGAATAAAAACTTACAATTTTCGATAAGTTCCAGAAACTTACAAGGCAGAAAACGTCGAGAATTAACGACTTTTTAAAGTAAAGCATCCCGCACACCCCTAATGAATAACGTTGAGTCGTTTACTGTTGATTATGTTATTTGAAGTCATACATGCCGCTGCTGTGCAGAGATAGATGTTGGTTGGTGATGCTGTATTTCCTGCAGTCTTGAACAATTGTGGTCCCATTTTATTTCCCTTTTTTGTTTTTGTATCACTTAACATTGAAAATATTCTTTCCGTTTCCGCGTGAAAATATTCTTTCCGTTTCCGCGTTAGAATGTGGCAATGTTAGCACTATTTTCGCGAGAGTGGAAATGTTTTCAAAAAGGAACTTGCCTTGAAAGTTTTTGGTAACCGATAACATGTTCCAAAATTCTGATGGAGATTTGTTAGTTAGTTCTTTTTTCTCCCCCTCGCTAAAGTATCCAGATAAAGTAATTCATAAAATGTCATTTACCAAGATTGAAAAAAGTACCTACGTTTTCCCTCATTTGGAAAAATCTGTCCCTACGTTCCTACGCGGGCGAAATTTAGTGAAAAGTCCCTATGCGTAAGACATGTCCCTACGGTTGGCATCACTGCCGGCATGTGCAGTATGAAGCGCCCTCTCGCGGCTGACAACTCCCCGATAAGCTGTCGCGACAACTGAGGATAAAGTAGCGATGTCTAATCTAAGATTAGATGTCAGAAATAAGGTGCCAGAAATATTTGTATTTGGGAGGATACCTTTTCTAGCATCCTTGCGACAAGTTACGTGCTTATTTCAGTTGTAATTGTAACTGTAATTGTGAAAAGTGGAAACATTACAAAACAAGCGGTTTCTGTTACGGACTTCCTGAACGCAATTTGCCGGGACCTGTTGCATGAAGAGTCCGCCGAACGGCCGACACGCTGGCGGTGAACGACTGAAATAACCTCCCTGTATAAGCTAGCCTAGCGCGAGTCGTCTGTTTGTTCATTTTAGCAATCCATTACACGGTACCTATATATAGGAAATGTAACATATTACAAATAATATATAATATTGAGAACTACCAGTTAGTGCTGGGGGTAAAAGACAAAAAAGGTAAAGTGCTCCCCTGTGCTTAGCACCACGCCATGAAGGCGTATAGGGGGTGTGGGGGTAACGCCCCACACTTTCTTGATCCGGTCGTGAGTGGGGGTGATGTGATCAGCATCACGCCCCTGACCGCCTTTACCCCCCAGGGTTTCCCCCAGGTACCCATTATATTCGACGCTGGGTGGGCGCCGGGGCCGCTTCCATCATCAGAAAAGTTCCCGGGGGGGGGGGGTCAATCCTGCACGAGGCAAGAATCTATACCAGCGCTTGTTGTGGAAATTGTTAGTGGGGGATGCTTGGTCTGGTCTTGAGGTTCGCGGGGGGAGGGGATGCTCCCATGGTTTAACATGATGGCAATGAGACAGCTGGGGAGAATGCTTTGCAAAAATTTTGCTAGGCGGGCGGGGAGATACCATCAGCTCACACCCCCCTCATTTCGACCACTGATCTATAGGAAATTCATTGTGGATCTGAGACTATTTGTTGGTACACACGGAGCATATGAGATAGCCAAGAGAAAACTTCGACTTGTTATATCGTAATCAGCAATACTAATATTCACAAAGTCTAACCCATTCCTTTCAAATAAATATTTCAAAACGCCATGGTTACTATGAAGCACTCGGTCAATAAAGACAAACAGTTCTTTTACATGGTGAAATATTCAACAACACGTAGAAATACAATTTTGTTTTACAACCGATGAAAATGCACTGCTGAAACAAACGCATTGTCGTCTTAGAAAATTAAGAGTTCAAAGTGACCAATTTGGAGATTTTGTTCCATTTTCAGTCAGACATACAAATTCTACAAACTACGATAGAAAAGAAACTCTTTGGTAGACGTTAGAGCATGATCAATCGGATAACTGGTTCTTGATATACTATTTTGATCCTTCCCACAACGCAAGAATCGTCAAGCAATTTCTCGCAATTCTTGTTATTGTCTCAAAGAGCACCTCTTACTGTCTGGATTTAGTACCTATACTCTATCCGTGGGATCTCTGGAGC
Organism: Lepisma saccharinum; assembly: GCF_977018435.1. NCBI lineage: Eukaryota > Metazoa > Arthropoda > Insecta > Zygentoma > Lepismatidae > Lepisma > Lepisma saccharinum. The sequence goes on along the minus strand of NC_139230.1, from coordinate 56,451,536 downwards.
AAGGTGGTCGCGCAGAAGGATAGGAGGAGGTTGGCGGAGAGAAGCGGTTCACGCTGATACAAACAGCTTGGAGCTGCAGTTGTTTTCCCCTCCACGCAATCCTGTTCCCTCGCACGTGTTCATTGGTCGAGCCCTCTCGAGTCACTACTTGCGCAGAGACGTGCTTTCGTTCGCTCGCTCCAGAGATTCCCGGGACATAGTATAGGAATTTAATGCAGCAAAATCACACGTCAATCAAATGCAAATATCGTGTGTAAGTGGGTAACGTGACTGGTGAATTGAACACCACTCAATATTCCACCGCCGAGAAAACGAAAGTTTCCTTCATTTCTGTATGACTCCAAACAGCACGATTCTGTGGCCACAAAAAAAAAGAGGGTTTTTTTTTTTTTGCATTTTACCCATTATTAAAACTATCTTATGAAAGGGTTGTAAAGTAGGTTTTCTCGGGAGACCATGGACATCATTCCTTTGACTGGGAATATTATTAATCTTGTTCAGTGTAACAGATCGTAGCAGATCGTTTTGCCCTCAGTGTTTCGAAAGAAGAGACTAAAATGAGAATTCTCCGAGAGAAGATGGATAATCCTTTACTATCAGTTTTCGACTGGGTCAAGTGGTTGTAAGCGTCTGGAAGGCAAATGTCGTATGGACATTTTAACAAACTATCACAACGATTTCAGTAATTCCTGTAACAAACTGCTCAGGCGAGAGACTTTTTCCAAGATGAATTACGTCAAGTCAGAACTGAGGTTTACCATGCTTCAGAAAGGACTCAACTCCATCGTGTTACCTTGTTGAAATGTCAACCCTAAGTCTGAGGATGGTATTGAAAAATTTAAAGCAATGGTTCCGTTCACCAGAAGAATGTCTATAAGAAATATTTGGTTTTACTGCTAAAATATGTTACACTGTGAAAATGTACCATGCCACATTTTTACAGCTTTACATTATATGAAGACATATTTCAAATACGTCTTTAAATAATACACGTACACCTTTATGTACTTTTACACATGTGTGTATATATAAACACGTGTATTAATTACGTATATGTCTGTATGCGTGTTCTACCTCCTACTCTGTACCTAACTGATACCTATTCCGCACCCATATTATCACAATTCTAGGAAAGCCTATGCAATTTTCCGAAATCCGAGTCCCACATGGGCATTCAAAGGCGTTAAGTGCCTATCTCCGTGACGGAGTGGTTAGCACAGCGCGCTGCAACACCAGGGGTCCCGGGTTTAAATTCCGGGATCGGCATGTGTGTTCTTGGTTTCATTTAATCAATTTCATCTTAATCAAATCATCACTAGTCCTCATCTTCGCCATTGGCCAAAAGTGGAAGATAACCGACGTAAAATAAACTAAATCAATGAAAATTGTTAATTTGGCTAATCAAATGTACTTCCCCTTCAAATTTTGAACGTCTGTCAATTTAGTCCCGAAACTTGCAGGACGCGTGATGCAAAGTATTGATTGCAAAATGTAGAAATAAATAAATATAATAAATGCGTTCACACTGGGCACACTGAATATAGGCATGTAGTTGCATGTTGCATGCAGAATTGAGTTGATGACGAGTCATTATCTATGTCTATATACTGTGTGTATATTATCAGAAGTATTTTTGTGTGGCATATTTACTTCATCAATGTCTTTCAATGGAGAAAGTATCAAGCAAAAATATCACTCGATTTGATCAATCTGTACTTGCATTTATCTGATTTTCTTACTCTCCCATTTGAGATAATACTTGTCAGACACACATCCGAGAAAAATATCTGAACGGAAATGTCTACCAATGCGCTGACAGTGGTCTTGTATTGATGGAAGACTAATATTGATTGAACAGTACTTAATTGACTCCGTTATATATTCCAATATTCTACTACGTGATCCTGCCAAATCCATTGCTTTTCACGAGAACGAATCCAAATGAAACGTTGAGAGAGGGGGGAGCGAGTGTCCACGATACAAGACATGATGAATATGCAAAGCTTCGAAACGAATTCGCTTCAATTTAGGAATTCAGTTATCTTCAAAAGAATTCCACGCATCTGCTCTGTTTTTCTCTGTTTATTGCAATGGGTTGTCATTCGGCTTTGTACTGAATAACGAACAAGCTAAGAAAGAACAATATTTGTTAACTAGAAATTTGTAAAAATGGTCCAGATTTCCAATCCGAATTCCGGAGACTATCAGCAATGACGGGATATTTTGTATGTGCACAAAACAAGGGAGTTAGTTAAGAGCCGCAGCAGTCAAAAACGAAAAGCAGTTCCTGGAAATCCAATACCGAATAACGCGTTTGCCCCACTCTCAATTGTACACAAATTGCAGCCATGCATGCAAATTCTGGTGCTCTAAATAACACGAACCTACGACGAGCAGAGAATGCACGTAGGAAGGAAATACTATTTAGTATCAGCAGAAACATCACATAGCTAAAAATGAATATTGGTAGTCTGCACACGTGTCCTAATTTTTGTTTGTTTGAGATAAAGTAAAGCAACTGATTTCATAAAACTGGATTCGAACCTCTCCATTGAAACTGCCTATATGCCCATGGGAATGTTCACAGAACCGTAAGGTGGTTGAAAAATATTATATATAATGGATATGGAATGGAGATTAGATAGGAATGTAGATATATTCAAAATACTTACATTTTATTATGCTGTATTGAATCATTTCTACTATGATTGTCTAGTTTGAAGTGAGTGATGATGGCAACAAAAGTAAGACACGGAGAACAGTAAGTATTACTAATGCACACTGAATATAAATTATTCATTATAATGATGAGTTAAGCCAGAAATTCAGTGAATATTTGCCTTTGCGGTAAGATACGCAGAATGTAAACAAACAGTATTTTATGATTTCTTTGAAAATAACGAAGAATTGCAAGGTAGTAATGTAATAATTGCTGGGGATTTCAATCTCCCATTAATAACTTCAAAAAAAGGGGGGGCTTGTTATAGAGCATTAGATAATTTTTGAATTTGTACTCCTTACACTGTATTAATGATGTTAGAAATGTTAACAATAGAACATTAGATTTAGTACTAACTAATGATGATAGTACCATGGCAGTAAGTAAAGAGGATCTACCCCTTGTTAAAGAAGATCTACACCATCCAGCTCTAAATATGAAATTAAGTCTAAGAAAAAGAGGAAAAAATACAAAAAATGAAGTGGAATTGGATTATAATTTCTGTAAGGGTAATTTCCCAAAATTGTATGAAATGCTGTGCGATACAGATTGAAGTTCTCTATATAAATTAAAGGATATTGAAACAGCTATTAATTTATTTTATGATAAAATAAACTTTGTATTTGATTCAACTATACCAAAAAGAACATTTTACAGAAATAATAAATATCCCAGTTGGTTTACAAAACTGATTACAGAAACATTAAAATTAAAAGAGTATTATAGGAAATGTATGAAAGACACTGGGAAATCCATGAAATGCATTGAAGAAAATAACATGTTATATAAAGAAACAAGAAAAATAGTTAAAACAATGATACGAAGGGCTTATTCTAGGTAAGAAACCAAAGAAAATATTAAAAATAATACAAGCTCTTTCTGAAACTTTATACAAAATAGAAGAGGGAGATATAACTGTACTAAACAGACTATGGTTTTTGAAAATAGAAAATTAGAAACAAGTCAAAGTGTCAAAGTCTTTTTGCAAATCTGTATATGCGAAAGGTATTAGCTCATATGATATTCATGATGATGTTAAAATGAATGTATCATATCTCAAATCAGATAACTACTTATAAAGAATATTTTGATGCTGTAAAGAAATTGAAACCTAAGAGAGCTAGTGGTCCTGATAAAATTACACCCTATTTACTAAAGGCATGTGCAGAGATATTAAAGAAGCCACTCTGTTTTATATACAATTTATATTTGATATACAATTTCTAAAATACCAAACTTTTCCGAATATCTGGAAAACAACTCGAGTTTGCCCAATTTTTAAGTCAGGAGACAACAGTAAAATATAAAATTATATACCTGTAGTAATTCTCTGTGCGCCCGCCAAAATATTAGAGCAAGTATTGTACACAAGAATCTGGAATCACAGTAAATGTTACATAAATGAAAATCAACATGGTTTCATTCCTGGAAGATCAACAACAACAAATTTAATTAATTTTGTTCAAGATGTTCATGCAGCATTTCAAAATCGATTACCTATACATACGATCTATCTTGATTTTGCTAAGGCTTTTGATTCAATTAATCACAATATTTTATTACGCAAACTTTCAAGTTTCGGATTGACAAGTGATTTTCTTGCTCTCATGGCCTCATATCTTAATGGTCGAAAACAATATGTAACCTATAGACAATCGAAGTCGTTTGAATATATTGTGAAGTCAGGTGTACCACAAGGATCGAATCTTGGACCACTACTTTTTGTATTTTTTATAAATGATCTACCATTACAAATTGAATATTCTAAATGTCTCATGTATGCTGATGACAAAGATTTATAAACAAATTAATAATGATGGAGACATTAGGAAACTTCAAAGAGATTTAGATATGGTTTATGAGTGGAGTATAAAAAACGACCTTAAATTTAATATTAAGAAGTTTTCTTTTATGGAGTTATCAAGTAAAATAAATACCTCTAAAATCTCCTATTTTATTTGTGGAGAAGAGCTTTAGAGAATAAACTGTATTAAGGACCTAGGCATTATTATGGATCGTAATATGATGTTTAACAAACATGTATCATACATGGTAAACAATGCATTTAGATCATTAGGTTTTCTTATAAGAAATACGAGGAATCTAACTAATGTAGACAGTATTTCTCTCTTGTATATTGTATAATGCATTAGTTAGAAGTAAGCTTGAATATGGTTCTAATGTTTGGTTTACATATTATAAATCCCAGCAGTTGGTAATTGAAAGAATTCAAAAACTATTTTTGAGATATTTGTATTACAAAAAGTATAATGTACCATCATATTATAATAACTTATCATACAATGACCTACTTAATGAGTTTAATTATGAAAGTCTTATTAATAGAAGAGAAATAATACAACAAATATTTCTGTACAAAACACTGAATGGCATCATAGATAACCCTACTTTTCTCCACAAGATATGTTTCAAAGCAAAGAAATGTGGCTTAAGGCTGCGGCTATTGATGTCTTATGATATTCCTAAAACAGAAAGTTTCAAGAATTCACCATTATTTAGAATGTCCTTTGCGTACAACAAAATATCTATATTGGAATCTAATCTTCATTTTAGTATCTCAATCAATGAGTACAAAATAATATTAAGACAAGTGTTTACAACATAAATTATTAGATTTAGTGTTATACTTAGCAATATAGCACTGCATATGAATAAAAATGACATCTGTTTTTTTTTGTCTTGTTTATGGTGAAGTGCTTCTAAATTGCAAATTGGGTGTTATATTATTCTATAGTACAGTTTAGTAATTTATATTACATTATATTTGTGTATGTGTTCTACCTGTTTTGTCTCACTGTATTATATTATGTGTTTCTTTTTTTTTATTATTGGCAACCTTCTGTAAAGGAGATAACTTCTCTGTTGAAGGAAATAAATAAATAAATAATATCATAACTAAACTAAAATGACCTCCGAGGTGCAACAACACTTTGAGAACTGTTCCTTGTCAAGTAACATTCAATGGTGAAGTGTGGTCAGCGCATCGAATATCATGGCTGCAATTTTCTGGTTTTCTAAACTGGAGCCAGCTACTACTTGTTATCAGGTGGCTCCACAATTGTTCTCATGATGCTGGGTCAACATAGATATTTTGGAGCTCCCACTGGAGATCGAACTCCGAACCACTACAGTTGTGGAAACAGTGATGGATGGCATGGTATGTCAAAATTATACAAGTCTCGTATACTTCCCTAGGATGACACGTGTTTCTACACAAATAACATTGTAGAACGAGAGGGTAAGACGGAATACTTAATGTCTAACAACATGGAATGACTACTAAATACAAACAAATGTTCATTTTTTTTTTCAACACAGATCCTTTTAGAACCCTTCTTTACACATGAAGATGATTGAAACAAATATGTATGAATAATTTATTTACAACCCAATATTTGAAAAACAAATATCCCTATCCATCATAAAAAATTAATTATAACATTAAGAAGTGAAAATGAAGAAATAAAATATTTAGTGCTAGTTAAGACAATTGCAAATCGTTCTTGTTTCTCATATAATATGTCTATGCCTGCGAAAAACAATCAGAGCAATGAATGCAAAGAACAATATCACAAAATCTTGTTGTCGCCTACCATAACAATGAGCATTAATATTGAACTCGGTGGCAAAACCAGAATAGGCAATGTGTGGAAAAGTGGGATATGTAACCCCGTCATGCTCCACACAGTCTTGCTCCGAAGCAACATTTTTAGGTTGTCATAATATCGAGAAAATTGTGCATTGGCAAAAAAAACAATGACTGTCTTGGAAACTCAGGAAACCATGCAGCAACATAGAGTACAAAGAGAGCCAAAAAATAAGTTTCCAGCTGAAAGAGCAAATATAAAGTTGCAGTATTGTAAAATTGCGCACGAACTCATGGAACTGACGAAATGACGACTCGAAATTATGTTAGTAGCTGTTGAACTAATGGATACTACTGATAACGTTAAATAAATCCGATAGATATCGCTGCATGGTGGGGAAAAATAATATGGCTACATAAGTAGTGTTATTTGACCTATTACTGGGACAACAAATGAAGAGCTCATATGATTAACAGACCGATTTGGCTACACTTAAAACTATGTCAAGATGCCCATATGGGTCAATTGCCCCAAGTGTGCTATGCTGTCAAGTCCCAAGAATCCTGAATTCTAGTGTACAAATGATAAATTACAGTGTACAAATAAAGAAGCCTCAACAGACTGATTTGGCCATGTATGCAAAAGCTGAATCTGTCAGTCTGTTGTCTGTAAGCCTGCTAAAGATATAGTCTGCTTGATATTGTTATGGCTACACTTAAAACTAAGCCAAAAATGCTCATAAAACCCACATTCACCCACGCAAACACATATATACTTCCGGTCCACTTCCGGTCCACTTGACACACCTGTGGGTTTCTCCAATTTTTAGCACACTTCTGAACCCAACTTATATTTTGTATTAAGTATAGAGTTTTGATTTGGACCCCAAGAAATTTTATATAATAAACCAACAACAAAAAATGCCAAAGCCAAACATATTAACACACTAAGACACACTTAATATACACACTAAGTATACAAAGCACACTGCTGAACCCAACTGATATTTTGTATTAAGTATAGAGTTTTGATTTGAACCCCAAGAAATCTTATATAATAAACCAACAACAAAAATGCCAAATCAGAAATATTGTAATCAATGCAATAAGAATATATCCAGCCCTAATTGGGCTAGGAACCGGCATAATTGTGATCCAGAAAAATGCAGAACACCCACAAAAATATGCCCAAAATGCCATAAAATATTAAGTAAAGCATATTACAATAGGTAAGCCAAGGCCCTCACGGGCTGTAGAGCTATGGGTTGGGTTATTACAATAGGCATAAGTGTACTTGTTATGTACAGCCTTCTACTTCATCACAGCCATCTACATCTTCATCTGGTCTAAAAAGGAAGCTTGAAATACCCAATAATCATAGACCAGCAAAGCAGCCACGCTATGCACCCATTCATAGCAGTTTTAATGGCCAACTAAGGGATTACAGTTTTGTATCAGAGCCAAGATGTGATATTAAGAATTTTTTGAACAGTATAAATTCTGATGTGCGGGCTATTCTAAATAAACAAAATGGCTCTTATAAGCTGTCCCTCAAATTGTTTACACAATATAAAAAATCAAATGGCACAAAATTTACACAGCCCCACATAACAGAAACTGTACCTGTATACTCAAATACAAATTTAGACAAAATAATAAGCAGTTTGATAGAACAATTAATTATTAAACAGTCTGAATTTGCTGCTAAAGAATCAGGATGGAGTTTATGTGGAACTCCACATAAGTTTTATATTAATATTTCTAAATTTAACCCATTACAAGGATCTACATATCTGCCATTACCTGCCAATATTAAAAGAACAAAAAAGCCGTGGTTAACATAGAAAATAATGATGAGAAATGTTTTTTGTGGTGTATTTTAGCTGCTTTGTTTCCAGTTTTAAGGCATCCTGAGAGAATAAGTTATTATAAACAACATGAACATGATTTTGATGATGCTATGGAGGGCTTAGAATATCCAATGTCCGTTCAGAATATTGATAAATTTGAAAAAAAGGCCAGGGATATCAATGGTAGGCCATTATCTATTAATGTATTTATTTGTTCTACTGGTCGTGGCAATTGCTTGATAGAACCTCTCAGAATCAGTACACTTGATGATGATTCTGCTGTCCCGATTGATCTGCTCTTAATTGAAGAGGATGGCACACACCATTACACTCTGATACACAGTCTTGAAGCTTTAGTCAGAAAACAACAGGGCAAATCCAATACAATATTCAAGTTGTGTAGAAGATGTTTGACTGTATTTGATGGTAGAAAAATGGTGAATAGTGTTTATGAAAAGAATACAGAAATTGCTAAAAACAAGTTAGTTGAGCATCTGAAATACTGTGGCAACCATAAACCTGTTCATATGGTTATGCCTAAGCCAAATGAAAATGCAAAATTCAAAAAATTTGAAGCCTTGCTGGAACATCCAGCATATATAGTTTGTGATTTTGAATCAAACCTCAAACCCCTTGCATTAAGCAGCCCAGATCCTGATGAATCTTCAAGTACATCATACCAGTTACATGAACCTTCTAGTTTTTATTATGTGGTTGTACAGGATGGTGTTGTTAGTGAAGAATATTTATACATGGGACCAGATGCCATCAAAGAATTTGCACATAGAATAGAAAATGAGTGCCATTATATAGCCTCTAATGTGTTGTTAAAATCAAAACCTATGTTGCCTTTAACAGAGGATCAGATTGAAAATTTCAACAATGCAGAAAAATGCCCGGTATGTGATTCTGAATTTTCAGATATAAATATCAAGGTGAAACACCATTCCCATACAGATGGTAAATTCAAAATGGCTCTGTGTAATAGCTGTAATATTAAGATCCAGAGACCAAAATTTGTCCCGATATTTTGCCATGATGCATCTAATTATGATTTTCATCATCTGATCAGGTACGAGGGTTTTGACAAGCAGAATTTAAATATTTTAGCAGAAAATGATGAGAAATATATAGCTATTAGCAAAATAATTAAAGTTAATGGTGCTCCCATTCACTTAAGATTTCTTGATTCCTACAGAATTCTGTCAGCTAGCCTGGCTACACTGGCCAGTCAATTATCTGATGACCAATTCAAAATCACATGTGCTATGTTTCCAAATCAGGACCTGAAATTAATTAGGCGGAAGGGTGTATACCCATATGACTATGTTACTGATTTTTCTAAATTTCATGAGTGTGCTCTGCCTTCACAACAAGAGTTCTACAGTAAACTTAGGGCATCCGGAATCACTGATGATGATTATCACCATGCCCAGTTGATGTGGACGAACTTAAAATGCCAGACATTTGGTGATTATCATAAGGCATATTTAAAACTTGATGTAACTCTCTTAGCTGATATACTTCAGGCATTTAGAAAATCATCGATGAAAAATTATAAACTGGATCCAATGTATTTCTACAGTGCTCCAGGCCTAGCATGGTCAGCAATGTTTTTGAATACTAAAATGCAATTGTATTTAATCCAAGATCAGGATATGTATCTGTTTATGGAACAATGTATAAGAGGAGGCATGGTGCAATGTTCTCAGAGATATGTGACAGCAAATAACAAATATATTTCTGATTATGATCCAGCACTGCCATCAAATTTTGTACTTTATGTGGATGCAAACAGCTTGTATGGTTATGCTATGATGGATAAACTGCCATATGCAGGGCTTGAGTGGGTTGAAGATTTTAATATTAAGGATCTTCAGGACTTTGATGACAGTGACTATGGCCTGTTCTTAGAAGTTGATCTGACAATTCCTGAAGATTTACACAACAAGTTTTCTGATCTGCCCCCAATTCCTGAGGTTGAGTGTTCACCTGGCTCTAAACAGAAGAAGCTAATGATGACTCTGGAGCCAAAACAGGGTTATGTCATATATTACTAAAACCTTCAGTTCCTGATGCATCATGGTGTTCAAGTGACCAAAGTTGGCAAAGTCTTAAGGTTCAGGCACTCAAGATGGTTGAAGCCATACATTGATACAAACACCGAGCTTCGAACATGTGCAATAAGCCAATTTGATAAGACCTTGTTTAAATTGATGGTCAATTCAGTGTATGCAAAACCATAGAAAATGTCAGAAAACATACTGATGTTAAATTAGTTACTGACCCCAGCCGGAGCAAAAAATTGATAGCAAAGCATAATTTCAACTACAGAAGAATTTATGATGACAATATGGCACTCTTTAATATGAAAAAAACAAAGATTAAGTTTGATAAGCCTATTTATGTAGGGGCTGTGATATTAGAATTGGCCAAATTACACATGCTAGAGCTCTATTATGATGTGCTCAAGCCTTTTTATGGTGATCGTGTAAAACTGATGTACATGGACACAGATAGCTTTATTCTTGATATTCAGACAGAAGATGTCTATCAAGATATATCACAGCCTGCATTGCTTGAATATTTTGATACTAGTGAACATACAAAGATTCAACCCCACAACAAAAAGGTGCCTGGCAAGTTAAAAGATGAGACACTTGGTGACGTTATTGTGGCATTTGCTGGGTTAAGGGCCAAGATGTATAGTTTTGAAACATGTAGTGGTGCTGTTGCCAAAAAAGCGAAGGGCATTGGTAGAGTAACTGTGGACAAAGAGCTCCAATTTAAAGATTATGAAGATTGTCTCAAATCACAGAGTTCAATCAGAACATCAGAATGCAGAATCCAGAGTAAAGATCACTTGTTGACTACAAATGTTGTAAGAAAAGTGGATCTGGATCCACATGACGATAAGAGATGCATTTTATCATGTGGCATACATACTCTACCATGGGGTCATTGTGACTTGAGAAGTGGCAAACAATGCCCAATCACAGAGCATGATTTGAAATAAATAAACATGCCAATGAACTTATTTGGGTTCAAAAAACAAGCTATTATGGACCTGCCAACACCACCACCCTCTCCTGATATACAATCTATGATATCTAAACTAAGTGGTTTGTTAATTATTCATCTGAACAGCATACTTACAGATGTTGATGATAAAACAGGTAAAACATTGTACATATTTAACAATAACTTAAACCACTACCAGTTACCTGTAGGTGGTCAATTACAATTTATTACAACTCCCGAGGGTGATGTCAAGGTTTCAGTAGGCAGAAATATTTATAGAATTAGGCACTCAAACATGGTTTCTGGCACTGTATATACTGTCTCTGCCGGTGATTGCTTATATATTGAGGTCCCGGGATATTATGACAAGCTTATACCTTTTTTTATAGAATTAAGAATTAGATATTTTATAATAAATAACCACTAAAATAAAAAAATGCCTAATGATATATTTGGCCATACAAGGCATGAAGATCACAGTGATGAGATTCTGATGCTTGATGTCAGAGTCAAAAAATTAAGAAGTGATTTACAAGCTTTACAAACCACACTCAATGCCAGTCTTCAACTAGAAATTACAAATTTACAGTCACAATGCATGGACCCTCTTCTTAAAATTGATTCAGAACTCAAATTATTGCTTCAAAAATATACTGACTTGGCCACATTAGTTAATTTTCAAAATTTAGGAGGAGGCTATAGCAGCTCTTCAAGCCAAATTTAAGACTCAGGCTACCAACTCTGAGCAATTGAAACAACAATTAGAAGAGCAGATTATTAATGTCCAGACACAGCTCCAAACAACTGTCAAAAGCATAAAGTCACAAGAAGATTTTGATCTAGTAATTTCCACTCTAAAAGAACAGATTCAATCACTGGAGATTCCTAATCTGGACCCTCTGAACAATGCCATAGAAAAGAAAAAATTGAGACACTTGAGAATTTTATGAACAACCTACCATCTTCTGATGCTCTGAGTACTATAACTCGGAGTGTGGCCAACATCAAACTGCAACTTGAGACATATGAAGATTTTGGAAAAATTCAGAGTACCATAACTCACCTTGAGGGTACCATAGCAGCAGTACAAAGTGATCTGATAAATGTACAAGTAACTCTAGAATCTCGCTTGCCTGGTATTGTAGACACCCTTGTCAGTGTCCAACAACAAATCACCAAACTTGAAAACCTCAACACTGAATCTGAGCTATCTCATTTTCATCACTTGATCGATGATATCCAAACAAAACTTGAAATTTTACAACAATCAACATCTACTCAGGCAGACATAGCCCTGTTCCAAGATGCTATGCGTAGTGTGGCTGATGCTTCTGAATTAAATGATGTGAAATTGGCACTTGAATCTTTGCAGAATACTGTAGCCAATCTGCCCACATCACAGGAACTTAAAAATATTAAGAGAGCAGTGAATCGCATATTGAAATCAGAAGATATCAAGAATATCCAGACAGAGATCAAACAGCTTACTCAGACAGTGGCCACTCTACCAACTAATCAACATATTAATGAACTTTATGCTCTGTTTGAGGATATCAGAAGACAAGTCCATGATCTTACTGCTCAAAATTCAAAATTGGCAGTTGTTGAAAATCTACAGCAAATTGTAGCTAATATCAAGCAACAGCTAGGGACCATGGAATCCAACCAAGCAAATACTCTGTCTGTTTTTGCCACCCAGCTTCAAGAGATTGTACAACAATACAAGAAACTTGCTGTAGACATAAGAATCAAACCAGGCCACGATGAGATTGTTAGGACTATCAATGAGCATCTTGAATCTGTAATAAGCAGATTGCTTACAGCAGAAAAAGAAATAACTGGCCTAATCGAGAATCCTAAGCATACAGTAATTCTTGAATTGTACAGTATCCCCAACAAAGAATATGATTCACCATTTACACCAGGTGGCAAAATATATATGCTGTCCCCTGCACAATTTTATTACCAGTTATTTGTTGGAGGCACACTCAGACCAATCAAGATCAAATATTGGCTACAACCACAGGCACACCACTACCCTACTTTATCAATAACTAATGCTGACAACAAACAAAAAATCACCAGGGTAGAGTTAGAGGATTTTACAGACCCCAATACATTAGAGACAGCTTATGCTGAAGATGATGGTTCCCTTGAATTTAAAATACAAATAGGAGACAAATTATATTTTGAAAATCCTGTAGTATCAGCTGCTGTACACCCCATAGTTGCAAAATTCTTGTTTACATACTATGTCTAGACAAATTATTGTTGATGAATTACACAGACAAGCAAGACATAACTTTAAGAGATTGCCAGTGGTTACAAAAGGCATAGATGATTTATGGCAGCGTGACTTGGTTGAAGTGGCAAGTGGACAGCTGAAAAATTTAGACAAGATCAACAAGGGCAACAAGTATATACTTACTGTTATAGACACATTTTCAAAATATGCCTGGGCTGTGCCACTCAAATCCAAGACTGGAGCATGTGTTACAGAAGCCTTCAGGACAATCATCAATCAGAGTGGAAGATCACCACGCTATCTACAAACAGATAATGGCAAAGAATTCTATAATGTGGTGTTCCAACAATTTATTAAAAGCCAGTCAATACAACATTACTCGAGTTACAGTGATCTTAAGGCCTCTATTGTAGAAAGATTCAACAGAACCCTAAAAAATCATATGCATAAACAATTTACCCTTCAAGGTAATTATAAATGGCTTACAATCCTGCCAGAACTTCTAGATAGATATAACAACTCGGTCCACACCACAATCAACATGAGGCCCTCTGATGTAACTTCATCTGATGAGCAAAAATTGATCAGTACTGTTTACTATCCTAAATACTAACCAACAACAAAAAAAGCTAAATACAAGGTTGGTGATCAAGTAAGAATCAGCAAATATAAGCACTTATTCAAAAGAGGCTTTACAAGAAACTGGAGCACTGAATTATTTACAGTGCTTCAAGTTAAACCTGGGACCCATAACACATATATAACAAAAGACCATCGAGGAGAAATTCTCAAAGGCAGGTTTTATGAAGAAGAACTCAGCAAAACTAAACAGCCTGACACATATTTGATAGAGAAAGTGATCCGCAGAAAAGGCAACAAGATACTGGTCAAATGGCTAGGTCTCCCAGAACACAGCTGGATCGAGGCAAACAAAGTGATACTATGAACACCTGGGATGTTATAAAGAGACTACCAGATCCTGAACAGCAGATTAAGAGAAATGGCAAGCTGCTGCCTGATAATATTAGATGTCTTATTGTTGGGCCATCAGCTTGTGGTAAAACTACACTAATGATTGATAATTTTTTATTGGCACCCAACTGGTTAGATTGGAAAAATAGGCATTTGTATGTCTTCTCTAAGAGCTTGGAACAATTAAAATATCAGCAGCTGATGAAGCTATATGATGGACTGGATATAGCCACCTTTGAATCAGATGTTAAGCTACTCCATGACTGTCTTGATAACTCTGTTGTTGTATTTGATGATATTATACTGGATAATCAAATCAAGGTTAGAAATTTTTTTACACAGGGCCGACACAAAAACATAAATTGCTTCTACCTGGCACAGACTTTTTCTAAAATACCAAAACAGCTGATAAGAGACAACAGCAATTTTATATGTGTGTTTCATCAAGACCATACCAACCTCAAACACATACATGATGAATATGTAGGTGGGGACTTGAGCTACAATAATTTTTCTAAGTTTCGCAGTAGGTGCTGGAACCAGGACAGTTATGGGTTTGTCACAATTGATATGACAAGGAAAGCCAATAGTGGTAAATATAGAAATAAAATTAACAATTTTCTAGACATTGAGACATATATAAATAACCATGAAAAGGCCAAACATTGATGATCTTAAATTAAGAGACTATCTTGTAAAAAGATTTAAGGGATGGAAATCAGAGAACCGAGGAATCTATGAACAACACAAGCAAACAGAACAGCCTATTATTGATGCCATTAGTGAACTGGGTAAAAATATCAAAACTGTTACAGAGCAAAATCAAAATTTGATCACAGAGCTTGTACCTGTAGCTGCTAGGAAAATATTAGATTATCCAATCACCCCACTTTCTAGTATTCATACACCTAGTCCTGTTGCTCCTCGAAGAATTGAGGCTACTCAGGATCCTATTGAATTGGGTCTTCTTGCTCAAAAATATTTAAGCACACCTAAAGACAACAAAGATGAGGTTTTTGGTTTATATGCTGACACAGAGGTTGATGGTAGCATCATACATAGAATTGGTAATTTTAGAGTAACATTTATGGGAGATGATCTAATAGTATATTCAGAATCTCATCTTGGAGAAAGAGGTGGTTTTGTTAAGTATTCTGGCACACCTGGATTATGGGAACTGATGACTAGGAAGAGACCTGGCAACTATACAGATCAAGACTATGAGCACTACAAAGAAATATTAATAAAATCAGATGCTTTATACCAGAACAATGATCCCACACAAAAAAGAGTCAAGTCTAGCAGTGGAGCAAAATACAACAACTTAATCAAGCCCATATGGTCACAGATCAAGACAGGTAGTGGGATCAAACAGTACAACACATTGCCTAAAGAATTTGTCTGGGTTGATGATGTCAGGAAACTTGTAGATAGGTTGCTGGTCATAGCTGGCGAAGAAAATGCTGGTAACCACAATTTTTACAATGAAAAGATTGGAATTATGGACATGATAAGCACCAAATTGTCTAATTTTATAGTGAATGACACTAAGGGCATTGGATATCTTATAAAAATTATTAATACTCTACCACCCAAATTTTGGAATATCTCTGAGGGTCGGGGGCTGGTTAATGACATCATAAACAAGCTGCCATTTGAGCTACACATACCAGGCTATCAGTATTGAGGTCCAGGCACCAAACTAAACCATAGACTAAACAGAGGTGACCCTGGTGTTAGTCGCCTAGATGCTGCTTGTAGAGACCATGACATAGCATACAACACACATTCTGATCTTGACAAGCGACATGTGGCAGACAAAAAATTAGAAGAGGCTGCATTTGGTAGATTTGTAAGCAAAGATGCTTCTTTGGGTGAGAGAATAGCAGCATTGGGGACCACCATAGCTATGAACACCAAACAAAAACTGGGGTGGGAGTTGTAATAGATTAAATAAATTAGCTACAATTTAATTGAACTAGTTAATCCCAGAATATGTATATAATAAACCAAGAATGAAGGCCTAGGGTGTTATGTATCAGATACCTTATGCAGGTCTTAAATCTCTTAAAACTATTGATAGTCTTCTAACCAAAAAGCAGCGCAAGAAAAAAATTCTTGTCTTGCCAAGGGCCATGGTATGAAATTATTACTTAGTACCCCCCAATTAAAAAAAATACAGCAATCTAGAAAAAAATTGCATACAGGGGGCTTTATATTTAGTATCCCTGTTATCTTAGCAGCCCTTGGTGCAGTTGGCAGCTTAGCAGGGGGATCAGCTGCTATAGCAAAAACAGTAATAGATGCCAAGAAGAATAAGGTAGAATTAGATGAACAAAGGCAAAGGTCTTAAGAAAATTATGAATAAGTTTAGAAAAACAAGAGCCGCTTACAAACCAAGATATTGAAGCTTTAATTAAGCCACTAGGCATCAAAAATTTTAGAGGTGTGTACATGTCTGATTCTTTACCAGAAAAAACACTCAAAAAAGAGTGTGGCATAGTCAATTTGGATAAGTACAAAAATCAGGGCACTCACTGGATCTGCTATCTTAAATATTTAAACAATGAAGCATTTGTGTTTGATTCATTTGGAGGTGTTCCACCTGAGAATTTAGTAAAATATCTAAAATCAACTAATCTTTATTACAATAATGCCCGTGTTCAAAATTTCAAAGATGTTAATTGTGGACATCTGTGTTTATCTGTTCTTAGATATCTGTCTCAAATAAATAAACCATCAATTGAAAATTTTCAAAAAGCTTTGTGGTATCTAAAACATCATGGGAGTATTCCATCTCACCAGCCAAAATTCAATATTGAAACTCAGATTACATGATCATATAGTATATCCCAAAACAATAGCTCTCAGAGCATTCTATGGCATGTACTTGATCCCTAATATTACACACCACAACAACACAATCACAGTTGGTGACCAAAACATTGTCATCACTCCAGGGCAGTATAATCTGTCTACTCTAAATGCTCAGTTACACAGAGGTATAGTGTTAACTCAAAATTCTGTCACTCACAGAGTAGAAATTGTGTCTGCTACAGAAACTGTAGATCTGGGTACTATAGGAGAGCTGTTAGGATTCCAGAACAACACAAAACGTGAACCAGCCATCAAACACACTGCTATTAATATACCTAAATTCTTAGCCATAGAGACTCTGAATATTCACTGTAATGTGGCCGAGGGTATGATCACCAAATCAGATGGCATAGGCACTCACAAACAAACTGGCATTATTGCAACATTCAAGCCTAACTCTGAATTTATGGAACCGATCATCTACACTCCATCACCAACATTATATTTTCCTGTGTGCCATAATAGAATAGATTATATTGAGTTGATGGTCACTAATGAAAAAGAAGAATTAGTTGATTTTGCTGGAGCCACAACAACTTCTATCATAGAAATTAATATTTAAATAAAAATACATACAAAAATAAATAAATAAATAAAATGGAAAATATTGAGAGTTATGAGCTACAATCATTCCCTCCAAACCGGAGGACCTTTGCAAATTTAAATCAAGCCAACACAGAGATTGAGGTTGACCTTGATGTAGGGGATGGCTTTATACACCCTCACAGAGCAGACCTATACATCAAGTTTGATGTTGTAAAGCTCGATGGTACAGATTATCCGGCTAACTCAAATATAAGATTGGTAGACAATTTTGTGCAACATCTGTTCTCTGAAATTGAGATTAGAAAACATGGTGTTGTTATAAACAGAGTAGACTACCCTGGTATTACCTCTACAGCTTTGGCCACACTAAAATTATCCAAGACCGAGGCCTCATACTACAAAATAGGTGGATTTGAGGCTGGTGATAAAATAATATCTAAAAGCCACACAGTACTGTTCCCTATGCGCCTGTTGCCAGGATTCTTCTCAGATTACAAAGAAATTATGTGGAAGGGTGGTTTAAGAATTACATTTAGAAGAGCTGCTAATGATAATAATGCTTTGATGAGGTACAGTACATTAAACTCTACTGGTGCAGCTCTGCCTAATACCCTACCTGATGAAGGCAAATGCCTTATTCAGACTATGGAGCTAAGAATTCCAGTAGTTGAATATGAAGCCAGTTATGCTCTTAAATACAAAGCAGATATACTAAAAAATCCACAGGTGCCTTTACAATTTTATACATATCAATGTGTGCAGAAGCCTGCCACTGGTAGCTATTATAAATTTGATGCTACAAACTCATTCTCTAGTATACAATATGACATGCCAGATTTTGTGGTGGTACTGTTTCAGACTGGAAGAAACAATAATCAAGAAAAAAATTCAAGTAAATTTGATAACTGCAACATCAAAAACATATATCTTAAAAATGGCAGAAATGAGGTGTTCCCTAGAGAAAATTATAATTTAAACATGTCCAAGGATGATTTTCTTAAATTATATGAGGCATTTACAGCATACAAAAGGGTCACAACTGGCAATACTGACATGTATTACTCACCAGATGAATTCAAAACACAGAGACCCATGTTTGTCATCAACACCTCAAAAAGAAAACAAGTTGTGGTTAATGACAGGACAAATATTAAAATTATCTGTGAATTCCATGATACACTTCCTGATGACACCATATGTAGTGTTATTCTTATAGGTGAAAAATCATATGTTTATGATGTAAGAAATGAGAGAGTCACAGAGCAATTCTAGAAAACCTCTGCATAATGCATTATTTTAGTATTAGATATATGAGTTGAGCCTGGTGTCCAATTAAAATATTCGGGTTAACATATTAATACTCTGAACTTATACCGGAAGTAGACCGGAAGTGGACCGGAAGTGGACCGGAAGTAGGTGTGTGGGTGGGTGTTTTATGAGCATCTTGGCCTAATTTTAAGTGTAGCAAAAACAATATCAAAAGGGCCATTTTTTAACAAGCTTATGGACAACAATTTGGCAGATGTGGCTTTTGTAAGTGTAGCCAAATCAATGTGAGGGGGGTCATCATTTCACAGGAAATTCCCGAGGGCTTTTTTACAAAAATCTTGGGTTAGACAGAGTAGCACACTTGAGCAATAAGCTCATATGGACATCTTGACATTGTTTTAAGTGTAGCCAAATCAGCCTGAGGAGGGCTCATAATTTGTTGTCCCAGTAATAGGTCAAATAACACTACTTACATAATATTAAAAATACCACGGTACCGCCTCTTGTCCCTGTTTTCTTTATTCGCATATCAGTGTCACTTTCCATGTCCATTTGTACTCTGTCCAGAGAATCTCTGGAGCAACAAACGAAAGCAAGTCTCTGCACAAGTAAAACATCTACAAGAGGCTTTGAATAATATGTTAAGAGAGCGAACAAAATGTTTATTTTTTCAGTTTATGCTATGTGGTTGTCATGATAACATACGTACCCCCGAAGCAGGGGGTCCTCAATTTGAACTCTAGTAAGGTACACATGACTGTTTTCTTTTATTCTCTTTTTCGATGTTGTTTTCATCATAATTAAACCTAAAGTTTAGAAAAACGTAGCAACATGGTAACATAAAATCAACAAATTCGTAACACACGCACACACATTTATTACATATATGCTTCATTTCTTAATTTTATTTGAAAAATTGAAATGGGTTGTAGATAATGTTATATGTTTATAGTTGTTAATACTAGATTCCAACTTGCCGTAATAATTCTGCAGGTGCAGAAAAGGAAAACAATATAGTTTAATGTAATATGATATAAAACTTAACATAAGTGTTAGAAATTTCAGCATTGTTTTGTGTATGCAAGCTAGAAATACTCTGTCAAATTTCTGATGCTTGCAGTTTCCATTCTGTGATACTGTTGAATTAACTAGCTAACCAAAACGAGAGAACATCATTACCACGTTTAAACAACGTTCCGGCTGACTGTAAGAAAACACAACAGGAAAAAAATATATCGGCGCGTGTATGTATTCATGTGCAAATACATAGGTTTTTGCGATAAAATCGACCACCCATGGTGGATACGTGGTAAAAAATTAAAAAAAGACCATGTTAAGTACAGAAAGTAGAGCAAAATGAAAACCGGATTTCAACGGTTGTGAACGTTTGTCACATCTTTAAACCGCAAATAATCGTACACATGGTCTATTTCACGTTATTTTTTATGCAGAAGTAAGTTTGAAAATGGAGTGATAGTACAGCGTTTCATTTTCCATTGCTAGTATGCTTTGGAATTTCTTCTTTCTACCAGGAAGTTGGCTAAACCTAATGAACATCAAACAGCATATCTTGCTTTCAATTTCAGTATACCCTTGAATTCATATTGACATAATTCTAAATAGCATCGATGTGGCATGAGACTAACAAACCAGGTATCGAAAATGAACTTCATAAATGTTCATAAATGTATATTTTGTGCATTTTGTGCTCATATTAAATGTTATTCAAAAACTCTCGAATGGCATTTCTTCATAACACTTCTCTCCCACCTACGTAAATAAAATTCAAGAGAGGGAGTTTAGTTTTCTCCCATTGCATGTTATGACCAAAAAATAAATAATCGAATGAAGAAAATTAATCCTTTCTGCTTGCTGTGTCGTGAATGTTAACTAGAAAGAGAGAAAAGACTTCAAATCATAGGCGCGCCGAGAAATGGGATGATAATGGCAAATTATACTCGTGGTTTCAGATTTTATATTAAAAAAAGTTTGGATAAATGGAAATGGGAAAATAAGCATGTATGTTCCTCTATTTGCACCTCTATTCTTCTCTTACAAAATTCCTCCTTAGGCTTTTGCATAACTCGTATTCTCTTTGAAACAGGAAGACTAGTAAGGCGGAAGAAATTTAGTGGAATTCTTAATAATAATAGGATTAATGATTGCAATTTTTCAGTGGTTACGTCGAAACAGAGTGCGAAGTTCTTGTCAAGATAAATATATTTATTTTGGAAATTTGCTGAATATTGTTTAACGTTATTATGCGAAACCCTACAAGTGCGGCGACGTTGAAGGGAAGTACGACCAAAAAAAATCATCTATATATGCGTAGATGCAACCGCAAATTCGTGCAATCGTAAATAATGCAAAAAAAAAAAAAAACAACTATAAAAAGACTTGCCGCAAAATGAAGCTAAGGAAAACAATCTATATAGAGATTCTGCCGCAAATAAACATTCCATATTAAGGTCAAAAGTAAGGTTCCCCTGCATACAGCAAATGTGCCATGAAGGCACATTTAGGGTATGTGAGGGTAAGGCCCCACACCCCAACTACATATTCTCGATCTCTGCCATTTTGGAGGTGATGTAATCAGCACCATGCTCCAGCTGCTTTTACCCTCCAGGGTTGGCCCCAGATACATATTGATTTGAGGCTGGGTGATCTCCAGAACCATTTTATGCAGGGACTAGGCCGGTAAAATTCCGACCTCAGAACACCCATCAGAGGAATCGAACCCGGGTCTCCCACATGGCAGTCAGACACCCAACCAACTAGACCACTGCGGGTCTAATTCCATTTTGCAAAGAAATATTTTTCAGGAACTGAGAAAGCATCATCAATGGATTCTTTGATTGCCAATAGCCCACATAGACTAATAAAGCACGAAAAAGTGTCTCTAAAATTGACTTGCCGCAATACAAAAACCGTTAATTTTTCAAATACCGTCTTTATGTAGACGCTCCGCAAAAAAGGCCCAATTTTGGAGAGTTTATATATAGTTCCGCAGCAGGGAATGGGTTCAATATATTTGAATAGATAAAATCAGCTACCGGGTATTAACACATGTTTTGTAAAATTTTAGTTTAGTTAAACAAATTGTGCCCTAGACAGACAGTTGTACTTTGCGAAATAGCATTTTCTCCTCGAGAGACGTAAGAGAATAAATATTTACTGCACAATTCCCAGGTTAATCGCAACATGGTGGTACTGCAGTGTGATTCATATGTTACTTCACGAGACAACTATTGTTAACCTGCACTACGCGCCGCTGTTTAATGGGCAATTCTCTTCATATGAATTGCTGGACAAGCACATCGTGTTGCTGCGTGTGGATATTTAACACGTTTCTCTCGGTTATGACTACTGAACACTGTGTAGCTAAGTAATCGACGGTTAATGCATCCAGTTGTTCGAAATTACCGTATAGGTGTAATTTCGTTCGCTGGCTGGGCGAACACAAAAGCAGATTGTGTAGCGACTCACAATAAAATCCTCCCTTGCAACACCAAAATCGATAAAGCCTGAGTCGTGTGGGACGAACAGTTGCACAAAAACCAATATTAAGCGTGTGCAATTGTAATGTCTTCATAGCATCACCAAACTCAAAGTCAGTTGCGCGTTATGCCACAGTACACATGTTGAATTCAAAACAGACATATGCACGAGTCTTGAAAAAGAACAAATTTCATTTTTAAACCATTTTCAAATGAAAATTTTGTCTGAGCCTAAGTACAAGGCGCTTTGAGTCAAATAGTTTAGGAACCGGACAATCCTATTCCTTCCAATGCCCAAAGCTCATTCACAAAATGACTAATGTTTATTGAAAAAAAAATGGGCAAGATTGGCAGCCGATTTGAGAAGAGCAACTTTATACTTAGTAATCTTCAAAGGGCGAATTGGCACGGATGCTTAGTGTTGTTTCGCTGATTTAATACGCAATCAATCTCCTGCCACACCTGCTTCCAACAGTTTGCAAAGTTTTAGTAGAATCTGCTTTATGCGCGTGGCTAATCGAAAATGCAACTCGTGCTATGAGTGCAAATGAGGAACTAAAATTTGGACTTCCCGGACTGTTGCCTATCGTAAGAAACAATTCGGTTATTTCCTCAAAACGTTTCGATATTTAGTCCAGCGTTATTTACAAAGGATGATGCACGAAATTAAGGGAAACTGTCACGGCTATCATGAAAAACACCTTACTCGCACGAACCTTGCCGTATGCTGTTGATAAATGCAACAACAACAACAATCCCCTCACCCACTCCAGCCGCCTCGATGGCCAAGGGCGTTGAGTCGTCAATTTAATGTCTCGCCACCGAAAGTTCAAGGTTCTTGGTTTGAGCCGCGGCTTGAATATCAACTTTATAACTTTATAGAATCAATAATCAACCTCATATCATAATTGGACAAAAGTGGCAGAAAAGTAATGTAAAATAGAAATATTCAAAATTACCAAGCCAGTAAAATATCTACATGAAAAATGTCCCTACAACAATGATTTTAAAGGAAGATATGAATTAGGATGATTGACTGGTTATCATTCAAGGATTTCCGTTGAATGACATTTTGATGATGATGATGTTAACCCGTAGCGCAACAGCCCATTGATTCCACTCACTCACCCGAGGTGGGAGATCATCAGTTATGGGTAACGTGTGGTCAGCACGACGAACCCCCAGAAGTTGTTGTAGGTTTCCATAACCGGTTTACGTTACTCACTCGTAGCTCCCAAAGTGTTTATGCAAAACGTTCCAGTGACAAGTATGGTGATGTATGAAAAGAGCCCCATGGCATGTAGCCTAGTAATCAAGCTGTTCTAGGTTCGATGCCCGGTGGAGGCACATTGTGGTTCGGATTCCACTTCAAACTATGGGTCCAGTCTTGATTAGCCTATCTGTGCATAAAGTGAACTAAATTAATGATTTACCTGAACATCTGATTGATTCTCGTAAACTCTTGTTTACAGACGATTTAAAGTTCTACAAAAGAATAACAAGTGCCGACGATTGTGCCTCCTTACAACGCGACAGATATAGGTTGAGTGCGTGATGTTCATATAACAAACTTTCCCTAAATGTTAAAAAATGCTCCTCTGTTACATACACCAAGCAAAATACGCCTATAGATTATCAGTATAAAATAAATAATGTTAACCTTAAGAAAGCGGAAAAAGTTAAAAGATCTAGGAATACTTTTTGATTCCAAATTAACGTTCGGCTATCATTTGGACAAAGTAATAAGCGAAGCCTACAAGCTTGTTGGATTTATTATTCGTACGGGCAGGGGCTTCAGAAATATACAAACACTAAAAATATTATATTATTCTCTAGTGCGTACAAAACTCGAATTTGGCTCTGTCATATGGAACACAGAAGTTCAAAAACATGCCACAAATTTAGAACGTGTACAGTCAAAATTATTGCGATACAAGAAATTCAAACTGGAAGGTGAATACCCCAGGTTCGAATCATATAATAACCTATTAGAGTAATTGAAGACTAAAATTGGTAAACACTGTAAGTGCCACAATCATTCAAACACCGTTTTCCACGTTAAACTGTGAAATGTGCCATGCTTTATAATGTGGTAAACGTGAAATCTGGCTGGTAGCCCTGTAAGTAGTTCAAAGGGCGTGTAAAGAGGTCACGTTCTTACGGGCTGATGTGCGGAACGATGCAATTTCCCAACACTTTCGCTTTTGGCACTTACAACGTTTACCACTTTTAGTCCTCAATTCCATATGGACGGACTTGACCACAGAAGGACGACCCGAGACCTTATGCTACTTGGAAAATTTTTTAACGATAAACTCCGATCTCCTCTGTGGCTTTCACAATTCAAAATACTATTCCGAACATTAAAACACGACCCAAGCATGGAACCTTCTATGTGAGCAAAGCGCGTAGAAATATCATGAAAAGGTTTTCGAGAATAAGTGCTTTCTACAATGCTATACAGAAAGAGAATAAAAGCATCGATTTGTTCGCAAAGTCATATTCACAATTCAAGAAAACAGTTATGAATACATTGGCAAGAAAAACAGATGGAAATGTAATGTTATGAAAATCTACAGTATTGTTATTCTATGTATTGTATAAGAAATTGTATTACTATAACATGTACTCTGTAAATTGGTGTAAACCTGTTGAGTTCAATAATAATCTATCTGTCCGTATATATAAAAATGTATGTATGTGTGTGTGTGTAGGTGTGTATATATGTTTGTTCCAGCATAACTCTCGAACGCCCGGAGCAATTTTAACCAAACGTGGTTCACGTATCACTTGCAATCTGGAAAGAATGCTTCTGGGGTAAGACACCCCTGGCACCACTAGGGGCGGGGCGAGAAGGGGTGACATTTAAAAATAAGCCATAACGACCGATATTAAATTCCGCACAAACAGACATCCGTGACTCTATGCAATCCCGCACAACGATAGTGTTTCTCGGGTTGTCTAACATTCAGGCTGTGTTGCGAAAACGACCGATATTCTGTAGTGTGGAATCCATAGTTTTCGTGACACTCCCAATGCGGTTCAACTTCAAGTTCATCACCTATCGGCATGGGGGTGGCCGGGTGAGGGCGGATAAAAAATAAAATGCCACAAATGACCTAGATTAGTGATGAATCTATAGTTTTCGGAGTCTCGAAGCTAATTGGAGACATTCAGGATGAAATAAAATTAGTTACATTTTACAATATAGTTAGAATTTTTTTTTCCTTTCTAATAGAAGATTGCGGTAAATAAATACACGGGCAACGTCGGGTAATCAGCTAGTAATAAATAAATAAAACAGCAACTCAACAACAATTGAGTGTTTTCGAGTAGAGAGGAAGAAACAGTTCCAGAATAAAGCTTGATGCCCACTGAGACGTCGGAAACGCGGCAACAAACTCAACAGATCCGCTTCCGGCGTCTCAGTGGGCGATAACCCTTAAGATAACCTGCAGACTTCTGGCACGAAATTCCTGATTCCGTTCAGCGCTTTTCTCTGTAGTGGGCGTTGCACAATTTTATTTCAATAGAAGCAGACAATAGAAGTTCTGTTGCAGGATATTTCCGTGTTTCGCCGCGTCTCAGTGGGCGTCAAGCTTAAGACTTTATTGCCCAATGTAGGCTATGTAGTGCGGTCTTCAAAATATTTTTTGAAGTTTTCATTTATAGCACTGTTAGTTGTATTATTAATGTTACAAACTAACATTTAACAACATGGAGGAAACTCTTGGGGTTGATGATGGGCAATGGCGTGATCAAATAACCCCCACTATCGGCCGTGATCAAGGAAGTGTTGGCATAACTCCACACACCCTATACGCTACCATGGTGTGGTGCAAAGCACAGGAAGCACATTTTAATATTAACAAAAAGAAAACGAAACACAATAATATGCTGTACTGTTGCCTTTAGGATTAAGTGAAATCATTAAACTACAGCCGGCCCCCGTGGCGGAGTGGTTAGACATAGCGCTACGAGGCCAGGGGTTCCGGGTTCGAATCCCGGCCTGGGCATGGATGTTTGCGAGTGTCCATTCATCAATTTCATCACATAATAACTCATCTCCATCTTCGCAAATTAGCCAAAAGTGGCACAAAAAGCGAAGTAAAATAAAGCAAATCAATCAATCACTAAACTACACGTTTTATATTTCTTATTTTAAAATATTGTAATCTTCATCACTATTCTATCATCAATGTCATGTGGAAAGATGGTCTCCACTCTACGTTTGACGGAACATAGCGTATACTCTCTGAAAATTATAACTACAGCACTGCTTGGACAGTTTGCTACATGTGTCAAAGTAGAAAGGACGATTCCCGATTCTTCTCTTTAGAGCAGGTATCATCTCAGTGAAGAGAACATACGTATCTGCAACTTGATGGGTGGGAATGATTCAAGCGGGATGTGTAAGAACTCTTTCCTACACTCTATCCCGGATATACAGGGTGACAATTAATGAACTGTATGAAATAAAACAGTCATAATTTCTGAACGGTTCGCGTGATGACGTCCAAACTGCGTGGCTGGCCACAGGGCATGATGGGAATTCGTATGCGTATGCGCACGCAACGTGTTGATGTCGGCCATTTGCAAGTGAAAATGTCCTGGAGGAGTATTTTGGGGACCGCATTCTGGCTCTGGGGTACCCGGAGGCCACTGGGAGGGTTCTATATTAAGGAGAAGTGGTACAGAAATAACCCCAAAACCATTGCCGAGCTGAAAACTGCCATTCAGGAGGTCATCGACAGCTTCGATGTTTCGACACTTCAGCGGGTCATGCAGAATTTTGCTGATCGTCTGCCCCACATCATCGCCAGAGATGGCAGACATATCGAACATGTCATAACCTAAATCCGAATGTCTGTAGTGCCGTTTACATGTGCAATACAGTTTGTGTACTACGTGGTTTGTCACTAATTTCAGTTTTATTTAATATAGTTCATTAATTGTCACCCTGTATCTAGAGCAAGCGAACGAAAACAAGAAAAATATGCAATGCCCTGTTACCGCTGAATAAAACAGGGGGGAGTACACAACAAGACGCACCTACTCGAACGGACTCTTAACCTAAGCGTTGCCTTGGAGGATTATTTTTATCTTTAGAGGGTGACAAAGACTCCACCGTACTTCTGAAAGAGGTCGAGATTATGTTCTAACTAAGTAACTAACTCTCTAGCCTTCTTAAACCCGAAGGGTTATGGCTGTAGCAATCAAGCCTTCCATGTGTCCATATCCTGAGCAAGATCTATCCACTCTTTTCCATCCCTACCGATTTCCATTAGATCCATCTCAACGTAATCCCTCCATCTTCGTCTCGGCCTTCCTACAGGTCTCTTGCCATCAGGTTTCCCAACAAGAATTCTGTAAACTCATTTTTCCTCTCTCCCGTGCCACATGGCCTACTTACCTAAATCTTCTTGATTTAATCATTCTAATAATATCTAGATATTATTATAATTTATTTTTATGATATGATTACAAATTATGTAGTTTTAAATTATGTAACCTTCTCCTTACGCATTCACTTCTCAAACCCAAACATATAACCTGTACCAGCTAACTGTAGAGCAGACAAACGAGAACAAGTCTCTGCGCAAGAAGTGACGCGAGACGGCTCCACCAATGAACAGTGACAGGAACATGATTGCATAATGGGCGACTGGAGTTACCCGCTTTCCCAGCTTTGCTCTGGCAGCGTTGCCAACTTTTGAAAACGAAAATACCGTACGCACATGGCAAACGGACCGTATTTTTGTATCCAGGTCCGTACGCTTGGTTTAAGAATTTCTTAGGGAAATATTTACCCCCCCTACCCGCCATCACACGCACATATATAAATACACACAGACACACACACAAGCACCCGTTTTTCAAGGCTGATTATATATTTTAGTTTTAAATTAATTGCTTGTATAGCATTATATGCTAGTTAATCTCGAAGAAAACATGATATATAGTCAATAACGTTGACCAACTGCATCCTAATAACGTAACAGACTAGTAGAGTATTTTAGATGGGAGGAATCGAAGTTGAGATCACCTAAATGTCCTCGAATCGGGTAATTTGATTAAAATCACTTGACTTAAAATTTCTAAATTGCCACGTACTGTCCTTATATAATGAATGAGACACATCTGCAAGCAATCGTATCTGAACAAGATAAAAAAATTACAAGAAATTAGCAGTCGGAGTGAAATGGTAAATATACCTCTGTACGGTGGCTTGTCTGCCAAGAAAAAGCAGGCCCCCGTGGCGAAGTGGTTAGCACATAGCGCTACGACGCCAGGGGTCCCGGGTTTGAATTCCGGCCTGGGCATGGATGTTTGTGAGTGTCAATTCATCAATTTCATCCTATCATCACTCTTCCCCATCTTCGTAAATTAGCCAAAAGTGGCACAAAAAGCGAAGTAAAATAAAGCAAATCAATTAATCTATCAAAACCAAGAAAAGGTAAACTGTCCTTGAGCCCAAAGTTTTGGCACCAAACACAGCCGCTCTGAAGAATTGGGTTCAGGTTTAGAATGTATAATGACGTCTTTCATACAGACTTGTTATTTTTTCCTGTTTGTTTATATAGTTCATGCGGACCTCCTCGATGTGTAGAGGTAACGTCGTCGCCTTGTAATCAAGGTGTCCCGGTTTCGATGTCCGGTGGAGGTATATGTCTCATTGGTTCGGATCCCACTTTAAACTGTAGGCCCAATCTCGATTACCCTTTCTGTGTATAATGTGAACTTAAAACAACAAAGCACACAAAGTTCATGCATGTACAGTCACTGTCGATGCACTGAGTAACAAGCAATTAATGGTTGATGTAGAAAGGAGGTTCCTGTTCATCAATTTTATCAGATTTGTTCTACTACCGTAAGAACACGTTCACAGTCAACATTTGAATGTACTAGGAATAAAACAGCAAGTGCAAATTTTGACAAGCTGTACACCTAGAATACGGACCAAGGTCTGGTCTTAACGTCCGTACATGCCATGACATTTCCGTACATGTACGGTCAGGACCATACGGTTGGCAACGCTGCGCTTTCGCCACTCGATTTCCCTCCTCCTTCTCTGCCGCTATGCGCGGAGAATTAGTATAATTAGTAGTATTTCTTTAATATCCACGAATATAGTGTAGTGGCTTTTATGAAACCAATTAATCAACTTGCAAACTTTCAAAATATATAATTTTGAGAATTTATATTAACTAATATTTCTCTAAGCCGCGAAAAGTTTGAGAGGGCCACGTGAAAACTTCGGAGGAGACAGTGCCATGCACACAAGTAATTTGCGTGTGGGATGTTGTTAGCAGTCTGGTCTTATACAACCTTGACCAGGAGTCTTGTTCTGGTGAAAATGTCGATATATATCTTCATGCGTGTAATAACATGTTCGTCTGGGAGTTTTCGTTTCGGGTGATTTGTTGCTTTGAATTTTAGGTGCATATATTATTGGGTCTGGCGGACACATAACTCTATTAATAGAGGCATGTATAGCCAGATCCTCCAAAAATTGCTATGCTAATTTGCATGTGCTCATATATTTGTGTACAACCCAAATGGGGGTGTTTCGGTGTAGTAAATATTTTTATAATATATTGCATCGCGAATTGAAATTTGCTTGCAATACAATTGCAAATGCGTTGAACAATTGCCTCGCTAAACTATTTGCTTTATTCAAAGTAATATAGTACATTATAAATCGAATATAATCGATGAATTTCTCATAAATCTCTTTTACTAAAATGACTGAAAGGAAAATGAAGTTTGTGCTGCCATCTATGAACCAAAATATAAGTGCGTAATAACATAAAGCTGATCGCATGCTTTCCATGTACGTTGTAAACCTCGCTACGAATGTTCCCTCGAGTAAGAAATAAAGCAAGGTTAAGGGCTGGAATGTCTCTCGAAAAGTGGAAGAAATTAAACATCATATATATATTAATTAGACACACGCATAACAATCGGGGAGGAGGGGAGCTCTAAGTATTCAGAGCTGAGGGAATCCGAGCATTAACTACGAATCAAACTGATCGCTAGTCCAAACACAAATTCGAAGACTTACAAATCTGGAATTTACTTCTTACTCTCAACTTGGTCTATCTTAGTGCACCGAAGTAATTCCAAAGTTGCATCTTGAATAGTATATTTTAAAGCATGGACGTAATTCGAAGCTTTAACTTCGGGGGGTTAAAGGAAAACGATGAAATGTCAATGGAAATTAATTGCATGCATACATATTATATACACATGCCGAGGCTGCAGAGAGGCCCTCGGCACACATACGTACAAACACAGAACAACACTATCCAACAGAAAATTATACTGGTTGTGTGCACAGGCGCCAAAGACTCGATGGCCTACAAATTGTATGTACTACGTGTGAGGTTGATTTTTGGGTGCCTTTCCAGGCCACCCCTTATAGCCTCCTTTATATCGTCAATAAAATATTTGCCAGTAAAATATTTAAGTACTGCGAATTGTTATTCATGGATTCTAACCTACCACAGGAGATGTAAAATGTTATTGTTGAAATTGTTATTAAAATTGTTAAAATGTAGTAAAATATTAATCTCATGATTTGTAATTATTAAGGGCATTTTCTTGTCAAATGAAACACGTCCAACTAGTAAAGTAAAGTAAAGTGCTGCCCTGTGCTTTGCATCACGCTATGAAGGCATATAGGGGGAGAGGAGTTAGGGCCCCACACTTTCTTGATCACGGTCGAGGTTGGGGGTGTTGTGATCAGCACACACCCATGGCCGCCTTTACCACCAGAGTTTTTTCCAGGTACCCACTTTATACGACGCTGGATAGGCGCTGGGGCCTCATAACAGGTGGAAAAAAAATCCCGGTTCTCCCCCGCTGGGGATCGAGCTATAAATTAGCTCTATAAGTGGATGGGCTAGATATTTATGCGTTGCATTTGGAGCAAGGCATGATTTCTATGATATTCTTCGTTGCAAATCTAGCAACAAGCAAGGGTAAATAGCTGCATCGATTTCTGCTGAGGAGCTCCAAAAGAAAGCCAATAATAATAATAACATAGAGTGATTGAATTATGCTTTGAATATCAAAACGTAAATAACTATTATATATACAAAATGATATGACACATGGGGGTGGGTATGGAAAACGAGTCGTGAAAAATGTAATTTAGTTCATTGCGTTTTTTACGTGAAATGTAAAATAAACAGAGGTGTGTATACATATATATATATATTCATTGCGCTCCCTGGGCAAGCGTTATTTGCCCCTTTCAACGAAAAATGTGTTATTTGTCCTGATGGAAAATAATTGTCCTCTCCGCCTAAAAATAAAAAGAAAAGTTTCGTTTGCATGAAGTTACCTTAGGGTATATACTTATGTTTTCACACATTCTCGATCTCCGACATAGTGGAAGTGAGGTGATCAGCACCACGATCCAACCGCATTTATTCACCCAATGATGTGAACTTGGGTGAGACACAGACCCTCTTGTGCAGGAACATTGATGGAACATTTTTCCCAAGATGACCACTCTAACCGGGTCCCCCATGTAGGTTGAAGCCCTAACGACTGGACCACGGCGGTTTCTTCTTCCTTAATTAATCTATTCGAAATTCACAGCAAAGTGAAAGAATTCTCTCACTTTTAAAACAATACATGCAGTAGTAGCAGAATATGAGCATTTTTTTCCCTCGGCATAATATGATAACACGTTTCGTTGTCTAGCCAAGGTTAACGTGACTATTCATACATTACAATACCAGGCACTTTGAAGCGTTCACTCCTGTTTCCAAAATAGCTTACATTTTACGGTTACATTTTACGGCTGTTCTTGTTTCAACTTGCGTTAAGAGAGGTTCGACTTTATGACTTTGTAGCAAATGTAAGCATAATTTTTAACATACACAAAATAAGTATTAAGCATCTGTTCAATAACAGCTTGTATTCACACAGGTGGACATGGAACGTTCGGTCTGCACGGTCAGGGTTGAGCGCCTCTTGCGGAGAAAAGTGGAGGTTCAGCGAGCATAGAAAATCGTATTTGTGAGGACGAAAGCGCCGACGCCGGAAGGATCGTAGTGGACTATGGTTCCCAAAATTTAATTGATAATAATTTATTGTTTTGATTTATTTCACTTCGCATTCCTGCCACATTTGTTTATAACTCGCGAAGATGAATATGATGAAATTGATTAATGGACACACAAGGAACGTCCATGTCCAGATCGGGATTCGAAACCGGAACCCCTTGAATTGTAGCGCACAGTGCCAAACACTCCGTCTGGGAGACCGGCGTTTAAATGCTATTAATAAAGGTACTGCATTAAAATATGTAAACGTTGGTAAAATAACGTCTTTACCCCAAGCCTTTAAAACTGCCATCAAACTACCAAGTCAATGTTGCCCACATGAAGAGCTTTTTTCACTGTCAATACATAGGTTCTGACTAGGAAGAAATTATTGTTACAAAGACAATAGCTAGATATGCATTTTCTGGAACAATATCTTCTGATAATATTTTGTTCACAAATTTTGAAATAACAATGCATTTAGAGCACTCGGGTTTACATCAATTTTCTCAATAGTAATGATGTGGAAAAAAGTAAGAAGAATTTTTAATTTCCTACAGTACCAGACAGTTTTCTTCGGTTAGTGTATATTTTGCAAATTAATGTGTTTATCCTACTCTTACGTCACTTTGGCCAATCGCAACGATGAAGACGAATTTCTTAAACACATATAAATAGGAATGCGTAAAATGTCATTTTTGAGTATTTTGTTATGTTGAATTGTGCTTGTTAAGTCCACTATATGCCCAGATATGCTAAGCTCGACAGCACCTATAGTTTAAAGTGGGATGCGAACCACTATACAATGTGCCTCCACCGGGAATTGAACCCGTGACCCCTTGATTACAAGGCGACGATGTTAATACTACGTCACCAAGGAGGCCATATTTAGTTCGACTGCAGTTAGGAACCGAGATAGGTGGGGCATCAAACTTCCACGTGGAAGGCCTGGTTCGATTTCCGGGGTGGTTGATCTAAGGTCGGAATTTTTCTGGCCTGGTCACCGCATAAAGCCTCTGGGGCTCACCCAGCCTCAAGTCAATGGGTACCTGGTGGCAACCCTGGGGAGTTCAGGTTACCGGAGCGTGGTTCTGATAACATCACCTTGAAAATGGAAGAGATCGAGAATGTGCGAGGCCCTTCCCCCACATCCCCTAAAAGTGCCTTCATGGCACGGTGCTATGTGCAAGGGAAACTTTACCTTTAATTACAGTATTTCCGTTTTATGTGAAAGTGATGCAACAAGACTTTATCAGTTTCATCCCACAATTATCTGTCACCTCGATGTTTACTTACGAAAGAAATAGGAGTTCAAATAGTAATTCAAAGTTTAAAATATCGATTAAAGTAAATCGTTGTACAAAAGAAAATTGTGGTTTGTTCAATTCCTGTACTGTTTACAACTATATAAAAGCACCTTTATAAAGGAATTATACTTTGATAGCTTTCATACGGTTGTTACAACCAACCAATTTTTTTACTCGGCCTATTGTGGATCCTCAACTCATTAAATTTATGGCATGATTGTCCGTTTATAAAAGACCATAAAATGCTTTCCGTTATCAATGCGCGGAGGCTGGAAATTCACCGGAAGTGGACGAATATGCAAACTTTTTTTTTTTTTTAGTCTCACAGGTAACAGTCGAGTTGGTTGAATGGTCGTAATAAAGTGCCTGTATTCCTAAACTATTCCTACTGCCCTGAAATATTCTTATCCCTTGTAAAATAAATATTTTAAAAAAAGAATAGGAAGGCTTCCTCTCATTTCTTTAATCACTCTTTCACTTGCATTTAACCATCCGAAGACAATTATACTTATGTTAGAAAAACAGAGCATTCCAGAAAGAAAAAATATTAATAATTGAAGAATTGAACAAACTTTCCAAACTATGTTTATTTGTACAGAAATAGAAAAAAATATGTTTACACATATTTTTTTATTTCCTTAAATCAAACTGTTCGAACAGTTTACACTATACCAGAAAAAGCCTTTCCGTAGAATAAAGATATACGTATATCTATGTCTAAAAACATACAAGCAATTTTAAGCGTGCTTATTTAGAAAGATGAAATGAATAATCAAAATTTAAGAGTCCGATTTAAAAACAAATAATCAAAAATATATTTTTTTTAAAATCAAAATCATGATTTTATCCACCTTGCTTTGATCGGAACTTATGTACAAATGCTAATCTCATATTTCTATCATCTACTATGAACTCAAATTATTCAAAATCTCAAAATATGATTTGAAGTTTGAAAAATATTAAGTAAGTTCTTAATTTTAAGATTGACTTCTTGGATCGTTACCGGATACATCTTAAAAGACCTTAGATATGTTATTACGTGTTAATTTGAGAAGTACCGTAATAATTAAACACATTGAACATTGCTAAGAAACAGGGGTATCTACAGGAAGGGGGGGATATGAAGCTCTTGATAATGTGGTATATATTAAAAGTCAAGGGATTTATATAGTGGGGCGTGTTCGAACATTATATTTTGGGGACTATGCACACGTTTCAGCGCCGAACGAGTGAAAAGAAAATATGGAGAAGATTAAACATCGCGGAATCCTATGAAAGTATTGACACTCCATTAAATTACTATTCTTAGAAGTTTGCAAAGAGATATAAACATTTTCTGACTCACTTTGCTTGTAATGATGGTTACAACGCGTGTCTGGCATTTTGATGAGGTGATTGTGAAGAATTATACTGTAGCTGTGCTACAAGCATAAACAATAATCTCAGTATTGATAAACCCATAGCTCTACAGCCCGATGAGGGCCTTGGCTTACCTACCGACTGCTGGTCTCTCTCCCACACTGTTCCTCCGTCACCTGTTGTAGCGTGGAGATCTTAGACCAGTATTGGAGTGTCGGGGGATCAGCCCGACGAGCCCCCAGCCGTTGCAGGTCTTCTCGATCGGGTTACGCTCACTCACTCGGAGCTCCCCAATTTCCTCACGATGGTGGGTTGCCACCGGCCCTATACGTAGGCCGAATAAATTCCGACCAGAGCCGGATTCGAACCTACGCCGTTCCGCAGCGAGCGATCTCAAGACGAGTGAACGCCTTAACCCGCTCGACTACGGAGGAGGACAGTATTGATTAATAATATTATTTCCTAAAATATAATGCTCAGTGCTCGTGTACTGCATAATTTAAAGCAGGTGCATGATTTTCATGATGTGGTTCCATTGGCATAATTCGTGTATTATTGATTTTCTGTGTGCTGTAGTAATAGTTGTACTATTAAATGAACTTCGCAATAACCCTTGAACATAACCAAATAAAACCGAAAAATTAATTACGTGAAATTTAAATTTCTAACTTCTTTTTGCAGAATAATTTTACTTTAGCAAGCGAAATTTGCCCTTAAGATAAAATACATGTAATTATTCCTGTGGATTACTATAATAATTATATTTACCCTAACCAGAGGAGGCGAGTTCTTTGAAGAAGGCACATTGTATTATCGTCTCGGCCTTCGGAATTTCTATCTAGAGTTTTGTCAGTCGCGTGCCAAGAATTTTTCAATGGAAGGGGGCCTCCCCGATGGTGCAGCTGTTGCGTCGTCGCCTTGTAATCAAGGGGTCCCGGGTTCGATACCCGTTGGAGGCACACAGTGATTCGGATCCCACTTTAAACTGTAGGTCCAGTCCCGATCAGCCTTACTGTGTATAAAGTGGACTTACAACAACAATTCAATTGAAAGGAAGGGGGGTTATGTGAACTTTTCTTTGGCAGTAAGCCCACATTTTGCCATCTTTTCCTGCCTTTGACATTCTTTCCTTTATGAATACTGGACCAAAAAGGGGGTTATGAACCCCGCCAAACCCTCTCCCTTCGTCTTGAGCACGCCACTGTGTTCTGTATGTCTTGAGAAACAATAATTGAATTGTGAAAAGATTCTCTCTGGATATTAACCAGGTGAGTCGTGCAGAGGATTTCAGGACTTCGAGAGCTAACGTCTCTCATCTTCACTTCTGCCCTGAAAGTGAGAGTAACGTTAGCTCTCGAAAGCTTGGAATCCTTTCAAGAACTCACCTCGTCGATAGCCAGAGACAATCTATTCATCATTCGTCGCCAGCAAAGTTTCAAGACTTGCTTCAATAACTGAATCGGTCACACGAACGAGCCAAATTTGGTTAACAGACAACCTCAGGACGTTACTTGGTTTGCCTAGGTTGAATTTTCTATCTTAAGCTGTGTAACAATGTGTGTTTAATACAAAAACTGTGGGTTTTTAAAATCGTATTCTCCATCTCAACTTTGTTAAATTTGATACTTATAATTTACTTCATGTCATTTGAGAAAATAAATCATTATGTATTCATCCAAACTAATTCGGGGGGGGGGGGGTAATGCATCCACGGTTTTGGAGGTAATCGGCACCTCTGTTTAGAGGAGAGGGGCAGATCAAGTACCGTGCTCAGTGAAGTTAAAGAACATTACTTTCAGTAGATAATCTGTCGAAATTAAACTCTTCATGGTTGATTGATTTGCTTTATTTTACTTCGCTTTTTGTGCCACTTTTGGCTAATTTGCGAGGATGGGGCTGAGTGATGACATGATGAAATTGATGAATAGACACTCGCAAACATCCATGCCCATGCCGGGATTCGAACCCGGGACCGCTGGCGTCGTAGCGCGATATGATAACCACTCTGCCACGAGAGCCGGCTAAACACTTCATGGGGATGATGACATGACTTGGAAGAGGTGGCGCATGAAGTGATTTGAGGAAGGGATGCGCCATTAGCTTTGGGCCGATGGGGACCCCTGCTGAGACGGTTCATTGAAAGTTGATTACTGAGTGCTCATAAAGGTAATAAAATAAGATAATCAACCGATTAAGTTTTAAAGAATTTAGTGTTTCCTTTACGATTGATTTTAAAATTATAGGCACATCAACACATAGGCTATTTGCGCTCGTCACACAATACGCTGACAAGTCCCTTAACTAAAACAGAGGACAGTACCCTAACAATAGAATAAACTGCATGTTTAAAAATTTCCTCATTAAATTTCTAAAAACCAGACTCCTTACCAACACACTTCGAGGATAAGAATCTGAAGCTGTAAAGAGGCACTCACACACACAAGGACAAATTCAGGACAACACAACACAAGAGGATTGTCCTGGCCGTGGGTCCCAGCGCCAGAGCCGCATTGGCCTGCAAGAAGCAATTACCGAGATGTACTACGGGGAAGTGAGGTTGACTTTTGGGTGTTTTTTTAAGAATGTCACTCCTGACACCTCAGCAATAACACTTGTTGTTTACTGTTGCCATTTCTTGCAATACCCATCTGAAATCGGTTTCCATTTTCTGTCAGGCACATACCTACACTCTGTCATGGGAATCTCTGGAGCGAGCGAACGAAACTTAGTCTCTGCCCAACTAGTGAGGGAAACTTGCTCCCCCCACACACACACCAGTGGCGTATGCTGGTTTTAACGAGTGGGTAATCTACGACCCTCGATTCATCCACCCACTCCTGAAGTCTCCCTGCAAATTTACCTCAACATCCATACAGGATTTACGAATATATGAGTGGAAAATTTTACCTTATTGTTGAGACCAATATCAATTAATTGTTGTGATTGCAGTTAATCTACGTTTAGAATTTCAAATAATAAATCAAGAAAGTATAATAAACCTATAATAAAAACAACCTGTAACATACGTACAATATGAAAGGAATGTGCTAGTGAAATAAAAACCCTCAATATTAATTGACGTGTAAAATTTAAGTTACCCCACTACCCAGTTACTCTTGCATTCCTGATTTTTGCTTTTATACACGGAAGTATAAGTTCAAGACCTGTGGTATAGCCAACGGCAAAGAAAATAGTGGGTAAACTGTCCATCTAGTTTCATTCTTATTTATTCTACCTCTTGTGTTGTTTTAAAATGTGAAATTCTGTTTATGTGAAGCACATCTTGTCCTCTTCTTTTTGACGTTTTAATTTCAATTTACGATCATTACATCATGGAAACAACACTGAATGTAAATGGTGGTGGACAACTCGCCTACTATTCATTTTGCCGTTGGGTGTAGAGATGCTACTGCACCTGCATTAACGATTTGCAATTTCTCCGGAAAAGATCTCGTTCCAAATATTTTCACACACAAATATTATATTATATCCATTGCCTCTAACTTCAGTAAACACAGCACTAGCACGAATACTAAACCACTAACACCTAAACAAATAATAAATTTTCGAATCGCCAACACAAAGCCACCTACAAAATGCATTCAATTCCCCGCGCCAATGTTTGTGTTCCTGCTTGACTGAGAATGAAATTTTCTATGGATGCTTAAAAATTTCCTTTCCCAGCTTTAAATTCCCTGCAATGTGCGAGTTGGAATCTTTCCTTTGTACTTTATATATTTTACATTCATACAGCTTTCATCTTTATGATCTAAAGAGGTGGAAAACGCAACGTAAATAAATATATATGTATATAATTTATTTCTGATAGCTTTCTCTTTCAAAAATTATTCATTTCCGCGAAAGATGTACTCGCACTGGTTTTGAAGGCTACAAAAAGAAAGTAATCACACATTTTAAAATACAAAACTGGAAAAAAAGTAAGCATATATATATAGTTTAATTACTTCATTGATCGATTGATTAAAGGTCGGTATTGCTGCTACAATCATTTTTCGTCGTCTTCTTTTTCTTCTAAGGGAACCAAACCCAACAAGCCTAACTTAACCACCACAGATTATTACTACCAGCCAATGGCAATGCTTAAAACAGTAGTAGCAGCAATCACTACCTTGATTAAATTGTTATTTGACGTCGCTTTTCTGCCGCTTTTGGCTAATCATGACGAGTGACATGAAATTGATGAAGGGACATTTACAAAGAACACACATACCCAGGCCGGTATTCAAACCCTGGAGTTCTGGCGTCGTAGGGAGCTGTGCTAACCACTCCGCCACGGAGGTCGGTGTAATTTCTTGAATTTTAGTTTAAATTTTAATTTATTTAATTACCTTCATCTTCAATATTTAAGCTTTTTCCCTTTGACAAATTCTGTTCAAATAGCAAAGATCAGGAAGACAGAAGCAAATGTAAAATAAGAATTAACATAGAATTCGTTCGCAAATGTTGTTCAGATTTCCCTGTTTCTCGCGCACTTTCAGATGTATTTTCCCTACTTCCCTCTTCAGTACGTAATTTGGGAACCCAGAATTCCCGTTCCTGAGAAACTTCCCTGTCATAAACGACACAGCTTCTAAAGGCCATCGGGGAAGAACGGCAAAATGGTCGCCAGTCGCGGGAAGGGTGGAGGGTGCGACTGGTGGACTCTCTCCAGCAGAGGTTACCTGTCCACGGATTCACCCAACCTGAGAAGCAGTGTTTCCTCGCCCTCTCCCCTCCCTCCTCGCCAAGGGATGTAAAGGGAGGCAGTGAAATCTCACCCTTCCGAGATTCCACCAGCTGGAGAAAGCCTCTTGGACATTCAGCGGCAAACAGTTGAAAAAGTTCGTGCGCTGGACGCAAATGAATGTATGAATCAAAGATTGGTTCGGAAGAATATTACCAAGAAACAGAAAAAACTAGGCTTTTTTAATTATAGCAGGGTCAATCTCAGATTACCTAGATGACCCAGAGTATACGCCTCTGACACACACACACAAATAGAAAGAAATAGGCCTTTATGCCTTTCTTAGCTTTGGATACCCCCAAATATCTGAATAAATCTGTGCCTATGGAGCTGAGGGAATCCGAGCATTAATTACGAATCAAACTGATCGCTAGTCCAAACACAAATTCAAAGAATTGAAAATCTGGATTTTACTTCTTACTCGCATATTTGCGTATCTTAGCGCACCGAAGTCATTCCCAAGTTGCAACTTGAATATATTTTAAAGCATGGGCGTAACACGGAATTTTAAATTCGCGGGGGTTCAAGGTAGTCGATGAAATGTTATTAG
This sequence comes from Lepisma saccharinum, assembly GCF_977018435.1. NCBI lineage: Eukaryota > Metazoa > Arthropoda > Insecta > Zygentoma > Lepismatidae > Lepisma > Lepisma saccharinum. The sequence continues at coordinate 56,410,915 of NC_139230.1, read as the reverse complement.
GAATGCATTGCATGTGCATATGTAGTTTATATATGCACATGCCGAGGCTGCAAAGAGGTCCTCAGCACACGGACGGACAAACACAGAACGCCATTCCACAGAGAACTACACTGGCCGTGGGCACAGACGCCAGAGCCTCGTTGGCCTGTGAGATTGTAGCTATCGGGGTGTACTTCGTGTGAGGTTGACTTTTTGGTGCCTTCACAGTTCATCTCTTACACGCTCCTTTACGTCGTAAAGAAAATATTCCCAAATGAAATATTTAACTACTGGAAATTGTTATACATTGCTTCTAAGCTGACTGCCGTAAGAGTTGAGGTATATTTAAGGGCATGTTAGGTTTATTATTTTTATCTATTATAGGCTGTTAAGATGTAGTTAAATGTAACTTTAAATATCTATAATTAACAAGAGCATTTCCAAATACCTTCGCAATTAAAAAAGTCTTGTAAAATAAGCATTTCTCCAAAAATAATATTGAGTGTTGTTAAAGAGCTCTTTCAAATTTCAAAAGTACAATGATCCTGATTTACGCATGCGGTGGCATCTTCCACAATTTCAATATATTTCTGTTATTTCTTTTGAAATAAAAGCTTGAAAAGAATGGAGAACATGAGAGAATAGCGTCCAATGAATAAGCTAGGTGCAATAGTTGTATGTTTTGAGTTATAATAGTCATTTAATGTATACTCCGCCATTAGTTGAAACGTAGCGACACCTATTCAAATAACCTCTGTGTTAGGAACAGCTTTAAGCAAAATACTAAGAGCTACATTACTCGTGCAACAGATAGAAAGAGCTTGTCTTACAGATGAATATTTAAAGTGTCGAGAAAGTAAGGAGAATTTTTAAAATTTCTGCAGCATTAGACAGTTTTCTTCAATCAATATATATTTTCCAAATTGATGTATTTATCCTAATTTTACGTCCCTTTCCTGTCATTTTGGCTAATTGAAATGATGAAGACGAATAATTACATAAATATACATGAAGAGAATCCGTATAATGTCATTTTTTGAGTATTTTGTTTCATTGTATTATTGTTGTTAAGTTCACTTTATTGCCAGATAATCTAATCGGGACTGGACCTACACTTTAAAGTGGGATCCCAAACAATGTGCAATGTGCCTCCACCGCCTATCGAACCCGGGACCCCTTGTTTACAAGGCAACGACGTTACCACTACGTCATCGAAAACGATATATTTTTTGGACTACAGTATATCTATTAGGAGCAGTGATGGTCTAGTCTGACTGCCACGCGGTTCGATTCCCGGGACAGGTGATCAAAGGAAGGAATTTTTCGGACCTTGTTCCCGCATAAAGAGGCTCTGGGGCTCACCCATCCCCCCAAATCGGCTACCTGGGGGATACCCTAGAGTTGAAGGGGTCTGAGCGTGGTGCTAATCACATCACTCCAAAATGGTCAATCGAGAACGTGTGGAGCGCTACCATCACGTGTCCTAAATGCGCCTTCATGGCACGGTGCTATATGAACGTGGAACTTTAGGCCACCTTAAATTACATTATGTCTGCCTATTTCAGGTTTATGTCAAAATGCTGTAACAAGGCTTTAACGGTTTTATCACAAAATTATGTGTAGAATCGTCACCTCGATGTTTACTTTCGAAAGAGGGAGTTGAAATGATAATTGAAAGTTTAAAATACAAAAGCAATGCGTGGAGGCTGGAAATTCACCAGAAATGAACGAATAAGCAAACTGTCTTAATTTTCTTTTTGTGCTCTAACACGTACAGGTAAAGTTGGTTGAAGGTCGTATAAAGTGCCTGTGTTCGGGAAGCTTCATTATCAAAATCCGAATCAGACTACTCTTAAAAGATTCTTATCCTTCTTGAAGAAAATAAATATATTTTAAACATAGATAGAGGCACTTCCTCTCACATCTTTAATCACTCTTTCACTTGTACTTATCCGACCGATACGATAGAAAAACAGGACTTTGCGGAGGTAAAATATTAATTAATGAATTTATGTTTAGTAAGTATAAATATTAAGTGACCTCAGTGACAGAGTGAAGTCTTTACTTCGAATCTCTAGTAATGCACACTTACTTCTTTGTGAATTTGTTCCCATCTATTACACAATCCAGTATCTAGTCTATAATCTGTATTAATCTACAGAAGTATACCGGTACGTAACTCATCAGGGCCTCCTCGATGGAGCAGTGGTAGCGTTGTTGCCTTGTAATCAAGATGTCCAGGGTTCGATAGCCGGTGGAGGCACAAGTGGTTCGGATCCCACTTTAAACTGTAGGTCCAGTCCCGATTATCCTTACTGTGCATAAAGTGGACTTAAAACAACAAATCAACAACAACCAACAACGTAACTCATCAAACATAATAGTGAGAACGAATGTAGAACTAATGAAATAGTCGATTGGATACATACACACATATTTTTCCTAATCGAGATTTGAATCTATAACCTTCATTAAAGAAGGTGAAAGACCCAACATTTACTTTGGGTGAAAGAAGGAATGAAACTATGAACAGGTAGACTGATCACATTAAGTACAAACTAAATTATGTGCACCTACTCCGCTTTACTCCATCTATTATACTCTTTGTTCAGAAATAACATGCAATTAAGAAACATAAGGATTATAACGAACTGCTCATTATTCTCGACACGAAAGAAAATGCTTATAGTTTATCCGTTCGAAGCCTGATTCCATCACAGGATGTAACGCACGCACAAGTTTTTGAAAGAAACTAATCTCTTTCTTTTTCAATCGAAATAGAATTAGTGCAACTATGATATGGAGATTTTTCTGCAATTTCTTTATTCTATTCATTTTACAATTTTTCTTTTGCAGTAAGACATCAACCAACTAGTTTGCAACTGCAGAGACAATGGACCTGAGCTTTAATGTGGTACCTCCGTTCTGCAATTATTAAAACAATAATTTGAAAGCTAAAATTTAAATTATTTTCTCTGATCGTGTTTCTCATTACACACACACAGCGAGAGAAAATAAAGAGTTAGGACCAAGCATAATTTATTAGCTGCCTTTCAATAAAATAAAATAGTATTTTTTGTACAGTCACGGACACTTCTGGCTTGTAACGACCTTATTGAAGAAGCACTGAAGCAAGCCATCCATGTCTGACCACCAAGCGCCTTGTGACTAGACAACCCAAACAACATTGTAATTCTGCGGCTTGTATACCAGTCACGGGTATACATCTCTGTAAATTGAGTAGTGATGCCAAAGAGAAATACGAGATGAAGATTGTCGATCGTAATGTCTCGTGTTCTCGACATGGAATAATACTCGGTCCACGTTACGTTCCATTATTTAATGTTGTTTGGGAACGAACCTGACGAACTGGGTTTATACTTTCACTCCTTGCATTACAGTAAATTCCATATTTTACAATTATATTAATGCTTTGAACGAAAATAATACCCAGAAAAACATCGAACACACGTGCACACCACTCTTCTCACACACATGCACGTGAAAACAAACACACAAAGATAAGTTTTAACTTCCAAGTGAATGTCCAAATAACAGTAAATGGAGAAGCACGATGTGCGAAACATGGGATTTTTCACAGAAAGAATGCGTCTATTTTTGACATACGTGGTTTCTATTAATAGACAATGAAACAATTATGAGAGAAATTAAGATGCATTTTCGTCTTCAGATGTTGAGTTAGGAAACAGACTGACTGGAAAAAAGAAAACATGGTGTTATTGATAGAGTGTTGGTTAGCGTACAGAGCTTTCACCAGTGAGATCTAGGTTCGATCCCCACCAAGGACAATTTTTTTTATTCTTTTCTATTAGTGAAGAAGTATGTAATATTGTTTTCTAGGCATTTTGACGAAAGGATACACATCAAATTTGTTCGTTTAATCTGTATTTTCATTCTTCTAATAAGTTCTCTATCACAAGGGGATATAGAGATTCTCTATCTAGGCGATAGATATCTTCTCAATGGTTCCGTAGCTACGATTCTCCAGTCCCTTCTACCCACTTGTCTTATTTATTTACTTTATTCATATCAACTCACGAAATACCATGAATCTAACGAAAACACACAGATATAGTTAGAACAAGAAACACACCTCGCGTCGAAGGTTCCAGACTCTGAGTTCTGGCTTTTTTGCGAGGGTGATTATTCCTGTGTGTCTGTTTATCATCTTTGTCTAAAAAATATTCCTCATTATTGCCGTGATTAACCTAGGGAGAGACCAAAGCGACTGAAATAACAAAAGTACAGAAAATGCAAGACACATCTGCCTAGGCATGTTATACCTTGGGAATTAGCAATCTGAAAATTAACTTGACTTTCAGTCGACTACTTGCGAAACAGTTTCGTGTTGTCTCGTTTGGAGTGTTGGTTATCGTGTTGAACTAGCATGCGCGCAACCCGAGTTAGATCCCAGCGGAAGGAGTGTTCTTTTTTTTTTTTGTCTAATTTTATCCAATCTTTTTATAAAGCTGAGGTTTATGCAAAACCTTTTGAATTGCATGCCACTTCGTATGTTGGTAATCTGAAAGCAGCAAAGATGAAAATTTTATGTTCCGAGGCGACGATATATTTGTGTATGTGTTGAAAAAGCGCAGTTATTTATTAGCGAGAAGCATGCAGCCACGTGATCATTGAGAACGCTTCCTAGTTGTCAGTGCTAATATGGCAGTAGCTACAGTCTGTCAACACACACCAACTTTCACGTTCCCCGTAAAATGATTACCTTTCCACGTTTAAAAATCATGAGTGCTGTCTAAAGCAATACTTTGATACTTGCGTTTGCATGTTCGAATCTAAAGTAATATCAAAATTTTTTCCCCAGCAAATGACATTGAAACCATTAATAACTGTTTGCAATGTTATATTGATATCATATATGGAAACAATAAAAATGGAGAATATCGCTTAAAACAACTTATAAATATATTAAATTATGTGGATACCTGATCTGAAACGTTCGATGCACGCACGATCAGAGAGGCTGAATGTTGCATTGAAAACTGCAGAGAACAATGACTGACTTATGAACAGTGAAAGCACATGACACTAACTGAAAGACTATTTTCAAAATTAATAATATTTGGATAACTGGCAGATCCAAACTTGATGTTAACCACGTAATGCACTTGATAATCACAGAAACATATTTTTTCTTGAGCATGCCCTTTATTTTGTGTCTTGTTTGTTGAAATAATACGTTGAAACGAACAGTAGTATGTTTTAGAGTGTGTTTAGAATCTCTTGTGTACTGCATAGGAATACTGAAGTCATTTTTAGTTTCCTAATCAAATAACAATTATTCAGTGTAATCTTTAAAAAGGATAGCCTTTGTTTCTTCCGGTCGCGAAGTCCTATAACGGCTGGGGGTTGGTCGGGCCGACCACCCGTCCCCCTAGTCTGGCTGCAGATCTCCACGCCCCCCTGGTGGCCCGCGTGGGAGGGAGGCCAGCAGTCGGTAGGTAAGCCTTGGCCCAATATTGGGCTGTTGCGCTATAGGATTATTATTATAATATAATCCGTTTCTGTGGTCAAATAACTCCAAAGAAAAAGGCAATAAAATTGTCAGTTTGAGGAGACGGAGAAATAATTTCCTTTTATCTTACATTATACTCTGTCTGTATGCGTAGTGTGGTTTGTCTGTCCGAAAGCTGAAGGCAAACCTCTGTCTGTTGTAACGCGTGGCGTGTTTTGTTCCAGCTTACAAATCACGTAAAATACCTTCGTTCATTTCAGTGTGCTGGTTCTGCAGGCACAAGGTCATGTCGACTGATAAGAACTGATACCACGTGACTCCGGGGCCAACTGTCAGCACCGCAGAGAAGCTTCGGTAACTTTTGCGAGGTTCCTTCTAGTCCTTGACAGAGCGCATGCTCCGTAATTATGTGCAGAAAACCCATGTTTTCTGTGTACAAAATTTACGTATGTTTGGATTGTGTGCTCAAATGTTGAAGTAAACATAGCTCCGTGACACACAACAAAAATTACAAGAGCTTCAAAGATTAGAAACTTAGCAAGCGTTACTCACAAGACGATTATAGTGTCCTACTGACAGAAGACCAGGTGGTGTGGTGGTAGAGTGTTAGTTTGACACGCAGGAGATACTGGGTTCGATTCCCGTTTGATTGCCTCCAATTTTTTTCTTAACTCGAGCGACTATATATTTCAATTTATTTATTGCGAACATTCTTATTTTATTTGCTGTGCGAATTGTTGAATTTTGAATTGAATTTTGTTTTCCAAACGATTACGATAATTTCTTGTGAATAGTATTATATGTATTTCTGGATTATTTTTTGGAAAGATATATATACTTTTCGCCAGGCATAACATTTTATTGAGTATGTTTGTAAAATGATGAGACATGTGAAAAAACTATAGTAAAAAATAATTTTTACAAATAAAATTTAAAACGGTAAAGATTTCAACCCAAAAATAAAGTAAAAATGTATTTAACCTTTACTCCAATAATTTATTAAATAAAATGCAATAATTAGTTGCTCGAGTTATTTAAAAAGCAATAAAACTGGAATCTAACCCAAAGTCTTCTTTCCGCTACCATGGGGCTACTTGACCACTTGAAAATCATGTTATAGCTTCGCCTCATCAAGGCACTTGGAACTCATGGAAACGTTCAAGCGCTTTTCCTCTATTTTTTTCTTTTCAAGTCCACTTTATCCACAGTAAGAAAACTGGATCTATAGTTTAAAGTGGGATTCCAATCACTTGTGTCTAAACCGCGTATCAAACTTACCAATACTCGGTTCGAGCATGGATGTGTGTGTTTGTCCCAATGAGAATACAGAGAATATAGAGGAAATTGACATGTGTGACAACTGAGAAAAAGGTGAAAAACGGGTGATACTATTAATTTTGAAAATAGTCTTTCAGTTAGTGTAATGTGCCTGAAATTGAATGCTCTATTTTTAACCGTGAACGTGTTTTGTTTCTTCAATTAAAACTTTTAGTTTACAATTTAGTTCATCATACCAACCTGTGTCCTTCTGGCTTGTTTATTTATAGTTATAAATAAAATCCCATTGGAGCATGGAAAAACCTTTCACTGTTCATAAGTCAGTCATTGTTCTCTGCAGTTTTCAATGCAACATTCAGGCTCTCTGATCGTGCATCGTACGTTTCAGATCAGGTATCCACATAATTTAATATATTTATAAGTTGTTTTCAGCGAAAATTCTCCATTTTTATTGTTTCCATATATGATATCAATATCACATTGCAAACAGTTATTAACAGTTATTAATGGTTTCACATACTATTCACAAGAAATTATCGTAATCGTTTGGAAAACAAAATTCAATTCAAAATTCAACAATTCACACAGCAAATAAATTAAGAATAATAATGTTCGCAATAAATAAATTGAAATATATAGTCGCTCCAGTTAAGAAAATAATTGGAGGCAATCAAACGGGAATCGAACCCAGTATCTCCTGCGTGTCAAACTAACACTCTACCACCACACCACCTGGTCTTCTGTCAGTAGGACACTATAATCGTCTTGTGAGTAACGCTTGCTAAGTTTCTAATCTTTGAAGCTCTTGTAATTTTTGTTGTGTGTCACGAAGCTATGTTTACTTCAACATTTGAGCACACAATCCAAACATACGTAAATTTTGTACACAGAAAACATGGGTTTTCTGCACATAATTACGGAGCATGCGCTCTGTCAAGGACTAGAAGGAACCTCGCAAAAGTTACCGAAGCTTCTCTGCGGTGCTGACAGTTGGCCCCGGAGTCACGTGGTATCAGTTCTTATCAGTCGACATGACCTTGTGCCTGCAGAACCAGCACACTGAAATGAACGAAGGTATTTTACGTGATTTGTAAGCTGGAACAAAACACGCCACGCGTTACAACAGACAGAGGTTTGCCTTCAGCTTTCGGACAGACAAACCACACTACGCATACAGACAGAGTATAATGTAAGATAAAAGGAAATTATTTCTCCGTCTCCTCAAACTGACAATTTTATTGCCTTTTTCTTTGGAGTTATTTGACCACAGAAACGGATTATATTATAATAATAATCCTATAGCGCAACAGCCCAATATTGGGCCAAGGCTTACCTACCGACTGCTGGCCTCCCTCCCACGCGGGCCACCAGGGGGGCGTGGAGATCTGCAGCCAGACTAGGGGGACGGGTGGTCGGCCCGACCAACCCCCAGCCGTTATAGGACTTCGCGACCGGAAGAAACAAAGGCTATCCTTTTTAAAGATTACACTGAATAATTGTTATTTGATTAGGAAACTAAAAATGACTTCAGTATTCCTATACAGTACACAAGAGATTCTAAACACACTCTAAAACATACTACTGTTCGTTTCAACGTATTATTTCAACAAACAAGACACAAAATAAAGGGCATGCTCAAGAAAAAATATGTTTCTGTGATTATCAAGTGCATTACGTGGTTAACATCAAGTTTGGATCTGCCAGTTATCCAAATATTATTAATTTTGAAAATAGTCTTTCAGTTAGTGTCATGTGCTTTCACTGTTCATAAGTCAGTCATTGTTCTCTGCAGTTTTCAATGCAACATTCAGCCTCTCTGATCGTGCGTGCATCGAACGTTTCAGATCAGGTATCCACATAATTTAATATATTTATAAGTTGTTTTAAGCGATATTCTCCATTTTTATTGTTTCCATATATGATATCAATATAACATTGCAAACAGTTATTAATGGTTTCAATGTCATTTGCTGGGGAAAAAATTTTGATATTACTTTAGATTCGAACATGCAAACGCAAGTATCAAAGTATTGCTTTAGACAGCACTCATGATTTTTAAACGTGGAAAGGTAATCATTTTACGGGGAACGTGAAAGTTGGTGTGTGTTGACAGACTGTAGCTACTGCCATATTAGCACTGACAACTAGGAAGCGTTCTCAATGATCACGTGGCTGCATGCTTCTCGCTAATAAATAACTGCGCTTTTTCAACACATACACAAATATATCGTCGCCTCGGAACATAAAATTTTCATCTTTGCTGCTTTCAGATTACCAACATACGAAGTGGCATGCAATTCAAAAGGTTTTGCATAAACCTCAGCTTTATAAAAAGATTGGATAAAATTAGACAAAAAAAAAAAAGAACACTCCTTCCGCTGGGATCTAACTCGGGTTGCGCGCATGCTAGTTCAACACGATAACCAACACTCCAAACGAGACAACACGAAACTGTTTCGCAAGTAGTCGACTGAAAGTCAAGTTAATTTTCAGATTGCTAATTCCCAAGGTATAACATGCCTAGGCAGATGTGTCTTGCATTTTCTGTACTTTTGTTATTTCAGTCGCTTTGGTCTCTCCCTAGGTTAATCACGGCAATAATGAGGAATATTTTTTAGACAAAGATGATAAACAGACACACAGGAATAATCACCCTCGCAAAAAAGCCAGAACTCAGAGTCTGGAACCTTCGACGCGAGGTGTGTTTCTTGTTCTAACTATATCTGTGTGTTTTCGTTAGATTCATGGTATTTCGTGAGTTGATATGAATAAAGTAAATAAATAAGACAAGTGGGTAGAAGGGACTGGAGAATCGTAGCTACGGAACCATTGAGAAGATATCTATCGCCTAGATAGAGAATCTCTATATCCCCTTGTGATAGAGAACTTATTAGAAGAATGAAAATACAGATTAAACGAACAAATTTGATGTGTATCCTTTCGTCAAAATGCCTAGAAAACAATATTACATACTTCTTCACTAATAGAAAAGAATAAAAAAAATTGTCCTTGGTGGGGATCGAACCTAGATCTCACTGGTGAAAGCTCTGTACGCTAACCAACACTCTATCAATAACACCATGTTTTCTTTTTTCCAGTCAGTCTGTTTCCTAACTCAACATCTGAAGACGAAAATGCATCTTAATTTCTCTCATAATTGTTTCATTGTCTATTAATAGAAACCACGTATGTCAAAAATAGACGCATTCTTTCTGTGAAAAATCCCATGTTTCGCACATCGTGCTTCTCCATTTACTGTTATTTGGACATTCACTTGGAAGTTAAAACTTATCTTTGTGTGTTTGTTTTCACGTGCATGTGTGTGAGAAGAGTGGTGTGCACGTGTGTTCGATGTTTTTCTGGGTATTATTTTCGTTCAAAGCATTAATATAATTGTAAAATATGGAATTTACTGTAATGCAAGGAGTGAAAGTATAAACCCAGTTCGTCAGGTTCGTTCCCAAACAACATTAAATAATGGAACGTAACGTGGACCGAGTATTATTCCATGTCGAGAACACGAGACATTACGATCGACAATCTTCATCTCGTATTTCTCTTTGGCATCACTACTCAATTTACAGAGATGTATACCCGTGACTGGTATACAAGCCGCAGAATTACAATGTTGTTTGGGTTGTCTAGTCACAAGGCGCTTGGTGGTCAGACATGGATGGCTTGCTTCAGTGCTTCTTCAATAAGGTCGTTACAAGCCAGAAGTGTCCGTGACTGTACGAAGACCGTGAACAATGGTGGAGAGCATTGCTAGGAAAGTTAGCGAAGACTCTAAATGCCGAGTGGAGGCAGCTCATGTTAGATGGTGCTATTCGTGTAACTGTTAGGCGTGAAATTCCCTTCCATCCAAAAGGTAACTTATTTCCCTTTTCTTTACACTCGGTTGCGCCTTGCGTAAAGAAAAGCACCAACGCCAAAACTTTAGGAAAAGGCACAAGGAACTCACGTTGTAGGTTCACAAAATTTTAAACAACCAATTCCGTTATCACGTGGATAACTATTGAGCCACGAAATCAGAGGGCCTTGGTTCGAATGTTTGGAAAGGAAACTTAGTTGCTTCGTTGTTTTTAAAATTCGTCTGAGGTAATGCAAATTATTTCCATACAATCACTGAATAATATACAGGGTGATTCAGAATTCCTATTACACACTTCTAGGGGTTGTAGAGAGGACTTAGTAGATCAAGTTTTGATAAGGAACTTGTGAAGTTGTGATACATACACTTGTTTCGAGTGTTTTGTGTAGTTGTATGCAGATTGCACAAGGAGAGAAGAACTACAGATTTTTGGAGTAACAAAAGTAAGTATTTATACATGTTATTCTACAATTTTATTTTATGGTTTTCTTTTTCCGTTGAAGTTCTGATTTTACTGCCATATTCCAAACTCTTGAGTAAATAAAAGCACATTTTCAGCTCAAACGATTGAACTAATATGGGAGATCAGCTTCAGGACCCAATATTTAACATAGCACAATACTTTCACACTAAACTTCGTTGTCGTTGTCATCTAACGTTGCAAAAACTACAACTCTTAGGCTTGAATTCAATGTTTCTTTGCTTTTATTATCTGCCTATTTCATCATTTATGTTTGCAATTGAGGACAACCCCAGTGTCGTGAAGCATATACATGATTTCACTTGACACCCGCTATTGTAATAAGGAAATATTGCCTTCTCATTCCTCTCCAACTTTTCTATTGTGTATTTCTCTTCTTGTATATTCTCCTTTCTAGTTTCGGATCTTCTTTTCTCATTCTAGAACCTCTTCCTTCCTGTTTACTCTCTCTCTCTTCTCGATAATTTCTTCATCTATATTTTTCCTCATATTTTCGGTTTGTTTCTTTTTTATTATTTCTCTCCATTAATATTTTACTATTGCTCTTCCTTCTGTCTCTCTTTCTGCCTGCGCTACTTCTACATATCTCTTCCTCCCACGCTCCTCTATTTCTTTCTCTGTTTTTTCTATTTCTGTTTGCTCTTTTTCACTTCTTCCTCTATCTCGATTCTCTATCTCTATTCTCTCCCTGTCTTGCTTCTCTATTTTGTTCGTTTCTCTATTCCTTTCTCTTTCTCCTCTATTTCTCTTCGCTTCCCTATTTACTTTATTTACCTCTCTCTCTCTCTCGCTTCTCTATTTGCACAGTGGTTAGGATCCCACCGTAAACTGTAGGCCCAGTTCCGATCAGGCTGTATGTACATACTTAAGTGGATTTCAAAAACAACAAAAATAACAATTCCCTTCCCCTCCTGTCTCCCCCGTGTGTGCTTGTAGACATATTGACATCATGTTCGAATGTCGTAAAAGAAGAGAATCACAAATGAAAGATAAAGCGAAATAAAGAAGCGATACTCAGACATACACCGAAGAAGTAGGGAGGATACAAAACCGGGGCAGAGAGGAGAGGAGAGGGTGAGGAGAAATGAAATATCAAGGACATGGGAGAGAGAGAGAATAGGGAAGCGAGAGAGCGGGGCATAAATAAGGAAACGAGCGAGAGACGGAGAGAAAGATATAGAAAAGCAATCTGCGGGTTCCCATGGTCGCCTGCACCAATCACCAACGACATCGAATTTACACAAATTGAATTTTGTTCTTTGTTCTATAAAAATGGAGTAGGTGTTAATACAGTAAAAATCAAGAATATCTTAACCTCATTTACGAAAGTTCAGAAATATTATTTTAATATCCCTGAATGTTAGAGATAATGGTTCTACCAGTGGTGTGCCAAGGATTTTCAAAAGGAGGAAGGGGCTTACGTATACTTTCTTTAGTAGTTAGCCCTCACTTTGCAATCTTTTCGTGCCTCTGACGTTATTTTTTAAGAGTACTGGAGCAAAGGGGGGTTATGATCCCCACAAACCAACTTTGTCCTTGGGCACCTCACTGGGTTCTACATTAGCATTCAATGTTAACTGATACAATCCATTGTCTAATGCTTTAATAAGTGTAGTTTTAAGAACTAGACAATGGATAATGTCGAATTAACATTCCATACTAACATTATTTCAAACAATAAAAAAAATATTGAAATGTGATATTTAACTCATCTTAGTAATTAAGATTGAAATTTTTTTCTTGAATGCTACTTGTTTGTTGTTCATTAATCTTAACTGTGCCATTAAAATGATACTCAACTAGTATTTTGTTTTTCTGCTTATCCGAAGTAAATGTCTCATGCAAAGTTTTTGTTTATTTAAGGCACTTGTTCCTGTCATGAAGACAAGAGAGAAATATTCAGAAGCTATTGTGCAGAGGAATGTGAAGCATATCAACGGACTGAAGAGGCATTATTCTGTGGTTGTTGTTGATACCCACCAACAAAGCAAGCAAAAGGTAGGTGTGTGTGACATATTGTTATCCGAAACATGAAAAATTACGTTTCCAAAGCAATCAGTGCTAAGAAAATCTCACTTTCCACAGAAAATTTACCATGGTGCAAATGTTGCTCATGTTTTAAATTAGGACTTGCAAGTTAAGAAATATAAATAGTATATTTCAATGTTGAATAAATTTGAAAATGTCTTCAGAATATTTTTTCCTTCGCTTCAACATTAGATAGATTATAGGCTAATTAATTAAACTGATTGACATAACATCCAGTGGCATGCCCAAGAGGGGTTGGTGGGGATCATAACCACCTCTTTGGCCCGGTATTCCTAACAAAAGAACATCAAAGGCAGAAAAGATGGCAAATTAGGGCTTATTAATAAAAATACGTATATCTATCTACCCCCCCTTTCGAAAATCCTGATAATTGATAACATATATATACTCTCTCTTTCTCTCTCTCTCTCTCAATGTGTGTGTGTAAATTATACTACATGTGTTCCTTATTTGTATACAAAATCCAAAGAGTTGATGTTAAATTTGTTTCAGTGGTGGAGTTCTTTTGTGGGAAATGATTTTTGTACTTATAGGCGTTATAAATAAGGATATCATGTCAATTTCCTGTTTAATTTTGCTTTTTGACTGCTTAATGTGCAATAACTATATCTTGCCTCTTATATTTTATATATTTTATTACTCCCTTTTATGCTTCATTTCAAATGTATCTACAGCACAATATTTATTGTCTTAAAGACATGTGTGAATATGTATTTCTAAGTCATATGGTCATTTTGACTATAAATTTACCCTACCACCTCTAAATACAAACTTACACCCACATATGGAAAATTCAAGATACACCCTGAAAATATTTTCTTTTTTTTTTAAATGTAAATGATAAACAATTTTAGGAACTATATATAGATAAAGGCCAACACAAGATTCAGTCATGTACTTTCTCTTTCATTTTATTAATTGCTAGAGATACGCAATAAATGGCTTTTAATATTATTTTTTTTCTATTAACATACAAGTTTTTAGCACATCAAGCTACCCATCAAGGACTTGGAAATTTAATTATTACAATGACATTTAGTCATGGAAAGTGGTACAGGAGGAGAGGTATCTGTTCTCCCTTAATTTGTTTTTCTTTTTCTTTCATTCTTTCTTATTTTTCTTCATTTTCTATTTTTCCACCTGTTGTCTCAATTCCCCCTCTCACTCTTTGTCAGACAGAGAGAGAGAGACTCCTTCCCTCTCTCACTTCTTTCCTTTCCTCTTCTCCTATATCTCTCTCTCACTGCATTTCTGTCATTTTTCTTCTCTTCAAGACACATATACCTAGGTATGAGAGAGTCTATCTTTCAGAAAGATAAAGAAATAAATATTTGTGTCATCTCTATCTCTCATCTTCCCTTTCTCTCTCTTTACCAGCCTCTCCCTTTTTCTCTCACTGCATTTATTTCCTTTTTCATTCTCTCTAAGAGAGAGAGAGAGAGAGAGAGAGAGAGAGAGAGAGAGAGAGAGAGAGAGATTGCGAGAGAGGAGGGAGAAATGTGTGTATTTGAGAGAGAAAGTTATATCTCATTATTTCACTATCTTTAAAGGTTTAAGTGGGTCTCTCTCTCTCTCTCTCTCTCTCTCTCTCTTTCTCTTTCGCTCTACATTCTTATCCTTCTTATGTGGAGGGAAGAGAGAGATGAGTTATAAAGGGTTCCTGATTGTAATTCGTATACAAATTACACCATTCAAAACTATGTAATATTCTCAGTTCTGCTTGTGGCACCTGTTTTCGTGCCACATAGGTCCCTAATTATTTTATTTTCAAAGCTCCACGTCATGTTCCTCTGGGATAAAGTGCCCACTGTTTCACATTCATATTATATGATACAACAGAAAAAAATACTGTCTTGTATTTTTTTAATCAAATTTTTATATATTAAAGAAGATAAACGTTTATGAACAGCATTGAATGTTCTAACTGTTTCCTGTTTGTGCTTTTCAATTGCTAATATTGTTCGTAACTGGCTGGATTTGGAAATTGATTTGAACAGGTTATCAATAAGAAAGTTTTTGTTTAACCTATGTGTGTTGTGTAAAGTATTATGTCACTTCGTTTTAGCCAATAAGCATATAATAAGCATATAACAGAATATGTCTCCTTTACAGTACAAAATTATTATTGCTATTATACTTACACCACCTACATGTGGTAATGTTTTCCCAGTGTCAATTGAAATATGATGTTTTGTATTAAAATTCAATAAAAATATCATATTTATGAGTACTTCATTCATTTATTTTCAGGAAGTATCTCCATTTACTAACAGAAGATTTTGAAAATGAAGCACCTTATCTGGCTGGCACTATTAGTGGGAGGAAAGTTGTCCTGGTATCTGGATGGTAGAAAAGTGCAATGTGCCACTTTACAAACATTTATCTGCGCACTTGTTGGCATGTACTATATTTTTTAATTAGACTACCCCGAAATCTGTGCTACATGTATGGCAGTTGACGAGTACATACTATTAGGCCACAAATACAGACTGTCGCCTCAAGTCATCTATCTTACGTGAGAAGTTCAAGGATTTAAAACAGAATGTGCATTAAACACCAGTGTATCTGTGTCAAACAAAAAATGTTCTGTCTCAGGATCTTCTATATCATTTGTTAGTATGAATTGCACCTAAGTTTCTCGACAATGCATCACTTAATTTTTGTTCATAATTGAAATTTTTCGATTTTTATGTGATTGTTAATCTGCATGTACACGGTAAGACATAAACATGTAGATTAAATGGGAAGGAAAATCAATTTACTTCTTTTTCTCACCTTAAAAATGATTATGATCTCTCATTTTGTGCACAAGTTATTTTCATAATGTCCTGAAAGTGTTATTTTTATGTATTCAATTTAATATTTGCACATATAACCATAAACTCACGAAGATACCACTTTGAAACAGAAAAGTGTGTGTATATGTGAACAAGAGAAGCTCTTTATTTATTTAAGTGCAGCTTCAAGTCAGTACTCTTAAGTAGGAGGATACTAACACCCACATTCCCCTGCAGTAGAGAAATTTACACTAGGCCTAAGCATCCCTCCACCTAAAAATTTCCAGTAATCATGAATTATCTCATTGTGTACTAAGAAGTATTCTCAGTATGTTCTAAATGTGTGAATGAAATGTACCATAAATGATAAAAAATAATTTACAGAATGCACTTTACACACTTGTAGAATATTTAATATTGATAATACTCTTTTCCATTACTTTTTCAGCAATTCCAACACTTCTAAAGCACATTAAATGTGAAGTGCTTCAAGAAAGTGTACGCAAAGTGAAATATTTTTTACAGTGGAGAAATGTATTTGGACTTTTCCCATGCAGGTATGCAACACCCATGAGCAAGAAAAGGAAAAAAATTGACGCATTTAAACGTGTCACGCTACACACTAAAAGTGCATGAAATTTTTTGGTGCATCAAACAAAATATCCACTTAAATGTGTCAGTTGACACATTTATTTTGATGCATTTAGGTTCATCATCCAGTTTTATGCATTTTAGTGAATCATTTGAAACATTTATTTTGATGCATTTAGGTGGAACTTTCGGTTTGATGCCTTTTTAATGTGTCGTTGGAGTCAAAAAATGACACACTGAGTTCTGTGTGAGGCTCGAAAGTTCAATGAACTAACCGATCTCTAACTACGCACTAGTAATGATCAGGCTGGAAAGTTCATACGAACTAACCGATCACTGATGCTTTTCACAGTTCAATCAGGATAATAAATGGATATGGATAATAAACCTTTTCCTGCTCCCTCAAAAATAGGCAATAGTTAGGCTGGAGAGTTCAGTGAACAAACCGACGACAAGAGTTCTTCCGAAGTAGTAAATATTTCTATATCATCTTACCTCGCGAATTGAAATAACTTCACGATACAATTGCAAATGTGTTGGACCATGTCTTTGCTAAACTATCCGTTAAATTGAAAGTAATATAGTACATCAGAAATCGGAAAATAATGGATGAATTTCATATAAATCTCTGTACTGAAATAAGTAAAAGGAATGTGGCATTTGTGCTGCCATCTATGAAGCAAAATATAGTGCGAAATAACAGAAAGCTAATCGAATCCATGTCAGTTATGAACTAGGGTACGAATGTTCCCTAGAGTAAAAACGAAAGCAAGATTAAAGGTTGGAATATCTCTCAAAAAGTGGAAAAAATTAAACTTGAAATACGTATTTGGTACACGCGTAACACGAAGGGGGGGGGGCGCTGTAAGCACTCATAGCTGAGGAATGTGGAGCACTAATTAAGAATCAAACTCGTCGGTAGTCGAAATATATATTCAAAGAATTAGAAATCTGGAAATTACTACTTATTCAAACCTTTGTATACCTTAGCGCACAGGTTTCGCCTCGAAGTTATTCCCCCATTGCATCTCGAATATGTTTTAAGCATAGGCGTAACTCTGAGCTTTTGTTTCGCGGTTACTCAAGGTAATCGACGAAATGCCAATGGAAATGCATTGCACGTACAGGTGCAAAGAGACCAGTAGTGTTATTTGTACTATTACTGGGTCGATAAATGATGAGCCCCCTCAGGCAGATTTGGCTACACTTAAAACTAGCTCAAGATGTGCATATGAGCTTATTGCTCAAGTGTGGTACTCTGTCTAACCCAAGATTTTTGTAAAAATGCCCTCGGGAATTTCCCGTGAAATGATGAGCCCCCTCAGATTGATTTGCCTACACTTACAAAAGCTACATCTGTGAGATTGTTGTCCATAAGCTTGTTAAAAATATGCTCTTCTTGATATTGCTATGGCTACACTTAAAACTAAGCCAAAAATGTTCATAAGAGCCACCCACGCACACCCACACCCAACAACACCCACACATATTTACTTCCGGTCCACTTCCGGTCCACTTCCGGTTTACTTCCGGTCCACTTCCGGCCCACTTGTGGCCTACTTCTGGTTTATTTCTATTGCATCATGTTGTGCAACAAATTATTATCCAATATTATGCAATAAATTATTAGGCATGTGTTGTTTTCTGATTGGTTGGTTATGACATAATGTGATGATGTGCTATATTCTGATTGGCTTATTGTTTCAGATGTTTTCAATGCGGTCCGTGCTTAGGCTATATAAAGAGATTTTGCATTACATATCAGCTAGTATTGTGAGAGTGGCTGAAGAGTATGGGTATGTTGTTGCAGTGCTCCTCATATTTTTTAAAAAACACAAAAATATAGCAGATTTGTATAAATTGAATTATAGGTTTGTTTGATTTAATATACAGAATTTTTTTTATTATTCATATCAAACATATTTCTAATATATTGAACAAAGGGTTTATATCTGTCCCAGTTTGTTATACATGACACATGGTATTAGGTCATTGCTTTTCTAGGACATGCCTGTGTAGACATGTATTTGTGGTGGCTTAGTGCTTCTGTAGATTAATACTTATTCTACCTTTGTGCATGTAGGCTATCAGCTTTATACAACCTGTCATAGTTTTATTAAGTATAGAGTTTTGATTTGAACCCCAAGAAATTTTATATAATAAACCAACAACAAAAATACAAAATCCAAAAATATTAAGACACTAAGTATACGCACTAGGTATACAAAGCACACTGCTGAACCCAACTGATATTTTTTATTAAGCATAGAGTTTTGATTTGGACCCCAAGAAATTTTATATAATAAACCAACAACAAAAATGCCAAATCAAAAATATTGTAATCAATGCAATAAGAATATAACCAGCCCCAATTGGGCTAGGCACCAAAAGAATTGTGATCCAGAAAAATGCAGAACACCCACAAAAATATGCCCAAAATGCCATAGAAAATATAGCATGGAATACTTCACATATAAACATATGGGTACTTGTTCTGCATAGTCATCAACATTGCCCCCACAACCATCTACATCTGGTCTGAAAAGGAAGCTTGAAACACCTGTTAATGCTAGACCGGCAAAGCAGCCGCGCAATGAACCTATTCATAGCAGTTTTAATGGCCAACTTAGTGATTACAGTTTTGTATCAGAGCCAAGATGTGACATTAAGAATTTTTTGAACAGTATAAATCCTGATGTGCAGGCAATTCTAAATGCAGAAAATGGCTCTTATAAGCTGTCCCTCAAATTGTTTACACAATATAAGAAACCAAATGGCACAAAATTTACACAGCCCCACATAACAGAAACTGTAGCTATATATTCAAATAAATGGGGTTCGTGAAGTGAATGCAGAAATTGCTAAAAACAAGTTAATTGAACATTTAAAATACTGTGGCAATCATAAACCTGTTCATATGGTGATGCCTAATCCAAGTGAAAATGCCAAATTCAAAAAATTTGAAGCCTTGTTGGAACACCCAGCATATATAGTCTGTGATTTTGAATCAAACCTCAAACCCCTTGCATTATGCAGCCCAGATCCTGATGAATCTTCAATTACATCATACCAGTTACATGAGCCTTCTAGTTTTTATTATGTTGTTGTACAGGATGGTGTTGTTAGTGAAGAATATTTATACATGGGACCAGATGCCATCAAAGAATTTGCACATAGAATAGAAAATGAGTGCCATGACATAGCATCTAATGTCTTATTAAAATCAAAACCTATGTTGCCTTTAACAGAGGATCAGATTGAAGATTTCAACAATGCAGAAAAATGCCCGGTATGTGATTCTGAATTTTCAGATACAAATATCAAGGTGCGTCACCATTCTCATACAGATGGTAAATTCAAAATGGCCCTGTGTAATAGCTGTAATATTAAGATCCAGAGACCAAAATGTGTCCCTATATTTTGCCATGGTGCATCTAATTATGATTTTCATCATCTGATCAGGTACGAGGGGTTTGACAAGCAGAATTTAAATATTTTAGCAGAAAATGATGAGAAATATATAGCTATTAGCAAGATAATTAAAGTTAATGGTGTTCCCATTCACTTAAGATTTCTTGATTCATACAGAATTCTGTCTGCTAGCCTGGCTACACTGGCCAATCAATTATCTGATGACCAATTCAAAATCACATGTGCTTTGTTTCCAAATCAGGACCTGAAATTAATTAGGCGGAAGGGTGTATACCCATATGACTATGTTACAGATTTTTCTAAATTTGATGAGTGTTCTCTGCCACCACAACAAACATTCTACAGTAAACTCAGGGCATCTGGAATTACTGATGATGATTATCACCATGCCCAGTTGATGTGGAACAATTTAAAATGTCAGACATTTGGTGATTATCATAAGGCATATTTAAAACTTGATGTGACTCTCTTAGCTGATATACTTCAGGCATTTAGAAAATCATCGATGGAAAATTATAAACTGGATCCAATGTATTTTTACAGTGCACCAGGCCTAGCATGGTCTGCAATGTTTCTGAACACTAAAATGCAATTGGATCTGATCCAAGATCAAGATATGTATCTGTTTATGGAACAATGTATAAGAGGAGGCATGGTGCAATGTTCTCAGAGATATGCCAGAGCAAATAACAAGTATATTCCCAATTATGATCCAGCACTGCCATCAAATTATATACTTTATGTGGATGCCAACAGCTTGTATGGTCATGCTATGATGGATAAGCTGCCATATGCAGGGCTTGAGTGGGTTGAAGATTTCAATATTGAAGATCTTCAGGATTTTGATGACAGTAACTATGGCCTGTTCTTAGAAGTTGATCTGACAATTCCTGATGATTTACACAACAAATTTTCTGATCTTACCCCCAATTCCTGAGGTTAAGTGTTCACCTGGCTCTAAACAGAAGCTCATGATGACTCTGGAGCCAAAACAGGGTTATGTCTTATATTACAAAAACCTCCAGTTCCTAATGAATCATGGTGTTCAAGTGACCAAAGTTGGCAAAGTCTTTAAGTTCAGGCACTCAAGATGGTTGAAGCCATATATTGATACAAACACAGAGCTTCGAACATCTGCAATGAGCCAATTTGATAAGACCTTGTTTAAATTGATGGTAAATTCAGTGTATGGCAAAACCATACAAAATGTCAGAAAACATACTGATGTTAAATTAATTACTGACCCCAGCCGGAGCAAAAAATTGGTGGCAAAGCCTAATTTCAATTATAGAAGAATTTATGATGGCAATATGGCACTCTTCAACATGAAAAAAACAAAGATTAAGTTTGATAAGCCTACTTATGTAGGGGCTGTAATATTAGAATTGGCCAAATTACACATGTTAAAGCTCTATTATGATGTGCTCAAGCCTTTTTATGGTGATTGTGTAAAACTGATGTACATGGACACAGATAGTTTTATCCTTGATATTCAGACAGAAGATGTCTATCAAGATATATCACAGTCTGCATTGCTTGAATATTTTGATACCAGTGAACATACAAAGATTCAACCCCACAACAAAAAGGTGCCTGGCAAGTTAAAAGATGAGACACTTGGTGATGTTATTGTGGCATTTGCTGGGTTAAGGGCCAAGATGTATAGTTTTGAAACATGTAGTGGTGCTGTTGCCAAAAAAGCCAAGGGCATTGGCAGAGTAACTGTTGACAAAGAGCTCCAATTTGAAGATTACAAAAATTGTCTCAAAACCCAGAGTTTAATGAGAACATCAGAATGCAGAATTCAGAGTGTGGATCACTTGTTGACTACAAATGTTGTAAGAAAAGTGGCTCTGGACCCACATGATGATAAGAGATGCATTTTATCATGTGGCATACATACTCTACCATGGGGTTATTGTGATTTGAAAAGTGGTAATCAATGCCCAATTACAGAGCATGATTTGAAATAAATAAACATGCCAATGAACTTATTTGGGTTCAAAAAACAGGCTATTATGGACCTGCCAACACCAGCACCCTCTTCTGATATACAATCTATGATATCTAAACTAAGTGGTTTGTTAATTATTCATCTGAACAGCATACTTACAGATGTTGATGATAAAACAGGTAAAACATTATACATATTTAACAATAATTTAAATCACTACCAGTTACCTGTAGGTGGTCAATTACAATTTATTACAACTCCCGAGGGTAATGTCAAGGTTTCAATAGGGAGAAATATTTATAGAATTAAGCACTCAAACATGATTTCTGGCACTGTATATACTGTTTCTGCTGGTGATTGTTTATATATTGAAGTCCCAGGATCCTATGACAAGCTTATACCTTTTTTTATAGAATTAAGAATTAGATATTTTATAATAAATAACCACTAAAACAAAAATGCCTAATGATATATTTGGCCATACAAGGCATGAAGATCACAGTGATGAGATTCTGATGCTTGATGTCAGAGTTAAAAAATTAAGAAGTGATTTACAAGCTTTACAAACCACACTCAATGCCAGTCTTCAACTAGAAATTACAAATTTACAATCACAATGCATGGACCCTCTTCTTAAAATTGATTCAGAACTCAAATTATTGCTTCAAAAATATACTGACTTGGCAACATTAGATAATTTTCAAAGTTTAGAGGAAGCTGTAGCAGCTCTTCAAGCCAAATTTAAGACCCAGGCTACCAACTCTGAGCAATTGAAACCAATTGTTGTTTCAATTGCTCAGAGTTGGTAGCCTGGGTCTTAAATGTGGCTTGAAGAGCTGCTACAGCTTCCTCTAAACTTTGAAAATTATCTAATGTTGCCAAGTCAGTATATTTTTGAAGCAATAATTTGAGTTCTGAATCAATTTTAAGAAGAGGGTCCATGCATTGTGATTGTAAATTTGTAATTTCTAGTTGAAGACTGGCATTGAGTGTGGTTGGTAAAGCTTGTAAATCACTTCTTAATTTTTTAACTCTGACATCAAGCATCAGAATCTCATCACTGTGATCTTCATGCCTTGTATGGCCAAATATATCATTAGGCATTTTTGTTTTAGTGGTTTTTTATTATAAAATATCTAATTCTTAATTCTATAAAAAAAGGTATAAGCTTGTCATAGGATCCTGGGACTTCAATATATAAACAATCACCAGCAGAAACAGTATATACAGTGCCAGAAATCATATTTGAGTGCTTAATTCTATAAATATTTCTCCCTATTGAAACCTTGACATTACCCTCGGGAGTTGTAATAAATTGTAATTGACCACCTACAGGTAACTGGTAGTGATTTAAATTATTGTTAAATATGTATAATGTTTTACCTGTTTTATCATCAACATCTGTAAGTATGCTGTTCAGATGAATAATTAACAAACCACTTAGTTTAGATATCATAGATTGTATATCAGAAGAGGGTGCTGGTGGCAGGTCCATAATAGCCTGTTTTTTGAACCCAAATAAGTTCATTGGCATGTTTATTTATTTCAAATCATGCTCTGTAATTGGGCATTGATTACCACTTTTCAAATCACAATAACCCCATGGTAGAGTATGTATGCCACATGATGAAATGCATCTCTTATCATCATGTGGGTCCAGAGCCACTTTTCTTACAACATTTGTAGTCAACAAGTGATCCACACTCTGAATTCTGCATTCTGATGTTCTCATTAAACTCTGGGTTTTGAGACAATTTTTGTAATCTTCAAATTGGAGCTCTTTGTCAACAGTTACTCTGCCAATGCCCTTGGCTTTTTTGGCAACAGCACCACTACATGTTTCAAAACTATACATCTTGGCCCTTAACCCAGCAAATGCCACAATAACATCACCAAGTGTCTCATCTTTTAACTTGCCAGGCACCTTTTTGTTGTGGGGTTGAATCTTTGTATGTTCACTGGTATCAAAATATTCAAGCAATGCAGACTGTGATATATCTTGATAGACATCTTCTGTCTGAATATCAAGGATAAAACTATCTGTGTCCATGTACATCAGTTTTACACAATCACCATAAAAAGGCTTGAGCACATCATAATAGAGCTTTAACATGTGTAATTTGGCCAATTCTAATATTACAGCCCCTACATAAGTAGGCTTATCAAACTTAATCTTTGTTTTTTTCATGTTGAAGAGTGCCATATTGCCATCATAAATTCTTCTATAATTGAAATTAGGCTTTGCCACCAATTTTTTGCTCCGGCTGGGGTCAGTAATTAATTTAACATCAGTATGTTTTCTGACATTTTGTATGGTTTTGCCATACACTGAATTTACCATCAATTTAAACAAGGTCTTATCAAATTGGCTCATTGCAGATGTTCGAAGCTCTGTGTTTGTATCAATATATGGCTTCAACCATCTTGAGTGCCTGAACTTAAAGACTTTGCCAACTTTGGTCACTTGAACACCATGATTCATTAGGAACTGGAGGTTTTTGTAATATAAGACATAACCCTGTTTTGGCTCCAGAGTCATCATGAGCTTCTGTTTAGAGCCAGGTGAACACTTAACCTCAGGAATTGGGGGTAAGATCAGAAAATTTGTTGTGTAAATCATCAGGAATTGTCAGATCAACTTCTAAGAACAGGCCATAGTTACTGTCATCAAAATCCTGAAGATCTTCAATATTGAAATCTTCAACCCACTCAAGCCCTGCATATGGCAGCTTATCCATCATAGCATGACCATACAA
This sequence comes from Lepisma saccharinum, assembly GCF_977018435.1. Taxonomy (NCBI): domain Eukaryota; kingdom Metazoa; phylum Arthropoda; class Insecta; order Zygentoma; family Lepismatidae; genus Lepisma; species Lepisma saccharinum. The sequence goes on along the minus strand of NC_139230.1, from coordinate 56,386,253 downwards.
GCTGTTGGCATCCACATAAAGTATATAATTTGATGGCAGTGCTGGATCATAATTGGGAATATACTTGTTATTTGCTCTGGCATATCTCTGAGAACATTGCACCATGCCTCCTCTTATACATTGTTCCATAAACAGATACATATCTTGATCTTGGATCAGATCCAATTGCATTTTAGTGTTCAGAAACATTGCAGACCATGCTAGGCCTGGTGCACTGTAAAAATACATTGGATCCAGTTTATAATTTTCCATCGATGATTTTCTAAATGCCTGAAGTATATCAGCTAAGAGAGTCACATCAAGTTTTAAATATGCCTTATGATAATCACCAAATGTCTGACATTTTAAATTGTTCCACATCAACTGGGCATGGTGATAATCATCATCAGTAATTCCAGATGCCCTGAGTTTACTGTAGAATGTTTGTTGTGGTGGCAGAGAACACTCATCAAATTTAGAAAAATCTGTAACATAGTCATATGGGTATACACCCTTCCGCCTAATTAATTTCAGGTCCTGATTTGGAAACAAAGCACATGTGATTTTGAATTGGTCATCAGATAATTGATTGGCCAGTGTAGCCAGGCTAGCAGACAGAATTCTGTATGAATCAAGAAATCTTAAGTGAATGGGAACACCATTAACTTTAATTATCTTGCTAATAGCTATATATTTCTCATCATTTTCTGCTAAAATATTTAAATTCTGCTTGTCAAACCCCTCGTACCTGATCAGATGATGAAAATCATAATTAGATGCACCATGGCAAAATATAGGGACACATTTTGGTCTCTGGATCTTAATATTACAGCTATTACACAGGGCCATTTTGAATTTACCATCTGTATGAGAATGGTGACGCACCTTGATATTTGTATCTGAAAATTCAGAATCACATACCGGGCATTTTTCTGCATTGTTGAAATCTTCAATCTGATCCTCTGTTAAAGGCAACATAGGTTTTGATTTTAATAAGACATTAGATGCTATGTCATGGCACTCATTTTCTATTCTATGTGCAAATTCTTTGATGGCATCTGGTCCCATGTATAAATATTCTTCACTAACAACACCATCCTGTACAACAACATAATAAAAACTAGAAGGCTCATGTAACTGGTATGATGTAATTGAAGATTCATCAGGATCTGGGCTGCATAATGCAAGGGGTTTGAGGTTTGATTCAAAATCACAGACTATATATGCTGGGTGTTCCAACAAGGCTTCAAATTTTTTGAATTTGGCATTTTCACTTGGATTAGGCATCACCATATGAACAGGTTTATGATTGCCACAGTATTTTAAATGTTCAATTAACTTGTTTTTAGCAATTTCTGTATTCACTTCACGAACCCCATTTATTATTTTTTGACCATCAAATACAGTCAAACATCTTCTACACAACTTGAATATTGTATTGGATTTGCCTTGTTGTTTTCTGACTAAAGCTTCAAGACTGTGTATCAGAGTGTAATGATATGTGCCATCCTCTTCAATTAAGAGCAGATCAATCGGAACAGCAGAATCATCATCAAGTGTACTGATTCTGAGAGGTTCTATCAAGCAATTGCCACGGCCAGTAGAACAAATAAAAACATTAATAGATAATTGTTTACCATTGATATCCCTGGCCTTTTTTTCAAATTTATCAATATTCTGAACAGACATTGGATATTCTAAGCCCTCCATAACATCATCAAAATCATGTTCATGCTGTTTATAATAACTTATTCTCTTTGGATTATCTAAAACTGGATACAAAGCAGCTAAAATACACCACAGAAAGCATTTCTGATCATTATTTTCTATGTTAAGCACAGCTTTTTTGTTTTTAATATTAGCAGGTAAAGGCACATATGTGGAACCTAGTAATGGGTTAAATTTAGAAATATTAACATAGAGCTTGTGTGGAGTTCCACATAAACTCCATCCTGATTCTTTTGCAGCAAATTCAGAATGTTTAATATTCAATTGATCTATCAAACTGCTTATTATTTTGTCTAAATTTGTATTTGAATATATAGCTACAGTTTCTGTTATGTGGGGCTGTGTAAATTTTGTGCCATTTGGTTTCTTATATTGTGTAAACAATTTGAGGGACAGCTTATAAGAGCCATTTTCTGCATTTAGAATTGCCTGCACATCAGGATTTATACTGTTCAAAAAATTCTTAATGTCACATCTTGGCTCTGATACAAAACTGTAATCACTAAGTTGGCCATTAAAACTGCTATGAATAGGTTCATTGCGCGGCTGCTTTGCCGGTCTAGCATTAACAGGTGTTTCAAGCTTCCTTTTCAGACCAGATGTAGATGGTTGTGGGGGCAATGTTGATGACTGTGCAGAACAAGTACCCATATGTTTATATGTGAAGTATTCCATGCTATATTTTCTATGGCATTTTGGACATATTTTTGTGGGAGTTCTGCATTTGTCTGGATTACAATTCTTTTGGAGCTTAGCCCAATTGGGGCTGGATATATTCTTATTGCATTGATTACAATATTTTTGATTTGGCATTTTTGTTGTTGGTTTATTATATAAAATTTCTTGGGATTCAAATCAAAATTCTATGCTTAATACAAAATATCAGTTGGGTTCAGCAGTGTGCTTTGTATACCTAGTGTGTATACTTAGTGTCTTAATATTTTTGGATTTGGTATTTTTGTTGTTAGTTTATTATATAAAATTTCTTGGGGTTCAAATCAAAACTCTATACTTAATAAAACTATGACAGGTTGTATAAAGGTGATAGCCTACATGCACAAAGGTAGAATAAGTATTAATCTACAGAAGCACTAAGCCACCACAAATACATGTCTACACAGGCATGTCCTAGAAAAGCAATGACCTAATACCATGTGTCATGTATAACAAACTGGGACAGATATAAACCCTTTGTTCAATATATTAGAAATATGTTTGATATGAATAATAAAAAAATTCTGTATATTAAATCAAACAAACCTATAATTCAATTTATACAAATCTGCTATATTTTTGTTTTTTTTAAAAAAATATAAGGAGCACTGCAACAACATACCCATACTCTTCAGCCACTCTCACAATACTAGCTGATATGTAATGCAAAATCTCTTTATATAGCCTAAGCACGGATGTGGCCGCGGTGGCTCAGTCGGTAACGCGTCTGACTACCATGCTAAAGGTCCCGGGTTCGATCCCCGGCCGGTTCAAATCCGGGAACTTTTCTAACGGTGGAAGCGGCCCCGGCGCCCACCCAGCGTCGAATAACATGGGTACCTGGGGGAAAGCCTGGGGGGTAAAGGCGGTTACGGGCGTGATGTTGATCACATCACCCCCACTCACGACCGGATCAAGAAAGTGTGGGGCGTTACCCCCATACCCCCTATACGCCTTCATGGCGTGGTGCTATGCACAGGGGAACACTTTACTTTACTTTACTTTACTTTTTAGCCTAAGCACGGACCGCATTGAAAACATCTGAAACAATAAGCCAATCAGAATATAGCACATCATCACATTATGTCATAACCAACCAATCAGAAAACAACACATGCCTAATAATTTATTGCATAATATTGGATAATAATTTGTTGCACAACATGATGCAATAGAAATAAACCAGAAGTAGGCCACAAGTGGGCCGGAAGTGGACCGGAAGTAAACCGGAAGTGGACCGGAAGTGGACCGGAAGTAAATATGTGTGGGTGTTGTTGGGTGTGGGTGTGCGTGGGTGGCTCTTATGAGCATTTTTGGCTTAGTTTTAAGTGTAGCCATAGCAATATCAAGAAGAGCATATTTTTAACAAGCTTATGGACAACAATCTCACAGATGTAGCTTTTGTAAGTGTAGGCAAATCAATCTGAGGGGGCTCATCATTTCACGGGAAATTCCCGAGGGCATTTTTACAAAAATCTTGGGTTAGACAGAGTACCACACTTGAGCAATAAGCTCATATGCACATCTTGAGCTAGTTTTAAGTGTAGCCAAATCTGCCTGAGGGGGGCTCATCATTTATCGACCCAGTAATAGTACAAATAACACTACTGAGGCCCTCAGCACACGTATAGAACAACACGATTTCGCAGATAATTAATTATACTGGCCGTGGGCACAGGCGCTAGAGTCTCGTTGGCCTGTAAGATTGTAGTTATCGGGTCGACACCCAAACATCCTTTAAACCGTCGAGAAAATAATTGCAAGATATTTGATTGAGCTGATGATTTAAGTCCATTTTATGCACAGTAAGGCTAATCCGGACTGGACCTAAAGTTTAAGGTGGGATCCGAACCACTATGTGCTTCTACCGGGTATGAAACCTTGATTACAGGCGACGACACTAACACTGCGCCATCGAGGAGGCACTAATTGCAAAATAAGTATTTAAGTACTTAGAATTGTTATTCATGGATTCTATGCTGATTGCCGTATGAGAAGTCTGTTAAAATGTAGTAAAATATTACCTTAATTATCTGGGCAATTCCAAATACGTTAGCAATTAAAACACCGTCTTATAAAATAATCTATTCCTCCAAAAATAATATCGAGTGTTGTTAAAAGCCGTTTGGATTTAAAAAAAAAAGAACACAATGATTCTGTTTTATGCATGCGAATACATCTTTTCAGAATTTCAAAGTATTTATGTTATTTACTTTGAAATGGAAGCTTGCAAACGAATGGAGAAATGAGAGAAAAGTGTCCAATGAACAAGCCAGATGCAATAGTTGTATGACTCATATGATAATTGTCATTTAATATTTCCTTCGCCATTAGTTGAAACATTGCCTCCCCGATGGTGCAGTGGTAGCGTCGTCGCCTTGTAATCAAGGGGTCCCGGGTTTGATACCCTGTTGAGGCACATAATGGTTCGGATCCCACTTCAAACTGTTGAGTCAGTCCGAATTAGCCATACTGTGCATAAAGTGTACTTAAAACACCAACTGAATCAATTATTACTATCCAAGTAATCTCTGTGTTAGGAACAGCTATTAGCAAAATGCAAATTGCTACATTACACATGCAACAGATAGAAAGAGCATATATTGTAGATGAATATGTAAAAATAGTATCTTTGTACATGGTTACAATTCTATTAAATGCGATCATGGATTGTCTTTTAATCATATTTTTTTAAATTATTCCATCATACTGTAAGATTTCAGTTGAGATGAGTTGGTGTTTTAAGTCCACTTTATGCACAGTAAGGCTAATCGGGACTGGACCTACTGTTTAAAGTGGGATCTGAGCCACTGTGCCATGTGCCTCCACGGGGTATAGAACCCGGGACCCCTTGATTACAAGGCGACGACGCTACCACTGCGCCATCGGGGAGGCCCCCCATCATACTGTAAGAATCTATTACATAAATAAAGAACAAATGCAAGAAAAAAATACAATTTTCGTGTCGTATCTAGAGAGAGGGAGGGATGACGAGAGAGAGAGTGGGGGAGAGAAACGTTAGTTTAATTATCTTTAGTATTTATGCAAGACCCATGATCTTAATGTATTTTTCTACTATTACAAATATTTACTTTTCTACAATTGTATTTTTCTGAAAGAATTCAACTGATTATGTCTCAAACATTTCAGCGTAAATCCTGCTAGTAAGTAAAATAACAAATACTGTTGAATGATTAAAACTGTCATTGTATACTGTAGGGTAACCGGGAGTTATGATTCATACCAATGGTTTTTCATTTTTTCTGTAGTTTGTTTCTACCACTTTATATACCAATCCTTGCTTCCATCCCCAAAATGTTCCCAAAATTTAATTTTTATTAATAAGGTTACTGGACTAATATTATATAAAAGTTGGTAAATAAGATTTTTGCCCCATGGCTGGGGCAAAGATACAATGTAAATTTATGAAGAGAAATGAGCGTCTCACAGTTTACAGAAGTGGGGTGTGGGTGGTGGACTACTATGTCATCTTCCCAGCCATGGGCGTATATATAGTTCACGTAAGGGGAGGGGGGGTTCAACTTTTGATGATTAGGGTTGCTATATTTCATAAGTGAAACTCCGGGACACAGCTGAGCTGAAGCTTATTGGGGAGCGGGGGGGGGGGAGGTGCTGGACCCGACAAATTTGTATGTATGAAATGTGCGCGCACCTTTACCTCCGAACAATTGATTGATTGATTGATTTGTTTTATTTTACTTCGTTTCTTGTGCCACTTTTGGCTAATTTGCGAAGATGGGAATGAGTAATGATATGATGAAATTGATGAATCGACACTCACAAACATCCATGCCCAGCCAGGATTCGAACCCGGAACCCCTGGCGTCGTAGCGCGATGTGCGAACCACTCCGTCACAGGGGCCGGCCTCCGAGCAATTGTTTCTGCATTTAAGACAAAACTTTTTAGCAGCAACAGTCTGAAGTTCTTAGTTGTTATTATTTCTCTCTCCCTCTTTCAAGTAATTTACAATGCAGTACAGAAAACAAGTAAAATGCGAGCGAGCGAGAAAGAAAAATTTCTGATCCTAATTTTTGCAAACTGAAAACAATATTGATTTATTAGGGCACAAAAAAAATCATGGGGTGCCATGGCATTCTCTTTACACTTTTTCATTTAGATTGTTTGGCGCCGATAGCCAACTCCCGCAAAAATTGTAAATTGAGTGGGCAATTTACCCCTCCGTTCCTCACTGCAGGTTCTCTTGGCAGTCTGAAAGAAATAATGCAAAAAGACTGAAAAACTAATACCATCTTGAGTGTCCTTTTGTCCTACTACTTTTAGATTCAGCTAGCCTTGCTTTCTTTTACTTAAATGTTTGCCCCCCCCCCCAGAATTGATTTCTGTCCACTGCACCCCCTTAACCCACAGTTGCTTTGAACTTTCATCAGCTTGAAAATATAATATCGTTTAATAACGGCAATAAGATTCCGCTATACTAAATTTCTAGGTGAAAGTATAATATAGGGGAATGGACATCTGGAAGGGGTCAAGGATGGCCACACTCCTTAGAAAACGAATGTCAATGTAAAAGTATATATTTCACACGTACAATTTGATTTCAGTTACAGTAATTTACATAAATTATTATAATGGGGATGCGGGAATGCGATAATTTCAAATTCAAGCGGTGTATTTTGTGGGAGCAACACTATTATCGGGGTAATATGGCCCATGGAAAAATACCTTGCTTGTCCCTTCGTGAAAAAAATCTGCGGACGTTCATGATTAGGGAGGGGGCAATTTTTTTAATATATCTTTTAGAAATGACATGTTCACAGTACCCCTTTTGAGGTGCCCAACATAATATTGCATTGCATGAAAACAATTTGGTTAGAACAAGTAAAGATGTTTTAAACTCCCCACAGGTTACACAGTGAAGAAACTGATGAGCTTGCTGAAATATTTCTCTTCTACTAGTAAACTGTAAAGTCCGTAGTTTCTATGATTAATGAATATAATTCCACAAGCCACGCTACTTAGTATTGATTATTTTCTGTTCATCTTGTGTCAAACAACTTGAGAATGTTACGGTGTTTCCCTGTTTTTTTTTTGCACTGCGTTTTTAAAAAACAATTTAAGAAAACTCGAAGGTAAAAAAATATAATTTATTTGACAGTTCCAATACAGTTTCTTATCGCAGAAATTCCGAAACTTCAGTATAAGGAAATTTCAGACATTTGGTCTGCAGTCCCATCTAGTGTGTGAAATTACGTAATTTTCTTCCCAGCCGTATCCCGTACTATACGTCTCGAAATCAGAATAAAATAAGTCCGAAGAAATTTTTATGATCAAGCGGATAGAACAGGTAATCTGGTAATTTTATTAAACCATAAGGGGGGGGTTGGACCCGTTGAACCCCCCCCCACCTTAAATACGCCTATGCTCCCAGCTATATACGGGAGATCCGCTGACCAACGATAGCTGCGGTCCTCCGTTCATTGGATTGGATTGATTTGGTGTTTTAAGTCCACTTTATGCACAGTAAGGCTAATCGGGACTGGACCTACAGTTTAAAGTGCGATCCGAACCACTATGTGCCTCCACCGGGAACAGAACCCAGGACCCCTTGATTACAAGGCTGGTCCTCCATTCATATTAGGGGTTTGGCGTAGAGCTGACAACTCTGCACTGTAAAAGATATATCAAGAATCAGCAATGGATATTCCCAAGCTAATATATTCCGGAGGTAAAATAGTCTCCCATTCGGATCTCCGGGCGGGGACTACTTTGGGAGGTCCCTGAACTAAGGATAAGATGGACATTAGGAATAAGGATATTAAATTAGGCACCTGGAATGTTCTGAGCCTTTACCGGCCTGGAGCATTTCAGTGTACAGTTAATGAGATAGTTAAGTATAAATCAGATGTAGTAGCTGTCCAGGAAGTTAGGTGGCCAGGAGAAGGTAATTGTAAAACTAAAAATTATACTTCTTTCTATGGTGGTACTCAAAATCATAATTTTGGAATAGGATTCTTCATAAATAATTGAATTATCACGGCTCTTAAAACAGTAGAAATTATTAATGATAGGATATCATATGCAGTTTTACAAGGTAGGTGGTGTAAAATTATTGTAATAAACATACATGATAAACATACCAATGGAAGACAAAGATGATAATACTAAAGATGATTCTTATGCAGAGTTAGAACAGGTCTTTGATAAATTTTACCAGTATGATATGAAAATTCTGTTAGGTGACTGTAATGCACAGATTTGTAAAGCAGAAACATTTAAATTCACGATTGTTAAATAAAGGCTTCATTAATTAAGTAATGATAATGGTATAAAATTAATTACTTTTGCAACCTCAAAGAATTTATTTGTGAAAAGTACCAGTTTTAAACATAAACATATCCATAAATATACCTGGTCCTCTCCAGATGATAGAACTCATAATCAGGTAGATCATATTATCATTGATAAGAGAAGGCATACTAGTGTATTTGACGTTCACTCACATAGGGGTGATGACTGTGCCAGTCACCATTATTTAGTAATTGCTAAATTAAGATAAAGACTGTCAGTGATAAATCCTAAGCAACAAAATCTAAAAGTTCTAAAATTTAGTCAGGAAAATTTGGTGATGATAGAATTAAGAAAGATTACCAAATTAAACTGTCAAATAGATTCGATGTTTTCCAGGATTTTGATGATGATGAAAATATAAATGAAACAGATGTAAATAAGAATTGAGAGCATAAACGTAATGCAATAGAATCAGCAGCTAAAGAAAGTATAGGATACCATAAACAAAACAAAAGGTAATGCACGGTTTGACAATGAATGCCATAATCTAATAGAAATAAGAAATCAGGCTAGACTTAGGTGGCAAAATAACTCTGCTGATACAAATCTAAGCAATTATAATAGAATAAAGCGAGAAGTTAACCGCACGTTTAGAAGTAAAAGAAAGAGATTACTTGAAAAGCAAAATTAACGAAATTGAAACAAACAGCAAAAACAAAAATATCAGAGATTTATACACTTACACTGTATAAAGGTGCAAATGAATTTACAAAGGGGTGGCAATCTAAAGTAAACTTGATAAAAGATAGAAACAGTGATTTTTTGGCTGATAAAAGTGATATTTTGAATAGATTGAAGATCCTCTTAAATGTTCATCTAGGAGATAAATCAGAGGCAAATGAAGTTCACACAGCAGAACCTTTAGTTCCAGAACCTAACTTGACTGAAGTTAAAGATGCTATCAAAAGGCTAAAGAATAACAAAGCACCTGGCATTGATTTAATACCAGCTAATTAAATATGGTGGGAATTCGATAATATGTCAAATTCATAACTCTATTTGTTTAACATGGAATAAATAAGAAATCCCTCAACAGTGGGGATAATTAATTGTTCCTGTGTTAAAAAGAATGATAAAAAGAACTATAATAATTACCGTGGAATTTCTCTACTCTCAACAACATATAAAATATTATCCAACATTCTCTTAACAAGACTAACCCCATATGCTAATGATATTATACGTGATTATCAATGTGGATATAAACGTAGCAGATCAAATTTTTGACATCAGACAGACACTTCAGAAAAAGTGGGAATACAATCAAAATGTCAATCAGCTATTCATTGATTTAAAAAAAGCATATGTTTTGGTAAAAAGAGGTAAATTATGTAATATATTGGTCGAGTTTGGAATACCTAAGAAGCTTGTTAATATGATAAAAGTATGCACTAGTGAAAGAGAAAGTTAAATTCGTGTGGGTATTAATGTGTCTGACAAATTTACAATTCATGATGGGTTAAAACAAGGAGATGCAATATCTCCATTGCTCTTTAATTTTCTGTTAGAATATGCTGTTAGGAAGGTAAAAGAAACTAACGAAGGACTAAAATTAAACGGTGTGACTCAGTTGTTATCATATGCAGATGATGTAGACTTACTGGGGAATGATGTAAATACAATTAAGAATAATGCTAAAATATTTTTCAAAACAGGTAAAGAGATAGGTTTGGAAGTTAGCAAAGATAAAACTAAATATATGCTTACAGGCCAAAACCAAGTGTTAGGAAATCTAATTATTGATAACAACTTGTTTGAAACAGTTTCCAAATTCAAGTATTTAGGAGTAATACTAACAAATGAAAATAATATTAAAGAGGAAATAAAAAGCAGGCTTAATTGAGGAAATGCATGTTACTTTTCTATTCATAAACTTTTGTCTGTTCGTTTAACATCTAAGAAACTAAAAGTTAAAATCTACAAAACCGTAATTTTGCCTGTAGTATTATATTGATGCGAAACCTGGTCCCTCATATTGAAAAAGGAACATGAATTGAGAGTATTTGAAAATAAGATCCTTAGGAAAATATTTGGACCTAAAAGGGATGAGGAGACAGGTGAGTGTAGAAGATTACATAATTTAGAACTACATAATTTGTATTCATGTCCAGATATTATTAGAATGATTAAATCAAGAAGACTTAGGTGGGAGAGGAAAGAAGAGTTTACAGGATTCTTGTTGGGAAACCTGATGGTAAGCAGGGGCGCCGACTTGTCAAAATTATTGGAGGGGCTCTGATCACTGAAATAAATGAATGAATGACTCCCTCCCTCCCTTTTCTTAAAATAAAAATTACGTCTTCGTATAGCAGTTTTTAAGCAGCTATTATATTCCTCATGCAAATGAAATGCAACATGAAAAACGTTTAGAAAATGTTTCAAAGTCTCTTTATGTCTTTTGTGTCTGCTCATTTGTTTTTTAGATAACAATTAACATTTTTATTGAAAAGTAGGCTATGTATTTACATTAAGAGGCCAACCTAACAGTTTTATGCCGGCCTTGGTAGCCGAGCGTGTTGGGTTGTCGACTCAACTCTCTTTGATCCGGAAGTCTCGGGTTCGAGTCCCGGCGAGGGCATGGGTGTGGTTTATCCCTCCGTCATCCGCGCCCTCAGTAACACAAATGTCCCGCGCGCGGCACTCGTGCCGCCGTATCAAAACCAACTTTATTTAGATGAACTATTGATGCAAATTTATGTTGAATTACCCTAGCGCTTACTGGAAATCAGACGATATATATATGAACGCAAACAGTCCACTTCGGACATTTTTATTAGCTAAACTAAAACTATACAAGCTAAAAACATTAGAGGAAATGACACAGAAGTACACGTTTAAACTCTTGAAGCAAATACACCAAAATATTACTCCCAAAATACGCGTCATTAATTTTTTGCCATATAATAAAGAAACTAAAAAATGAACTCATCATTCACAAAATTTTCAACGTAGTTTTCAAGAACGTTCAACATATTTCTCAAAACAAATTGAAATCATACAACTTATATGGGCTTAGAAAGGAACAATTTGTTAAAAATATTCTCAGTCAAAATCTTGCTGACTCGCTGAAAAAGCAATCAAATGAGTAATATACAACTCGAAGATACTTACAAAATATCAAAATTTTCAAATCTCAATGTTTCTTCTTTTACAAGATATATGTGAAAAGAGATACAGGGTGCTCGGAAATTCCCCTTACAAACTCCTAGGGCTAATAGAGGGGACTGAGTAGACAATATTTGGAATAGGAACCCATGTCCGGAAACGTACCGTTTCCATGCTACATCCATGGCAATGTGTCCGATGTGCCTGTGTTGGTATGCAACCGGTTAGGCAGTACATGACGTCAGAAGAAAACCTGATGGCACGTGACGTCTACCCTGCCGCGGTATCCTGCCTGGAGCCCCATTCACGTGCCTGTGCGTCTCCGATGAACATGGTTGAGTACACGTTTGCAGAATACACGGACATGATCCTTGTGTATGGCGCAGCGGAAGGGAATGGAAGAGCAGCTCGTCGGCTATATCAAGAGCATTATCCATTATCCACAACGTGCGACTCCATCAAATACCCTTTTTGCCAGCATTACGCAATGGCTCCGAGAACAAGGTACCTTCACCGCCGACAGGAAGGACTGTGGTGCTCCAAAGAGACGCCGCACACCCGAATTGGAAGAGGCTGTACTGCACCACGTTGAACAGGACCCGTCAACAAGTACGCGAACAATTGCGCGTGCAATGGGTGTTTCTCGCAGCGTCGTCTGGGAGGTTCTGCATGAGCAACAACTACATCCTTACCACCACCAAAGGGCACAGGCTTTGAGACCAGCCGATTTTGTACCAAGCGTTAACTTCTGCACGTGGTTTCTGCACCGCTGCATCGACGAGCCCCAGTTTCCACGTCGAGTTCTGTTCACAGATGAATGTAAATTCACTAGGGAGTGTGTTCTCAATTCTCAAAACAGCCATGGCTGGGCAGACGAAAATCCTCATGCGATGCATGTCCGGGGATTCCAGCACAGATTTGCTATCAATGTGTGGGCAGACATTCTGGACGGTCATGTGATCGGGCCGTACCTTCTTCCAGCCAGGCTAACAGGTGCCGCGTACTTGATTTTCCTACAGGAAGTATTGGCTCTGTTCTTGGATGCTGTGCCATTGAACGTCCGTCAGGAACTGTGGTTTCAGCACGATGGCGCACCACCTCACTTTACACGTGACGTTCGGAGACATCTTAACCAAAGATTCGGGCAAAGATGGATAGGCCGAGGTGGTCTAACCGCGTGGCCCACACGATCGCCGGATTTAACGCCATTGGACTATTTCTTGTGGGGTCGTATGAAGAGTATGGTGTACGAGACTCCTGTAGAGACCGAGCACGAACTGCTGGCACGAGTTATGATCGCTGCACAAGAGATTGACGGGACACCAGGTGTGATGGAGCGAGTGTACCGGAACATGATTCGTCGATAAAATGTGTGCAACGACGTTGGTGGTCGTCACATCGAGCCACTGTTGTAGTTGAGCAGTGCCGTATGCGACACATCCAGTGCAGAAGACAGAAGCAAATTGTTGCGTTTCACTGTCGACACAGGTATTATTGTGATCAATGATAGTACGTTTATTTTTCGTTCCCTTGGCATTGTTATCAAATAAAGTTGTTTGTATTATGGACTGAGTCACACGTCATTCACTTCTGTACCTTATGTAACACTTCATTTGACATGGTTGTAATAAATGATTACACTTTAGGTCATCAGGCGATATTCTGACGTCATGTACTGCCTACCCGGTTCCATACCAACACAGGCACATCCGACACATTGTCATAGTTGTAGCACGGACACGGTAGGTTTCCGGACATGGGTCCCTATTCCAAATATTGTCTACTCAGTCCCCTCTACTAGCCCTAGAAGTTTGTAAGGGGAATTTCCGAGCACCCTGTATACAAACTCAAACTAAACGGACCCAATATTGTCACTTTTCAATACATTTTGACAACTCCGACATTTCTTATGGGTACTGCAATGATTTCTGCATACAATTAATTTGCATTCCGAACAACGTACCGTCGTTTTATTTTTCTTATATCCGCCAAATTCATGGCTGGAGTGCTATGATTTAAGATAGGAAACGTTCCCGCGCGAGGTACTGAGTGCAGCCTAAGGGGGACCGGTCACTTTTGAGGCATGCAAACAACTGAAAAACGCCAGAAAAAAGGTTGGAACGCCTCTATGTTTTCTTGGGAATAGTGTAGATAAGTTTCCTAGTGCTTTCCAGACCATTCTTGCACTGATAAGGAGAATAATTCAAAATTTTAGAAAAAGCGGCAGAGTGCCGCCCCGCGGGTTACGGAGGAGGATTAATGTCCGCAACAGACTTGTAAAGAAAGGACATGTGACAGGTGCAAATAACCTTAGTGTTGACGTACCCATAAAAATAACGCATATTTACAATATTTAACAGTTTTATTTAATTATTTACATAAATGCTAACACAAATCGCAGGAAAATACTTTTACTTTTTTGTTCTTGCTACAATATTTTACTTTTTAAATTTAATTTTGCAATAATAAAAAGCACATAGCACGACGTGCTTTAGCAATAATGAATTTGATCATAGCCTTTCCCGCTTACACAATACAGACTTTTCATAAGCTTTCCTTGCGTACTTTACTGCAAGCCAGTGTAAAATAAACTCAAAGACTTTAGAATTATTTTCCCCTTATTCTTTGGACTAGAGGAAGAGATTTCGAGGATAACTAAATATCGTACATATCAATATTGCCTGAAAGTTGTGTTTACAACCTCAAATTGTTCAGAATTCACTAAACAACAAACATACTGGTATAATTGTCATATCACCGCATTATTTTGACACTCTTTTTAGTAAAAATGTTAACAATACTCATAATTATATACTTAGTATATAGTAATAAGTCATGTGTTTTACTGTCTCCCGTCATAGCCCCCCCCCCCAAAGTTGATGGTCTAGAACATTTCAAAGGTGTATTTAAAGTTAAGTTCATGTGGCACAATACAGAGTACACTTTACAAGATAAGCAAAATAATACATTAAATCCTCTTAAGCAAAATTATTTTAGGGGCTCTGCCCCAACATTATTAACATTGGAAAGGCTCGAGCCCCCCAAACCCCATGGAGTCGGCGCCTATGATGGTAAGAGACCTGTAGGAAGTCCAAAACGAAGATGGAGGAAAAGAGTATATAGATCTTGTTCAGGATAAGGACAGACAGGCCTGTGTTGCTACAGCCACAAACCTTCGGGTTTAAGAATGCTAGAGAGTTAGTTAGTTAGAAATAAATATACATTGTTTGACGGATAGCAATCATAATTTTGTCTTGATATGGAACAAACGTGTATTTTAATCATAATACTTAAAATAAAACTGTCTGTCTAATCACCTTCGTAAAAGTCGTGACTTTAAAATTATATACAACTTGAAATTCCTCTAAACAGCATGTAGAGTTTAAATAAATACGAAAGCGAAATCTCGACAGTGATTCAGCAAGTTCAGCACAGTCGGACACAAAGCTTCCGATTTCGATAGAGGTGCCATTCTCCACACTTAGCCACTGTATCCAATCTTCTGTAGGAGGATCAATATAATACTAGATGCACCTTGGTAGACTCCGGAGTTTTCTTTACTTGCCACATTTTTTTCTGTGCTTACATCTTTCATTTGTTTAGTTTTTTCGTTTCTTCACCTTCTTTCAACCTCCTATTTTTCCAACATAAGTTTCTTTATTATTATTATTATCAGTTCAAATCGTAAACTTTGATGAATCCTTTCGATGATTCATCTCCCTACTGTATATGTTTGACATGATTTAATCTAAAGCTATTGTTTTCATTTTCAAACAAATTAGTATTTCCCATAGGTAAATTTACTTGACAAACTTATCATCAGACATTTATGCAAAACTTGTTATAATTAAAAATGAGAGCTGTATGACACAGAACCTTAAGAAAGGGAATAGCAGCAGACATGTTAGAGCAAAGCCTCGCAATTTGAACTTCAACACCAGAAAAATTTGCACTCTTACCCCGCTTCTTTAGTGTTGCCTTCTTACGGCAAATCTAGCAACAAAACTCATTGGACTTATTTCTCATGGAAACACTGTTCATGAGATTACAACTCACAATTTTATTTCGCATCATATATAATATGAAAATTTAATGTAATGAAAAGCTAAAATAACATCAGGAATGGGGAAAATATTACTTATCTCATTGTAGGAACATTAATTGGCCGAATACCAAAACTCTGTCTAAAGATTATTCACCACGACACCTGTACCAAACACCCGAAAACCATTAAAGTAATATTTGCCCCTAGCGTATCTTTACCTCCCGTTACCATATATTTCCCTCATTATTTACATTAAACTACGATGAACTAGTTTTTACTAGTTTTCACGGAGGATCGTGATGATCGAAATGTTATGTAAAGATTGATTCATATTGATTCAAAAATGTGCTATGGGTTTTATTAAATACGGACCCGTGCGGTGAAAGGCAAATTAGCTTCATGAACGCCTTAATTTCATTTGGAAAATTGCATTGCATGTGTTTTTTTTTATTTTCAGATAAAGAACATTTCAATTCATACGCTTATGAATTCGAAAGTATCCTTTGTGAAAGAAAATAGGCGGACTTTTACATTTGTCAGGGTGCTCTGAACAATGTGTGAATCCTTCAGAGATTTCCAGAACCAAAATACAAATTAAATCATTTAAGAATTTCTTACATGCATTTTCAATATAAGTGTGATTAATACTATCTTTGTTTTTAAATAATTGGAACATTACTTGCACATGCACAATG
Source organism: Lepisma saccharinum (assembly GCF_977018435.1). Classification (NCBI taxonomy): domain Eukaryota; kingdom Metazoa; phylum Arthropoda; class Insecta; order Zygentoma; family Lepismatidae; genus Lepisma; species Lepisma saccharinum. The sequence continues at coordinate 56,369,656 of NC_139230.1, read as the reverse complement.
CTCCGACAAAAATCAAAATATTTCTTGCGAATGTAGTTGATCCGTCATAAGTTCAATATTATTTTCGTCTAAAACTCATTACAGGATTTGTTGGTTTGGTGTTTTAAGTCCACTTTATGCACAGTAAGGCTAATCGGGACTGGATATACAGTTTAAAGTGGGATCCGAACCACTATGTGCCTCCACGGGTATCGAACCCGGGAACTCATCACAGGAGATCTGGAACAAAAAATGCTGAATATGGGAAAGGGTTTAATTGAGGTCGGAGGGAGATGAATCCCATACATAACGTTAGAGCACGTTTACTCAATTTATGACTGCCCTTCTCCCTCTGTCTCCCTCCAACTCCCTATTTCACATTTTACTAAACGGGCACGTTATTGGCGTCTTAAATCAAATAAGATTTAAAAAACGGAAAGAACTATTTATTTGATGTATACTAATATGTCACGACACTTTATGTGGCATTATTTATAGGTGCGTACATACAATCGGAGAAATTCTTCCCTGTGGTTCAGTGAATGATTCGGATATTATCTATCTCTCTCTCCACGTCATATGGTTTATGACTGACTACTGCTGTGCTATAACCATATACCATGTCCAGTTAATACGACTGTCACCAGCAGCCCACTTCTCCACTGCAGTAATTTCCACGCTGCGTTAGGTATCAAACACCAATGACGACGACGAGGGTGTTCTGGCCAATGCGCTGTTAACAATTGGAAATCGTATGAGTAGTTGTACTTCTCTGTGTATGTCGTGAAATTCATTGATTTTTTTTCTTCGTAAATCTTCTCGGAATTGACTTCTTAACGCAAAATGTTTCTCTCTGTCAACAAAATCAACTAAAGCACACAACAGAGAGGTGTATCAGTACTGCATGCTCCTTCTTAGAAAATATCACGAACCCAATTTAGAACTAAGGCAAGAGCATGGAAATTTCATTAACTATGCTAAATCACGGGATAGTATACTTTGTTATGATCAGTGAATTATACTTTTGGCATGACGTACATCTAAATAAGTGAAATATCAATGCATAGAGTACACAATATTTGTTATTGTTTTTAATTTCCAACGTGTAAATAATTTGAATGATAATTATGACGACTTAGCACATACGCCTCATTAATGAGGATTTCTTGTTAATCAGAAGAGTTCTATCTGCAAATGGACTCGTAAAGAATTATAAGTCGCTTCATTTACAGTTCCGCGCAAAAGCGTGATAATGCGAAATGTGAAAAACTATTTCTGCGTCTTTATTGTTGCTGTAGATATTATTATTATTATTATTATTATATTGTAGACTTTGAATAATGAAAGCGGACAAGCGGATTGACGAACTGAATTATGTTAAGTTGAAACACGGAAATACGTATATAATAAAAATATAAAAACATTTCTACTGAATAATTTACACATTATCTTTAGATTTACATGAAATAAGTATCAAATTTTCTTATTGAGAAAAACAATGTTATGCTCTGAGATAGCCATGGGGGAAACTCATCTGTCAGCTGGTTTCGTCCACGGATAGATTACATTTTTTAAGATGAACACTTTAGCAGACAGTTGGACATAAGGAACGTGAAGGCCTTCCCTTTGTAGTAACTTGTAAACACACAAAGTAAGACAAATGCAATAGATGATGGCAGAGATAAAGCAAGTTGTACATTATCAATGATCATATCAGTAATAAACAAAACGCCTCCCCGTCGAGACAGACACGAACCCTAACATATGTTTAGCACTGTAATAGGCTCAGTAAAGATTTACAAGGTATGCAATAATTTTATGTTCTTTGTATAACCAATAAAAGTAATAATGGAATCATAGCTACAAAGGAGCAAAGAAATACTCTGTTCATCACTTCATCACTACGAATTTCAATTGGCTGACAAAACACACACATACATACATACAAAACCAACAATCCCCATGAAAAAATAGTAAGGTGATCTCGAACGCCCTAAATTTTAACTAGACATTAAGTTTTTTAATGTTTCTTTCCAAAAGGAAGGCTATCTGAAAGAATTGATCTCTCAAGCAAAGTAAAAACCCAAGTGCACAGCTACAGTGGTTTCGATAAGTCATTCATTGATGTCAGTAAAGAAAACCTAGCTTTGGACCAACATAGCTTTTAAGAATTTCTCGTATACAAAATAAGTTTTTCTCTACAAAAAAGGTTTTCTGTCGTTTAAGTGATATGATTATTGAACTTGCATCTCATATGAAATATTACTCATGGCTCTGCGACATATATAAAGGGGGAACCCCTGGAGAATGCCCGCCTCCACCCGCATACCCTAAGGGTATGCGCTCCGTGTCCTGGCGCCTTTTATATAAGCCAGGAGGTCAGTTTGTTCAGAATTTGCCCGCTCCCTCTTTAATTTTCACTTTAATTATGTTTATTACATATGTTAAAAGAAGAATAAACATAATTGACTGTATGACATTTTATAATGTCTTGTGCTTAAGATTATTTCCCTTGTCTTCTGTCATTTTCTGTAAGATAGATAAAACAGTTTCTGCGGACAGGCCGGTCAAAATATCGAGAAGCAATAATAATAATAAAAAAATCCAATACGTTAAAAGAATTCTCTCTCTCACGCGCACCCTTGACATTGACAATCACTTGCATGTCAATACAAGTAACAAATGTTAAGGTACTAATCAGGAAAGTTGAAAAAGGACCCGTGTGCGCAGGTCGTGTCTGTCCATCCATGTCAACATAAAGGTTTATCAATAACTACGAGAGGTATAAAGATACATTTTGGTGGACTGAAAAATCAACCAAACAGTAGTCCAAGGCAACATGAATTAACTCCATTGAACTCTCTGGCCGTGATAGAGAGCAATTTAAAGTGATTTGTTGATATAGCAAATGTGAAGATCTAAATTTTCTAAAGTTACATATATTGCAAACAGACGTTTAACGCGACATATTTTTATTATCACCCCACCCGTGTCTATTCAAAAGAATAATTTCATTTCATCTTAAAGTTTTTATGAGTCAAGGAACTATCATAAAAATGGAATCCACCCTTGGCAGCTCGCCATGTATTTTCAAATGCGGTCATGTCTCCATCTCCTGCAGACCGTTGCGACTGCATTGACTGTTTGACCGTCTCATATGATGGACCTTCCTCGTCATATACACGTAACGTCTTTTCGTGGATTGTTTGCATCGATTTCCCTTGAAGATAGAGTAACCATATCAATTATGGCTAGGTGCTCAAGTTTGTCGAAGAGAGAGAAATTCTACTACTCTCGTATTCCTAACTCCCGTTTAACAGAACTTCCTTTGACAAAATCAGATACCCACCTACAATTGTGCAGATCTCTAGCACACCTAAAACATGTTGTAGGTAAAAACTTTTGGCCTCCCCTCGTATTTATACGTAATGCTACAGCACAGTATTAAACAAAATCATATATATTCTGTCCAGGAACCTCTGGAGCGACATAACGAAAACAAGTATCTGCGCAAGTAGTGACTCGATAGGGCTCGACCAATGAACACGTGAGAGGGAAAGTGAGTACGTTTGCAGCAGCGCGCACTCTTTTGCTACGCCCACTCGCTTTCTCCCCTTCTCTTCAGTTCTGCGCGACCTTGTTCCACAGATTCCAGAGACATAGCATGGGTTAATTAACAAAAATATCATATGTCGAACAATATTTCACATTTGGATAATTACGCGCTTTTTAATCCCTCAATTTTTATCTTAATATTGTATTTCGCGTATGGATTTGAGGGATGGTTGCAGCCCCGTTGTCTTTCCCTGGGCAGGGCAGGCCCTTGAACATAATCTAAACGTAGAAGTCGTGAAAATTTCGGACCCATTGAACTCGCACCTGATGCAATTACGACTTGGGAGGAAATTCCACCATTTAATTTTTATCCTAAACGGTTGTCTCTGCCAACTTCTAGCCTTATTAGCAGCTTCATGCCCCATTTCTGTCTCATTTTTGTGCCCAGGAGGCCCATAGTCGGTCTTAGGTTTGGATTAAGACTCCTTTTTTCTCTATCTTCAGAGAGTTGCCGTAACATTATTTCCCTCCAACTTTCGATACTTTAAAGAACTTTCCCTTTCTTTAGACACTCGCTAAACTTGTCTGCAAGTTCTCCGCCGTAGGTATAAAAGTTAACGAAGTGTTAATAAAAGATCGGTTACTGCCAATAGAAAATGATTTTTTTCAGGTCAATGTGAAATTCTTCGTAATACAAGAAATATTTTTAATTCAGCGTTTCAGAAAGTCTTTATACTAACATCACTTATGCCAGCTTAGCGTCTATTGCTTCTTGTCAATAAGAGTACGGTAACAAAATTAACAGTAATAAAATTCCATATATTGTCTACATATTAATTTTGAAACAAGTGAAACTCAAAAGAGTATATATACCCAATAACACTAAAAAGTGGAAAGTGACCTTTACTATTCACGTTAGTCATAGTACGTCGTATATTGCCAAGGGGATGTACTATAAAATCTTGCCTCTAAATCCATACACAGATGCAAACGTTAATGTTGGAATTGATCACAACTTTTTGGAAGTTGCAATTTCAAGAAAACTCAATGTTGGTTTAATTTACACTATATATGTCAATGTTGTTAAAACCACAAATAGAGAATGAAGTGCCACATTATTATTTATTTACAAAGGTTTTACAAATTTTTGTATGTGAAATCAATGATACTAAATAAAATCGCACTAATTAGATATTTCGATGACCTTTGTAAGCTTACTTAGGTAAATTAAAAAAAAGAAATTATTTGTCAGCTAAGTGCAGATTCGACCCACACATGTTGGAACTTGCATAGACAAGTGAAAAAACCTCTTGTGTGTGTGTGGGGGGGGGGGGGGTGCTCGAACACATATCCTTCAGATAGTGAATCCATAACGCTAATCACTAACTTACAGCTTCTCCTTTACATGGTAACACGTTTAAAAATCATGTAAGTTACTTTTAGTATTTCATCTCTAGCGAAGGGTATTTACTCTCGCTCTCTCTCTCTGATGTGCTTGATTTTAAGGCTGTTATAACTTTTTACTTTCTGCTGCCTACAGAAAATCTTTCTGGTACACATTATCAATTCCAGGAAAGGAAATATATTCTAAACCCTTCGGAACAATGCCCAAGGCAAGCAGAGCTCTTTGGAATAACGTACAAGACAATGCTCATATAACTAACTCTCCTAAAAACAGAAGTGGTAGTGACAAGTGCAATTCATACGATTTGGTCTTAAAATATTTCATTTGTAAATTTTTGCTCGCAACCGGGAATTTTCTTTCTGGACATATAGTATTAATACATGAAGATTAAGGGGTCAGTTTTCGAAGACTTTAATTTAATTTTATTCGAAAACAAGGAATGCTGCAGGCTATAGTCATGTTAGAAAAATCTGTCGCATGGAATTGTTCTAAGTCCAACGTCTTACGAAATTATGTTGGTAGCTCTGAAACAAGGAAGTGTTGTGAAATATATGATCCTCCAATCAGAGTGAAGTTCGATTCGGAGGAGCAAGAGGCGTGACTCACAGTCTTGTCCACATTAAGTTCAACCAATGCAGCATTTTCAAACATGAGATATCATCCTCATTGGTTAAATATTGTTTCAATAACGCGAATCAGCGGAAAGATTGCGCAAAAGTTTACTTTGTCGCTTTAATTGACTTTAATCATTTCAAATTAGTATTAAATTGTCCCAATTATAATTCACGAACTTAATATATGTATTCATGTATGTGTTTGACAATCAATTTTCACATTGTTTTCACTACGTGGGATGACATTTCATTTACATTTACGATAAAATAATGGTTTGGGTATAATAACAGTTTTCATTAATTAATTTAGTGATGCATTTTTTATTTGTTGAGTTAATGATTAGGTTAATTCATTATTTTTCGCGGAAAGAGGGAACCACACCTGAAAGAAAATACACAAATTGCATTATTGAGGTCAAGAGTTCGTTTTAACATCACTTTTTGCACACATAGGCTAATCACGACTCGGGATACATTTAAATTGGAATCTGAAACATTATGCGACCTGACTGAAACTCGGAAAAGGACACACTGATTACAAGACGTCGATACATTACCACTATGGTCTGGCGAATGCCAATAATAATGAGGGGTTGTTTGAGTGGAAGAGGGGTGACGGAAAGTAGAAAATAAATATATTTTTTGGGGTATTTAATGTTATAGTTATACACATACAAACCTAAGAAAATATTTATCTAGATACATGTGTGTGGGGAGTGGGGAAGGTGGAAAAGAGAGGAAGAGAAATATATTGGGAGAGATAGGACGAAAAGGTGATTGTAAAAAATGTTTTATTTGACGTTCAGTAATAAAAACAATCAAATCAATAATGAATACCTTATAAATACCATATTTCACATAAATTTGTTTTAAAAATGGGGGCGGGGAGCTCTTTGTTTAAGTTCAGTGCAGGATAACAAGTGGAGACACATAATGGTTCGTATCTCACTTTAAACTGTAGGTCCAGGCCCGATTAGCCTATCTGTGCATAAAGTGGACTTAGAATTCAGTAGGAAAATAACGTCGATCTAGTATTTTGGATTTTAGATGCGTTGAGACCACTAAAATTACCAATTCTTATAATAAAAACCTGTCCTCATATTACCATTTTGAAAGAGAGAGAGTTGAATGTATAATCTTTCATTCTTAATTTCAAAGAAGACTAATTCAAATAGTAACAATCTGAACGAATAAAACTTACGAAAAGATTTTGCCACCGTGGTGATTTGAACCTACGACCATTAGAGTGTCAACCCATTGAGATAACTACTACCCCACGAGTTTGTTCCTTCATACGGGATAATTATAAGTTAAGACCAATTCGTTCAATGTGCATTAGAAATATAATCCCCACCCGCCTCTTTATAAACAACACACCCAAACGCTCCTTTGTAGCAAATGAAATAAAGGTGGTATGAATATCACAAGATATTTAAGCAAAATCTACTGGGAACGATATCTCATGTTTAAAAATGCTGCATTGGTTGAACTTCCTGTGGACAAGATCGTGAGTCACGCCTCCTGCTCCTCCGAATCAAACTTCACTCTGATTGGAGGATCATATATTTCACAACACTTCCTTGTTTCAGAGTTACCAACATAATTTCGTAAGACGTTGGACTTAGAAAAATTCCATGCGACAGAATTTTCTAACATGACTGTACCAGCAAAGGAAATTGTTAAATCTAAGTGTATTGTTTCATCGAAGTTTAATGAATAACCTTTAATCAGATGTGTGTGTATGCTAAAGCTTATAAGTGCTATTAATAATAATAATTATTATTATTATTATTTAAGTGATGAGCACGATCACAATGCAAAATAGGTGAAATTATAAAATTAAATATATAATTATAAAATAATACAATGAATCTTACAGTCTTACACATCATCTTAAGTTCATATTGTAGCTTTCTACATATCCAGCTTTTAAAATTACCTTTTTAAAATTGAGATGTTCCTCTGGGAATATCAGGATAATTTATAAGATATATTATTCAAAAAATATTATTCTTGCGTACAAAATTGTTTCTTTTAATTTTTCTTCTTTCTTCTAAGGGAGATATATATTCAATTGTGTTAACCATTCAGAATAATGCGGTTTATAGTAATTATTTTTAAATTTGGTGCATTATAACCTGATAAATTTTTTTTGAAGAGATTCAACTTTTTGAAGGTAATTCTTGGCTGTCAGGAACCATATAATAACTACTAATAATAATGTCGGCAGGGCCCAAAACAAAGGATAGCCTAGGGGCCCAAATTTTATAAATCCCCCTCTGCTGAGATAACGTTAGACTTTAATTTGGAGGAAGTGGTCTATCAGTAATCCATTTCTGTTTGATGCCAGTCTAGAAGGGGAAACGATTCCGCAATTGCTTGCGCGCCAACCCTGAGAATGGCTCTCTCCTGCAAACCGACCCCCTCCCCCACCACCACCACCACACACTCACCCCCCCCCCCACACACACACATAGGTCCACCACGGTACTTCCAACAGCCCCAGGTTCAACTTCACTGTATTCAGTATGGATCATTGACCAAAGCTAACCGTGCCCCATGTCACAATATTTGATCTTGTCTCTCGGGGGGAGTTTGAGGGAAGGGTCAATACTATATGTAAACACCGCTTTATAAGTGCAGTTTGGTGGTTTACGTGGGAGTTTGGTTTAGTGAGTCCTTCAATTTTTCCTTCCCTTCAGGACTTGATGTCTCGGATTGTTAGTTCACTTTCTGATCAGTTGAATTCCTGCAAACAGGACAAATGGTCTTTCTCAAGTTTGCCCAATGTAAGACTTCTCAGGAATCTTGTGAATTTGTCAACGTTTTGCTGAATTTAGTGTCCTTTTCACATTCTTGCTTCCTTCAAACACTTGCACATCAAAGCACCACCAGTATACCTCTCTCACACTCGGAGATCATGATGAGACAAGTAGTAAGCATGACGCTACATATCGAACGACGCCAGAAGTCCCAGGTTCGAATCCCGGCCTGGCCATGGATGTTCCTTGTGTCCCCCTTCATCATTTTCATCATATCATCACTCATCTTCGCGATCAGCTAAAAGTGACAGAAAAGCGAAGTAAAATAAACCAAACCAATCAATTAATCAATCAGGAGAGAAATCTATTTCTTATATTAACTCAACATTAAGTTTTCAGTGCAAAATCGCAACGAACAGTGGTATCTTTTTATTTGTAGTAATGGTTCTAAAAGTATCGCAGCTTGTTCATTGGCTTAGGACAGAACATAGAAAAACAAACACGAGGCATTAGCTCTTAGGCTAATACAAGTCTCAATTCTTTAATTTCTATGTTTCTGTTATGGCCACCAACTTTTGACGAAAGGAATGTAGGAAATAATCCTATTTTAACGGAGCTCGAATGTAATAACTAGGGCTAGGGTTTTTATGACTTAGCATATTTTTTTTATATAAGAGTATATATATATTCCCTAAATATATAGAAATTCATATTATGAAGAAGCTAATTGATTTGGCATATTTGACCATTTCTACGTGATAAAGCATATTTTGATGGATTTTCGGTCATACTAAGCATATTTTCACTTTTTCAAGAAATATACAATCATATTCCAAGTGGATTCGTTCTTACTCCCATGTTCAGCCGAGGGTTGTTTTTTTTTGACTGCAGCAAAATCTTTTTCATTTTTAATTGAAAATTTACAGAAAATATTCATTGTGCATTTCAACTCATCAGGATCCATAAAGTGAACTAAAAGTAGTATGTATATGAAAATATTTCAGCATAAGTTAGATATTGATGTTTGAAACAGTCTAGTTATAAGGGCATATTTTTCAAATTACAGTGCATATTTTGTAAAATTTTAGTTCATTTATTTTGCATATTTTGGTGATTTTTAGGTCATAAAAATCTTAGCCCTAGTAATAACGGTTAAAAAACGGACGTACTAATCATGAGAGGTGTAATGTTAAAATATCGTAACACAATAGCAGTGAAACATCTGCTGAAGACCCTTTTGGACATGATACATCCGATGTTGAAAAAGATTGCTAAAGGGGAAACTGAACCAATTTGTGCAAGTGCAAAGCTGCTCAGTCTAAAAGAAGAAATCGAAATAAATTTTGTAGTACTTCCACTTCAAAAAGCATGGATACATATTCATTGTGGATTGAATTGATTTGATTGACTGAATTGTTGTTTTAAGTCTACTTTATGCACAGAAAAGCTAATCGGGACTGGATCTACAGTTTGAAGTGGGATCTAAACCACGATGTGCCTCTACCGGGTATCAAACCCGGGACCCTTGATTACGAGGCGATGACGCTACCACTGCTCCATCGGGGAGACCCATATTCATTGTGGACTTGTATCTGAAAAATACTATTCTGCGGGACAAGAAAATGGGAGCTTCAAAGTCAATCGTCTCCCTGTTCCCCTCTTCGTCCCATGCCCGGCTGCGTTGTGGCATTTGTAGCTTCTTCTCGACACGGGTGCAGTTTTTTTATGTCAGTGATTCTGTAAAGTTGGCTGTTACAGTTACCATGAGTGGCACTAATTGTTCTGACGACAATCAAAATAGCTCCTGTGTGCCTCAGCAACCAGGGAAACGATTCGGCAAACACAACTTCAATAAACAATGCAAGAGTATTGTTGCACATGTGTATAGATTTTTTCAAACGTTAACTAATAATACAAAAGTGACAAATATTATTAATTTCAGATAAGTTCTAAAGCTAACTTGAGACGAATGTGGCATGAGCAGAACGACTGTTCAAAGCATTCGAAGAGTTATAGATAACAGGGTTGTTAAAGGTCGAGGAATTTTAAATAAATTCAATTCCAGTCCAGGAGAAAAAATCAGCAAACGTAAATTGGTTCTGGGCCGTAAAGAACATTTTTATCTGTAAAGAATCTCAATTCAGTCCAGGAACCTTTTTACCAGATCAATGTAAATATGGTCCAGGAACCTTTTTACCAGATCAATTTAAATATGGTCCAGGAACCTTTTTACCAGATCAATTTAAATATGGTCCAGGAACCTTTTTACCAGATCAATTTAAATATGGTCCAGGAACCTTTTTACCAGATCAATTTAAATATGGTCCAGGAACCTTTTTACCAGATCAATTTAAATATGGTCCAGGAACCTTTTTACCAGATCAATTTAAATACGGTCTAGGAACCTTTTTACCAGATCAATTTAAATATGGTCCAGGAACCTTTTTACCAGATCAATTTAAATATGGTCTAGGAACCTTTTTACCAGATCAATTTAAATATGGTCCAGGAACCTTTTTACCAGATCAATTTAAATATGGTCTAGGAACCTTTTTACCAGATCAATTTAAATATGGTCCAGGAACCTTTTTACCAGATCAATTTAAATATGGTCTAGGAACCTTTTTACCAGATCAATTTAAATACGGTCCAGGAACCTTTTTTTCAGATTGAATTTAAATTTGGTCCAGAAACTTTTTTTCCGGATCAATTTCAATTCGGTCCAGGAACATTTTTCCGAATCAATTTAAATACAACCCATGAACCTTTTTTCAATTAAACAAAACGCAACTTGGATAGAATTTAAATTGTTGGAGAAAAAAGGTTCCCGTCCTGTTACCGAACTAAATATAACCCATTAGAATGTTTGGATTTCTGTATCCTTTATAATCCCAGGATTGTTAATTTCCAGGAATTGTAAATAAATTCAATTCCCGTCCGGAAGAATAAATCAGCAAGTGTAAATGGGTTCTACGTTGTAAAGAACCTTTTTATGTATAAATAATTTCAATTCTGTCCAGGAACATTTTTCCTGATGAATTTAAATACGGTCCACGAACCTTTTTTCCCGGATGAATTTAAGTACGGTCCAGGAACCTTTTTCTCTGGATCAATTCAAATTCGGTCTACAAACCTCCTTTTCAATGAAACAATGCGCAACTTTAAATTGTGCGAGAAAATATATTCCGGTACTGCAGTGTAACCACATAGAACCCATTAGTATGTATGGGTTCATGGACCTTAAACGACACTGATAGATAATGCGTACTGTAGCCCACTTCTGTACGCCACGGAAACACTACAGAAGAGAGAGAGGAACATAACGGGATTCAGATGAGTTTAATAAGGAAATAGGGCGTAGGACTGTTGTTTTTGTTAGTTTCTATGGTCATGGAGAATATTTAACTGCTGAAAAGCTGAGACTTGATATAGCAGAAAAAATAAACTTTCGGGTTTAAGACAATAAAGTGTTACGAATTCTGAAGAATTCGAAGAAAAGTATAAAATAAAGTAAGAAAAACTATCGAGTATAAAATTATTATAACGTAACCCATAAAATATACTACATAATCCTAGGGATTCAAAGAAAAGTATAAAATAAAGTAAAAAAGAAAACTATCGAGAATAAATTTATAATAACGTAATCCATAAAATATACTGTACTACATAATCCGAGGGAGCCCAACATTGCAACAGCGCCTTGGCTACGCGTGAAGGTGATGTTCACATTTTCGTGTCCCGTAGTTTAGATTTACTAATAACAATTGATAAAGTTCTCCCCGATGGGGTAACGGTTATGCAGCCGTTTTGTAATCAAGGGGTCTCGGGTTCGATTCCGGTGGAGGCACATTGTGCAGTTGTTCGGATTAAGTACCAAGTAGCCTACTTCAGCACAAAGTAACCTTCAAACGAACCATTCAAATTATTCCTTATCTATAAAAATAACCACAAAGTTCATCGCCTTATAATCAAGGGGTATCGAGCAGGGATGTTAAATGTCCAGGAATTCAATTCCGGTCCAGGAGAGAAAATCAGCAAGCGTAAATGGGTTCTTGGCCATCAAGAACATTTTTATCTGTAAAGTATTTCAATTCGGTCCATGACCTTTTTTCCAACTGATTTTAAATACGGTTCAATAACCTTTTTTCCGGATGAATTTAAATTCGGTTCAGGAACATTTTTTTCCGGATGAATTTAAATACGGTCCAGGAACATTTTTTTCCGGCTCTAGGAACCTTTTTTCGGAATTAGTTTAAATAGGGTCCAGGAATCTTTTTTCCGGATCAGGAAAAATAGGGTCCAAGTTTCGTATTGAAATGAAGCAATACGCAACTTGGAGCAAATTTAAATTGTGCGAGAAGAAAGGTTTCGGTCTTGTTATGGAGCCCAATAAAACCCATTAGAATGTATGAGTTCTTGGATCTTTAACAATTCCAGGGTTGGGGGGTGGGGGTTTAAGGTCCAGGAATCGTAAATAAATTCAATTCCCGACCGGGAGAGAACACCAGCAAGTATAAATGGGTTCTAGGCCGTAAAGAACCCTTATATGTCTAAAGTATTTTAATTCGGTCTAGGAACCTTCTTTCCTGATGAATTTAAATACGGTCCAGGAACAGTTTTTCAAAGAAATAATACGCAACATAGACAGAATTTAAATTGTGCGAGAAAGAAGGTCCTGGTCCTTCAGCGAAACCCAATAAAATCCATTAGAATTTATGGGTTCCTGGACTTTTAACAACCCTGGTCCCGGGTTCGATTCCAGGTGGAGGCACAGTGGTTCAGAATCCACTTTAAACTGTAGGTCCAGTCCCAATTAGCCTTACTGTGCACAAAGTGAGCTTAAAACACCAACTCAATCAATCAATAAAACATAGATTATTGGTCTCTTATTGTGGGAGGTCAAATTGTGGCAGAGATAAGAACAAAGTTATGTCTCAGTCTGAGACCCCCAAAATTGGAAGTGGCCAAGAACGCATAGTTTCGTACTAGTAGTAGTTTCCTCTTAAAGTGCTGTGAGATTCATGCCAGGTACATGGCAACAAGTTCATGCCCTCTATGTTTCTTGGAACTGAAAATTTTCTATTTTTTTTTTTTTTTTCAAATTTTGGGTCTCTTCTCTTAAGAGGGGTAGTGTGAGATTCATGTCAGTTCATAGTTCAAGAGAAGTTTATTGCAGGGGTCCAAATCCAGACAAATTGCGTCAAAAAGGAGTGGGGAGAAAATCAGCGTTTGAAGAAGAGGAAGGGCGTTTGGCCCGCCTCAGTAAACAGTTAATGAGAGTTAGATTGATTGATTTAGTTTATTTTACTTCCCTTTTCTGCCACATTTAGCTAATCGGAAAGATGAAAATGAATGGTGATGAGATGAAGGGACAGTCACAAACAAAATAGGGTCGACACAACACGAGCCCCACGGAGGATTATACTGGTTGTGAGTCCAGACGCCAGAGCCTCGTTAGTCTGCAAAATGCAATCCATGGTGTACTATAATAAGAACTGGAGTCCCACGGGAATGGCCTCACTTTCTTTTAGCTATTAGGTTTTAAAAGTATGCTTTAATGGGTCTTTCTCAACAGTGACAACAAGGTGCGGTTTTTGGAAGCACATTACAACTCATGTTGGAACAAAATTTAAAAGTACTCATTTTCGAGCTCCCAAAAATTGAGTGGGCCAAATTTCTTATTTCATTTTCGTTATTTAGTATCGCTTTTCTGCTTCTTTGGCCTAATCGCGACGATGAGGATGAAAATTGGAGAAGGCACACTCACAAAGAACACCCGCGCCGGGACTCGAGCATGGGACCAGGTAAGCCAAATATCAATACATACTAGTACAGTGTTATAGCTCCGTGAGAGAAGGGTAGCAAATTTTCTCTCCGAGATGCTCGATAGGAGTGATAGGAGTGATAGAAACAGGTGAAGGAGAGCCTAATAGGTCGTTTTCAAGCACATGAACTATTTTGTCAGACCTACCCAATTTTCGTACCCAATTATACGTGTACGAGCTCTTAACTGGAATATCGCGTTTTAGTAATTTGCTCTTGAATTCTGTATTTCTCTCTCACGTACGTACCGTTAACCCAATAACATCATCACTCACGAAAAAGTATGTTAAACATGACGAATGCAAGGAAAATGAAACTGAATACCTAGAGCAAACACAGTAAATAACTAATGACATCAGTCAAAACGAAAAACCGAGGCGCTTTGATGTTACTCGATGCTCTAGTTTATAACTGGGGAAACCAAATGATTGGACTTAGTTGCATATGAGCTGGCCTCGAGGCTCTTTGACTAACCAGACTACCAGACGATATTTCATTGGGGGAGCATAAAAACGCGTCGACTCCAATTACCAATTATTGCCAAACACTTTAACCCGGAAACCGCTACTTTAAAATATTCAAGCGCTTCTCCATATGTCCTGAGAATGCTGGATGAGCACCGAAGCTCTGTATCCTTCTGGAAATTACACCTGGAAACAACCACAGAAAAGGAGCACGAACCACTAGGTTACCGTGCTTGGTTGTGTGCGAAAACTAGAATGTTTTAAATTATGTATGATCATAGGGATTACTAGAAGCTCATAGAACCAAAAATGTCACTTACCTATGATCCTTTCGAACTGCTTCGTGGACGGGAAAGTCGATCTTCATGGTGTGTGGTATGTTTCCCTCAACCTGAAATCAGAAGTAATGCTTCAACATTATCCAGCCAATCCAATACACGACACTAAGACAGTAAATATGTCACAAACAGTTGAGATAGCTACAAATGGTGGTAGTTTTGAAGGTGCGTGTACATGACAATGCATACTAACTTGATAAAGATATTATGTAGCACACACAAGATATTTATTGCGTATGAGGAGCTCAGTATTGCAAATGATGACCGCAGTGAAGTGCACACTTAATCTAGTTACACGAGGAAATAATTTCAACTAAAGTAGTCAAGATTTCATGTATTTTTACACATATATGATGGCATCATTCATTATGTTTGTAACAAATAAGTTTTGCTATGGATCAAAATTTTCTTAGAAACTGATGTCCACTATCCCACTATCCCTCTAAAACAAAATTACACAAATTATTACAAAACTTTAACAAATTTGATACGTATTTGCCTTGTGGCAAGATTTTCTGCCAGTCTAGAATCAAACACACAGCCACGAAGGCCGGCTCTTTTTCTGGGTTCAAGTACTGTGGAGGAAGAGAATATAGGAGGAAAGGGTGTATGGTTAATGGACCTAAAAGAACTTGAAATCTCAGGCCTACAAAACGATAGAACAAAATTAAAGTTCCCGAAAAGAAAAATTTCTATGAAACCTACGATTGTCTAAGAAATGGGAATTTTGTAACCAAAGAAATACCCAAGCTGAAAGTGAAACAATGGCATCTATTCCTATGTGGAGAAACTGTTGAAAAAAACGCGGTACAATGAATCAAGTTGGTACACGATTCGTGTGAAAGATTCTCAAACGAGGAACACATTTCTGATATGTGCAAAGTTCAGTGTTTACAGATATTTTTCTTCCCTCAAAAGTTATCTTCATGTTGAGAATACCTTTACTTGTTTGTCATTTTATGCGTTTCTTTTCCTATACTTAAGATCTGCTGTATCGCATATGTTTGCAATGATTATGCCTGTAAATAAATACGATTTCAATTAAAAATTGCCATTACAATTTGTAGTCGTTGAAACATGTTTTAAAAAGCAGTGCGATTTGAGAGCTCTGGTGCGATTTAGTTGCGGAAATCGCACAATTTGAAAGGGTTTGGAGTTAAAATTTTTGCTACTTCCAAGACGACAAAATTTTCCCAAAAGAAAATTTTAAAAAAGGTAAAATATTTTTTGCTACTTAAATTATATCACTACTTTTCGAGCTGCACCTAATTATTTGAAAACTGATTCAATTTGGACAACAAACATTCAGAATGCCTCGAAAATATTTTGTCAAACATTGGGAAGATATTTTTCCGGCACAGATAAAGTATGCCAACATGGGCCTGGATTGCGTCATTCTCAAGTTAAGACTTGAAAAAGAATAGTCGTAAATATGGGACTACAAAAAAGTATCGAAGAACTTATGGAAATAAGCTAATAATGACATGTATCGATCATGTTTAATCATGAACAATTACCAATGTTTCTTCATGAGCAGTTCTATTACAGTAAAAGGAAACAGTTGTTCTGTAATAACGAGAATGTTTTCATAAACAAAGCTAATACAGATAGAAACAACTGATACCCGATTAATACGTGGTCATGCACATAACGCATTAGTCTTCGAAATGGCATAATTCCATCCTACTATATGTAATTGATATTAACGTATAAGATAAGGAAAGTATCTACATTAATGCTGTGCCAGTGAGCGAAAGGTTATGACGACTATTCATACAACCCTTATCTGATGTTCGTGGTAAATGGAAAATGACAAATGCGCTAGTTGACAAATATGAAACATTGAAAGCATCTTGCACATGTCACATTTGATTTTATCTTCGGCTTTTCCTAGCTCATCTGCTATCATGCTTTTTTATCGAAGTAATCTGGACAAGGGTTCTTCAATTCTGTGGATAGTGATAATATGTCCATTCTACAATCTTAATTTGTAACCACGATAAGTCATCAAACCTAAAAACTAGGGCAAAAACACAACACTTACAAAACTAACAATCATACGTAAGTTTAGGGTCAATTCTATGGAGGTGATGTAAATAAACATAATTTTCAAATTTTGATTTGGGGTGTAAGGGGCGACCTTCGCTGAAGGCACCGAAAGGTCAACCTCACTTCCGGTTACTGGTATGTTGCAGGCCAACGAGGCTCTGGTGCCTGGATCTTCAGCCAGGATAATCCTCTGTTGGAATTGTGTAGTGTCGTCTATCGTGGCGCAACCAAAGGGGGCAGGGGGCATTGCCCCCAACCTTGGACGGAAATCAATTCTAGGGGGCAAACATTGACGACCAAAGGCACCTGCACGGAGGCACAGAAGCGTAATTGCTCCCCTTGGTTTCAAATTTTATGGAAATAAAAAAAAACATTGCGTAAAATTTTCTTGGTCTCATCAAGTTTACAACCGTAGCTAGGGGGCGGCGGAAGTCGGCCATGGGAGCAGAGCAATCTAAATGAAAAAAGTTGTAAAAGAGAGAATGCCATGGCGCCCCGTGGAATTATTTGCGCACTATTAAATCAATATTGTTTTCAGTTTGCAAAAAAATGGATCTAAAAATTTTCTTCCCAGCTTTGCTCCCAATGTATTTTATTTTCTGTAACGCATTGTAATTTACCAGAGAGAGAAGTAAGACTTCTCTTTATTGATTTTGTCTAAAATGCATGAACAATTCTTTGGAAGAAACGGAGCGTGCACATTTGAGGGAAATTTTATATAATTTAGTGTTACACATGTTGCGTGTGTATTTTATTATTTTACGTCGCTCCATGTTACATCAGTAGTGCAACCGCAGGGGAAGGGGCATTGCCTGCGAACCTTGGAAGGAAATCAATTCCAGGGGGGCAAATACTGACGGACAAGGGCATCTTCATCTGGTCACAGAAAGACAATTGCCTCCTCCTATTTAAAGATATATATATATATATATATATATATATATATATATATATATATATATATATATATATACACAGGGTGATTCTAAAGGTAGGGTACAAACGAAAACCACAGATACCTCCCATGAAATAGAGACGAAAGTGCCCCTTCCACTTTGCCGAGAGATGCCTCCGTGAGGAGCTAGACAACGCCGAAAACGTGTGAAAATGAACTTCACACCTCTGTACAGCCAGTACCAGTGAAGATAGAAAGGCGAAATAAAAGAAGTCAAAAGGAACACCAAAATCGCCCATCCGAAAAACACCAGGCGGCAGCTGCGCAAAGCATGCGCATGGGGTTCCACAAAGGAAATAGGAGTGACCCGCAAGACAAGTGAAGGGAAAGGGTAGTGATCGACAACGGTAGGGACAAAAGAAGCAATGAAGCATGAAGTAACAATTGCACAGCGGGAAACAAACACCATGACTGAAGCAGTGCAGTCGAGAAAAGTAGTGCGAGGTTGCAGAACCACGGGAGGACGACCTAGGACGAAGAAACACACCGAGAATGCAAGCAAAGTGATCCGTGACACTCAACAGGCAACAGACGCGTACATGGTTCGGGGTAGAAATGGCGGCGCTGGCGGTGCAGCGCATGGGGAGTCCCCAAACACAGTGTAGAGACACCGTAGCAAGAACAAAGCACGGTGCAACAAAAGAGAAAGAGGACCGGACGGGGAATGGTACCTGCCAAGGACACAACAAATGCGGGACGAGGGATTCCCCGTAGCAGCACCGAGGGGATGTCACACAGACGTCGTGCGCCAGCAGGACAAACACAGCAACTACGGGCACAGGAGGTTATTGCCAATGATAGGTGCACGTACAGATAGGACCACGTTCCTCGCACAGATGTTGTTACAAACGTCGTGATGGGGCCCAATCAGCCTCTTAGAAATGAAGCCGGAGGACCATCGCTGGGTGGGAGGGGGCGAAAGGCTGCTGGAATGTCGTACGGACCCCACCACTCCACTTTGCTTGCATTCTCGGTGTGTTTCTTGCTTCTTTTGTCCCTACCGTTGTCGATCGCTACTCTTTCCCTTCACTTGTCTTTCGGGACACTCCTATTTCCTTTGTGGAACCCCATGCGCATGCGTTGCGCATCTGCCGCCTGGTGTTTTTCGGATGGGCGACTTTGGTGTTCCTTTTGACTTCTTTTGTTCCGCCTTTCTATCTTCACTGGTACTGGCTGTAGAGCGGTGTGAAGTTCATTTTCACACGTTTTCGGCGTTGTCTAGCTCCTCACGGAGGCATCTCTCGGCAAAGTGGAAGGGGCACTTTTGTCTCTATTTCATGGGAGGTATCTGTGGTTTTCGTTTGTACCCTACCTTTAGAATCACCCTGTATATATATATAAAATGTTCTTGCTCGCTTCGCTCGAAATGCCTTCTTTTCTTACTCTTACCAAGTTCCAAGTTAGGGGGCGCCGGAAGTCGTCGTCCGGGTACCGAACGATCTAAATGAAAAAAGTTGTAAAAGAGAGAATGCCATGGCGCCCCGTGGAATTATTTGCGCCCTATTAAATCAATATTGTTTCCAATGCAAAAAATTGGATTTAAAAATTTCCTTGCTCGCTTCGTTTACAATATGTGATTCTTTTCTGTAATGCAATGTAAATTACCAGAGAGAGAAGTAAGACTTATTTTAATTGACTTTGACTTAAATGCATGAACAATTGTTTGAAGGAAAAGGAGCGTACATATTTGAGAGACAATCTTCATAATATTTGCTGTTGGTTTATTATGAGGTGGATGAATTTATTATGTAAGATATTTAAATAATATATGTTGTATACATACATATTAAAGAAACTGTAAATATGTACATACTTTAGTGTTAGCATGTTGCAAATGTAATTTGTTAATTAACGTCGCTCCATATTGCACATGTGTAAATCACATACATATGGTACATGAAAATTATACATGTTACGTAAAAAAAGAATTATATTCGAAATATATTTATCATGCATTTTATGTCTTTCAAAAATACAGTTTGTGTGCTTGTGTTCCATTATTACTATGAAATTGTACCTTTTAAAAAATATTTCAAATCGTTTGTTCCAACACCAATGCTTTAGCACCAACTTCTACCCCTTTTTAGCGTAATTTAGAAAGATAATTACGTATTTGATAACACTATATTATATTATTATTATTACTACTATTGGTTCGTTTATCCTAGTACTTCCCCCCCCCCCACAAAAATTCTGGGCTGCGCCTCTGTCGTCTACATGTGTTTGTGATCGATCCTTCATCCATCTCACATTATCATCATTCATTTTTCATCTTCGAGATTAACCAAAAGCGGTAGAAGTGGGAAGTAAAATAAATCAAATCAGTCAATCAAATCTAGATTTCACTGAGAGAAGACCAAATTGTAACAATATCACAAAAGGAAGATTGTGAATGCAAACTACGTCAAGATTGATTGATCGATTGAGTTGGTGTTTTAAGTCCACTTTAAGCACAGTAAGGCTAATCCGGACTGGACCTATACTATAGTTTAAAGTGGGATCCGAACCACTATGTGCCTCCACCAGGAATCAAACCCTTGATCACAAGGCGACGACGCTACCACTGCGCCATCGGGGAGCAAACTAAGCCAAGATACCACATATGTTTAGTATACAGGGTTTTCCAAAAGTTTCCCACATTTAAATTCACTGTAACTTTGTAACGAACAATGTTTTTTCAATGAAATAAAGTTTGTACTTCTCAGCAGTCTTTAAAGTTTTACTTGGCAACACCGCATGCCTGTCGTCCTCATCGTCACACCTCCAACTGGGCACCATTCACATCGATGCATTCCTGCAATCTTGTCCTGAAACCCAGAATGGGTTTATGGCCCTGCTCATCCGAAATGCCCGCCATGACTGCAGATATCTTTGCTTCCAGGTCATCCAGTTGTCAAAGGCGATAAAATACTGACGTGCCTCATGTATTCATACCCTCTCCCGTTCTCATTATGTGCCCGATCACGTGAAACAAGAAGTATTTGATAACCGTTGAAGTAATGGCGAAATTACATAAATAAATATAAACGAAACGAAACTAAAGTAGAAGGTATGCACATTGTAGCAGGAGGTATACACTGGAATATTTTTCCTCTGTACTCAATGGGATTAACATAAATAACACTAATAAATTAGAAAAAATGCAAATTTGGGCTATTTGTAGTATACGAAATACAGCACACACGACTTCACGAACGAGCAGAGAAGAACTGCAACTACCCACGATTGAATCCAGGCGAAAATATGCGTTCCTACTCAAAATTCATCAGGCAATTCACACACACAACCACTTACTAAGCGGCAAAGTAATTATATGCAGTAACATGCATTATCCCAATCTGCTATCTAATAAAACTAATAGTATCAGAGTACCAAAATGTAATAAGGCAAGATACGGATCAGAATCCCTATCGTCGCTGGCAAGTAAGGCGTGGAATCATCTGCCCGTAGCCTGGAGAGGAGAGAAATTTGGCCAAATTTAAGCAACAAATTAAGATGTTAACCTATGAATACTGGCACCGTGCCTTATTTACCTCATTGCCTCCTTCACATAGGTATACTTACAGATGGGGGACAAAATAATACGAACACCTGTGAAAAAGTATGCCACATTTCACACCGGCAGTACAGCAGCACCACCTGGCACTGAAGTCTGCCACCTAGTGGCTGTGAAGGGGAAGGTATTAGTTTGCCAACAGCAGTCATTGGTGGTGCATTCGTCTATCATACGCTCTCAAGAGACACTGCAATGTCAGACCTGACAGAGTTCCAAAGAGGCATGATTGTTGGAGCACGTTCAGCTGGAGCCACGGTGACCGAAACCTCAAAGCTTGTTGGGTGTGCAAGGAGCACAGTATCAGCCGTTACGACAGCGTACACAACACAAGGTAAGATGGCATCTTCAAAGCACAACAGTGGACGAAAGACAAAGCTTGCTGCTCGGGATAGGAGGGTGTTGAAGCACATAGTGACCCGAAAGCACAAGCAATCGTTATCCGAGATAACATCTGAAATGAACAGGCATCTCCAGGACCCCATTTCAACCAAAACTGTCAAAAGGGAACTCCATGCTGCAAACATTCATGGCCGAGTGGCAATTCGTAAGCCATTGGTGACATCACGTAATGCTGTCAAGCGACGCCAATGGTGCAGAGCTCACAGAAGTTGGTCCCCACAGCAGTGGCAACAAGTCATCTGGTCTGATGAATCAACATTCACGTTATTTCAGACCACGGGGCGCGTTTATGTGTGGAGAACGCCTCGAGATGCATTTCATCCTGACTGCATCTTGCCGACTGTGAAGCATGGAGGTGGGTCCATTATGGTATGGGGCGCGACATCTTGGCATGGTGTGGGACCACTTGTTTTTCTGCATGGGAAGATCAATGCCAGTCACTATCGCAGCATTCTGGGGGATCATCTCCATCCTTTTGTCCAGACTTTATTTCCAGGGGACCGACCGCTTTTTCAAGACGACAACGCTCCTATCCACACTGCTGGGTCTGTCCAAACATGGTTTGAAGAACATGACGATGAAGTAGGACATCTTGAATGGCCCCCACAGTCTCCTGACCTGAACGTTATAGAACATTTGTGGGGATATTTGGAGTCCAAACTTCGTGCTCGAAGTCCGCCTCCAGCCACACTTTCGGAATTGGAGACTGCTCTGGAGGAAGAATGGCTCCATATTCCCTTAAACATTGTGCATGACCTCTATGCGTCCATCCCACGTCGCATACAAAGTGTACTTCAGTCACAGGGTGGTCCAACCCCCTATTAATAAAGATTTTCTCTACGTTCACAGGTGTTCGTATTATTTTGTCCCCCATCTGTACATTTTCTCCTGTGTCTTTCAATTACTTGTATATAGGTACACTTGTAATTTTCTATATTTTGTACATTTATAAACATTTAGCAGAATTGTATAGCTTAAATTAATTCATGTAGGGCAAAAAGCTGTTTTTATAGTAAGATAATCTGTGTAATAAAACTGTAAGCTTAAGTATAACCCTACTTCAAATAAATAATAATAATAATAATGTGTAAGGTTAACAAGAGGGCGTACGGCGTATACCGCCGTATACTCTCGGTCTCGACTACAGCCCTGATCATAACGACCGTGTCAAAATATTTCCTGAATTTTTTCTTGCCACACACCTATGCCTATTCAATTAAGAAAATTTTTGAAGAGTATTCTATTTAAAAAATATACTCAATTTTCATTTTTCTCTCCTGTGCTCAACCCATAGATTGATTTGCTCTAGTTCCCTTCCTACTTAGGGAGATTTCAGATGGACAAGCGATAAGTGACATGCTACACGTCGGTTTTGACACCGAACGACAAGCGGTGCACAAAAAAGAAACAAAAAAACTGAACCACTATTATATAGCTACCTTCAACTGTGGAGATCGAGAGAAATGAAGAGTATGAATTTCTCCCCATGTGGCAAGTGATTATTAAGCCTTATACGATTTTTTGAAAAATATGATGAATTAGTATTTACTGAATCCCATGTATTCCTTATGGGACATCAACTTCAACTTCAAGTTACGGCTCATCAAATGGGAGTTTCGACTTTTCCTACTACTATGACATAGTTCAACGTGTCCTTTTTCCGTCCATGTACTTTTCTACGTCATCGGATGTTTGATATTCCCGAGAGAACGAATAAAATAATGGTCCCATAAGCCTAGTGCATTTCTCCTTGCCTCCTACGGCCATCCTGGCAGTGTTGCCAAACCTGATGTGCATAATAGAGCTAAATTTCACCATTAATATAGCTAAAGTGGACTTTCAAGGAGCTAGATTAACGAAGGCTGCATAAAGTGCCTACTAGGGTAATTTTAGTTGTCAGAGGGGTGGGGGTGCTTCTATTACCGTTAGCTTTAAAGTGATGGCAATTTATTCTTAGTTTTCACCGCCTAGATTTGGCGGCATCACCCATCTCAATAATCCAATGATGTTAATATAAAATCGAAAATAAAGGGTTCCCGGATAACAAAATTGTCATCTTCATCTTAGCCACAGCGCTATATATAAAAATACATGGGGAGGAAAGAAGAGGTGGGTGACGCAGCCTATAGCTATACGAATATCACGTCATGTGCAAAATGTACACTCATGGCAAAAGTTGGTATTTATGGGCCGGAGCCAGTGGTGGCATCATAGTGGGGCAGAGGGCGGGTGCCGCAGTTCACAGTCAAACGAGTGCACGAAAGAGGCAGATCTGGCTCCAAAAGAGCGAAGTTGGCAACAGTGATCAGCAGCTGCCCCAGCGAGAAAGATCTAGGGAAAATTGTCCCTCCTCGCCTTAACATAACCTTCAAAAACCCTTTTTGTACATTAGCGCAAACCTCTGAATAATCAATGATTTATGTTTCTTTTGAATATACTTACCCCTTCTACCTCTAGCTTCCTAGAAGAATCAAGCACGATTAATTTATGTTAACGCAAGGGAATATTGCTTCAAACACTTACTTTCCATGTGGCCATTTCTCTTGCATTTCAGAAAGACAGCAAATCGATTCCCTTTGTTTCGAAAATGCAATATTAAATCTTGCATAAAAGGAAGGATTTTAAAACTTTGAACTTTTTGGACTGTATAAACTAAAAGTTACGTTGCAAAGTGTTTAGAAATACATCTTATTTTAAGGAAACTAGCTGATTCCTCTTTGTTCAGATTTATCGGAGCAACAAGGTAAAAAAGGACTAGCATACATTTTATTAAATGATATAAAAATTCATGACTAAATTAACATAAAATTATTTATTATTTATCTTCTGTGTATGCGTGCATGTAGAGGGAGAGGAGGGAGGCAACATACAAACTCGATAAATACTAAATGCTCTTTTAGCGAAAAACTGCGTTTCATGTGGCATTAAGTGATAAATTTAATGTGACTGTCCGCTTAGAAAATATTCCCGACCCTATCTGCCTCCTCACTCATTTGTTTCTCTAACACAGTCACTGGTTAGTTACGTGGCACAAGAGCTTTCTCAATGAAGCATCCTACTTAACTTATACTATTGTCACCGAGTTTCGTTTACGTTAGAGATATATTCATTTGAAAATATGCCATGAACTAATCAATTATCTTTATCATTCTGGCGTTCTTCTTTTAACAATCAGAACAAGCCAACATTGACAAGCAGTGAGGAATCTCATGTCGAATGACGCACAGCGTGGTGCTGATCACATCACCTCCAAAATGGCCGAGATCGAGAATGTGTGGGGCCCTAGCCCCACAGCCCCTAAAATGTGCCTTGATGGCACGGGGAACTTTACCTTACCTTACATTAAAATTCAGACTCAGAGGAAATGATGTAAAAGTTTCATTTTAAAGTTTAGTTTGAATCTGAAACGCTGTACGAAATTCAAAACTAAAGTTGTTTACTATCACCCAGCTCACATTCATTACACTCATATTGTTCATACTATTAAAATAGAAAACCTATTACATTTATTTTTCATATGCAAAATTCCATTATATTTCCCATGTAAATTCTAATGATCATTGCTAGATTTATTGTTTAGAAATAAAACATTGTAATATGGTTCCATTTGAATAATCTTTCTACAATTTTTATAAATAGAATTATAAAATCAGATTATGAAAAACATAAGAAAATCAGAGTCGTACTAGTATACAAAAAAATGAAATCAATGAACCGAACCGAATCGGTCAATACTAATTTCTTCATAAATCATGAATGAAAGTAATTCAGATGCAAGTAAGAGACAGCGGAACAAATAAATTCGTTTGGATCACACACATTACTCTTTGAAAGGGAATCTTCCTTACCTAGATCGACTAATGGCGAGAGCTATGAAAAGTGAGTGATACCAATATTGTGATGTAAGGTAGAAGAAGATTGATATATACATCACAATTTTATCTGATGCTTCATGCAAAGCAAGAAACTAGTACACAAGTCGATACACGAAACATTGGAATCATTAAGCATTTAAGGTTTTTATCAATTCGTATATGACAACTTTATCTGGATCGGACTAGCATGACCATTATACTGTTTCAATTCATCAACAAGAGATGTCAGCCATTCGTGGCTACAGGAAATAGCCTATACTCTGTCCCGGTTATCTCTGAAGCAAGGCCGCGCATAGCGGCAGAAAAGGCGAAGGGGGGGGGGATCGAGTGGGCAGAGCGAAGCAGTACACGCCGCTGGGAAAGCTGGTAACTGCAGTCGATTTATTGCTCTGAAAGTTCTGATGTTATTGTTCATTTTTACATATAAATAATCTCAAAATTATCTAGTTCAAATGAAACTAGTGTCTTTTTCCTTGCTTATTTTTAATCATATTTTTACCTCTTAAGGTTAATGAGGACGAATGATGATTAGACTGAATTTATGATGAGACAAATGAAAAGGATGAAGACCCATACTAAGATCATTTTGCAATCGTGAAATTTAAAGATTGAAGACAAACAAATTGTGATATTTGAATATTTTTTGGTAAAAAACTGTCTCAGTTATACCAGATTTGCGCAACTCCCTTGCACTTGTGGATTCATGCGGTGCGAGCTTTCAGACTGCACCTGAAAGCCCGTAAGCAGCAGAGGAGTGGAGGAGCCGCTCGCGTTGAGAGGTAAAAAAAATACTGTGTGGGGAAGGAGTTTTGTTTTCTGAACCCCCTCCTGTTTCTTTTGCAATGATTACAATGTCACACTTCACACGAGTCGCATGACGAGAGGTTTCCGGGGTCTCCCTGATGGCATAGTGGTAACGTCGTCACCTTGTAATCAAGCTGTCCCGGGTTCGATAACCGGCGGAGGTACACAGCGGTTCGCATCCCACTTTAAACTGCAGGCTCAGTCTCGATTGGTCTATCCGAGTACAAAGTGGCAAGAGGTTTCCCACTGCACGAACGCGACCGACGAAGCCACCTGCTTCGCTCGACCCTTCTTTCAGATTCACTTACAACTCTACAGTATTGCTGCTCGCTCTGCAGTCTACATATGCATGCAAGAACGCTCTTTCACAAATATGCCAGGTTGGCCAGGCCTGTGTTCTATTGTATGAACTTTGTTTTTCGGATCAGATAATAGCATTGGCTTAGAGGAGAAAGTAGTAATTTTACTCTCATATTTAATATTATAGTATGTGTGTGTGGTGTGTGTATCAATTAACTAATTAATTATTAATTAACTAATACAGTGTTTTGGAAAATTATTGTCGTATATTTTCCTCTGAAGTACACTTTATAGGAATCCAAAGGAAGTAAAGGGAGTGTCACGAAATCAAAGAGCGGGTAATATCGCACACTGTTGGAACACAAAATTAGATCGACAGCTGATGCGCTCTCATCGGAATGTTTCCAGTCTCTGGCAGGCGCATTCTCACAGTTTCCTCTTGTTTGGAAGTGTAAAGCTGACAAATGAGCTACAGTGGCGCAATTCAACTATAAAAGTAAAAATGTGTCATTTTTCTTTTTTTCTACCAATTGTAACTTTCCTTGTATGAAATAATATTTTACTCTAAATTGTAATGCTTTCAGCATATTTGTAAATACTACAGTTAGTCTACATTTTGGCAAATGACTCGCTGAATAATCATTTTAAAAATATTAAACTACGGCAACACAAATAAAATTATTAAACAATTTAACTCGTTCAAGAAAAATGCTCAGAGTTTTGTAAATTTTTGCAACAAACTTATCGAACCATTGTCAAATTATTCTATACACGGTCTTGTTCCTAAAGGAAGTAAAACTAAACTGGGTTCGTGGATAATTATTAACACTAATATTGATAATTAAATGCTTACACGGGGTGCAAGGGGTGAACTTCGCAGAAGACTCCGAAAACTCACGTAGTACACCCTGGACTGCATTTTTGCAGACTAACGAGGCTCTGGCGCATGGACCCGCAGCCAGCATAATCATCTGTAGGGATTGTGTTGTGTCGTCAATGTGTGTTCCTTCATCCACTTCATCTTATCACCATTCATCCTTGTCTTCACAATTAGCCAAAAGCGTCAGAAACGCGAAGTAAAATTAATCAAATCATTCATTCGTTCATTCATTCAAGTCTCACACACAAAAATTTGAGTTATTTAGCGTCGCTTTTCTACCAATTTTGGCTAATTGTGAAGATGAGGATGTGTGATATGATGAAACTGATGAAGGGACACTCACAAAAAATATCCATTCCCAGACCGGAATTCGAACCCGGGACCCCTGGCGTCGTAGCGCGTTATGCTAACCACTCCGCCACAAAAGTGGGCTCAGGCACAAAAAGTTGATTTTAAAACAAAGAAAATGGGGACACGAAATACCTTGCTGTCTCTGAAACACTTGTATTATTGATTTCATTCATCCAGAAGTTCGAGAGTTTGAAAATAATGTATTTAATTCAAACTGTTTTTACATAATTCATAATAGGTGGAAAAGGACCAATGGTATCTGTACTACATGTTTTGTGCAAAGTCAAGTGAAGCCGAGTAATACATGGTAATATGCGAGACATCTGCTATATTAATTCCGTAACATTTACACCCTTCAGATGTACACTATTAACTTTCTTGCAATATTGCTAATACATTTAACTTGTTGATAAAGCTGAATCTGCATACATTCCTGGTAGTTCGTTTGGCATGCTCAACAACTCTCTGGACTGCTGCTATCCGTTGCTTACACCGATTGTACGCAGTTCTGAATCCGCATTGAACGCATGTCTCACTTTAACTTCCGCCACTACTTACAGGTTTCACGAGCTGGGCTTCACCTCTTAATTAGCCAGGCATTTAATTAGTTCCGCATTCCTCGCTGCTTCTCTCCTCTTGCTTTTGTTGCCACGTTGCTGGCGCGAATGAATCCTCGTTGAGCGTTTGCTGGTAGCGATATGGCTTAGACAAAGCAGAATACTGACTAATAGGACTGCAGGGAAAAACTTCGAGCACAAGTCGAGTCGAGGAGCGTTGCGGGAGCCAATTAAACCCTGGCCTTTAAAATATCAGGATGCCCTTGTGTTGAACACTTTCATTACAAGCTTTGAATGGACTAGATGACGCCATTATTTCTTGGTGCTCTTTCTGCAAAAAACGTAAGCCCTTACGATCCAAGATTGTTGCTTGATTTCTCTTCTTGAAGGCGTAAGTAAGTTTTACCAAGAAGCTACAGACGCAGGGAATATTGACTTCAGGCAACTTCATTTCGATATCTATATTCGAGAAAAACTTATTTTTTCACCATGCATGTTCTACTTATCGATTGTTTGCATTTTAGTTGTTTCATACCGGTAATGTCTTTTGCATGCTTAAATCTTACCTAAGAGTATCCTCATGCCGATAAATGGGAAGAAAGAAATCCTCAACCGGTTCCAGCCCAGAGCTACTCATTTTGTAGAAACGTACGTTATCTCTAGTCCTATAGCTACAGTTCACTGAGTTAGGATATAAGTGTAATAAATAAATTGTTAAAAAAGAAAAAGCATAAAAAAGCGAATCTACACAGCAGGAATAATATAGATAATACAGTAGAGTTTTTCAATATTCAGATATCACGGATCCACGGCTTTGACCGAGTTAGGAAGCGTTTTTGTAAATTCCTTGGCCACTGCGTTCAACAGATATAAAACCCCACAGCTTGTTATTTGGGAGGAGATGTGTTTAACAGAGAAAATATTCACAATAAAAAAGGGCACTTTTAACATTTTTAAAAATCGTCAGGCTTCCCTGACCAAGAATTTGTTATAATTGCAATTACTGTTACTTCATGAAGAATATTGATGTGACTTTCTTTCCGAAATGCTTGATCTCATCGACTTATAAATTGTGTGTCTGTGTGTGAAAAGAAAGCATACTTCATACGAATCTTCTATTTCACAAACTTCCAGTAATTGGAACGAGTTCTGTCCTTTCCTCGACAAATTTCTCCTGTTCCCTTTTCGTAACTGGAGAGTTCAGCATGTGAATTTAGCCATGGAAGAAAATAGATCCTCCTCATCTCCTCATCCCTGTAGGCAGACCGATAAGAGGAAAGTGACGTGGATCTCAGAAAGCTATTCTAAGGTTACGAAAGCTTCATGTGATTTGTCAAAATTTGAACTCTGGAGGACTTAACCTGCTGGTTTATTCTACACTCTGCCCCGAGAACCTCTGCAGCGAGCGACGAAAGCAAGTCTCTGCGCAAGGACGACTCGACTAATGAACGCGTGCGAAGGAACGGGTTTGTGCGGGGGAAGACCGACTGCAGCTACCAGCCATTCCAGCAGCGTGTACTGCTTCGCTCCGCCCACTCGCTTTCTCGCCTATTCTGCCTTTATGCGCGGCCTTGCTCCAGAGATTTCCGAGATAGAGTATACTTTCATTTCTAATTCCGTCCTCCCGCTACAGACTCGGTGGTCGAGAGCATTAATTTGCCGACTTTCGGTCTCGTCAATGACTTTCCCTTAATCATGCGTTAAGGATAAAATTTGCCACTGTACTCGTAGTTAAAACAAAGTAAAAATGCGAATATTATTCTCTCCGTCTAATTAATTTACTCGGAATGGCCAGAGTCGGAATGATCCTTTAAAGTTTCGAACCGGTACCTCTCTTTTCCTAGTTTTATGGTGATTTCCATCAGATATTAGTCTGCTACCATGACATTCTGACTCTTAAATTTTTCCCAGGGCATTAGTGGTAGAGGAGACAAACCACCAAGAGAGAAGTCTTCGTTATATACATACATTTATGATAACGAAACTTTTGCATGTTACTCCATATTCTATTTTTCATTATAATGTATCACTTAACAGTGTAAACGTTTCTAATCTTGCGAATTTTTTGTAGCGAGAACTTCACTTGCATGTACCAAATAAACATTCCCTACTTCTCGTAAGATTTACTTTTATTTCTTGCCTCGGTTGCGAGTCATGTGAGGAACAAATATTAATTTAAGAAAACCTAAAAAGACCATAATATTCACTATTTACAAGAGTACTTCACAAAGTTTGTTTTCCTTATTTATTTTTTGCAAATTACTTTTATTTTGCTGAGGATTTGTACTGAGTAGGCGAGTTGAAATACGTAATATCGTTATCGCATAAAACTTGTCATTTCTATCCAATACCTTGGGTACGATACGATATGGAGAAATTTGAGATCAACAAAATGGAACGGGTGAATAATGTTAGTATCGAATTTTGCCCTTATCCTCCCACAGAGATACTCAATGATACTTTACTCTCTCTCTCTCTCTCTCTCTCTCTCTGTGTGTATTTGTGTGTGTGTGTGTGTGTGTGTGTGCGCGCGCGCGCCGACACCTGTTTCATTTTAAGTTTGGCGTATTTTTATTGCATGGACTAATTGCTGTCATGACTGGGAATGAACCAGGTTAGCAATGGAGACATAATGAAGGATCAAAAATACAAAAATTCCTGGCATAAGTAGTTATAGCTCTTTTCAGTTCTTACGGCGGGCGCTCTAGAAGCTGGCAGGGGAAGTGGGGAGTGGGGAAGCGACCAATCCGGCACGATTAGAAACGTAGCGGCCAGTAGAACGAGTTTCACGTAGTACTTTTTCCGGCCGCGTCGTGTTTCCCGGCGCCACTGCTGTTGTCTGGTTGGTCTGTTGCGTAATCCCCGCTCCCCACTTCCCCTGCCAGCTTCTAGAGCGCCTACCGTAAGAACTGAAAATAGCTATAGTAGTATGTAAATGTTGGTAAAGTTCCTCGTGCGTATAGCACCTTGCCATGAAGGCACATTTAGGAGATGTGGCAGTAGGGCCCCGCATATTCTAGAGTTCGGCCATTTTCGAGGTCATATGATCAGAACCACGCTCCAGCCGTCTTTACTCTCCAGGCATGTAGTAGAAACGAGAAAACGAGGGGCGGGGAGGGGTGTGGTAGGAACACAAAATCCTTCCACAAACTGCCAAGACTCCAACAGAAAGCTTGCCAGAAACAAGTTTGCGTGATGGCCTTGTCTGCTACTGGCCTCCCCACTTTCCTATCTATACAGGTGTAATGAAGAGTTTCCAACTCCCTTCTGAGTTGGTAGGAAAACGGAAGTACATTTCATTCGATCTCGTCTGTACCATTAACTTGTACATTTTAATAAACCTGAAAATTGGGGGGGGGGCAAGTGGCATTCCTTGCGCCCGCCAAGTTACGCCTATGTCATTTACTACTCTACTACTATTTCTTGGGACAATATATTTCAATAGCAGGTGTGCAACCTGTAGTTTTATAAGTTGAGAGAATGGAACCGCCCTCTCATTTCCTGCCACCAGGAACTCATTTCGGTTCGACTTCTGGTTCGGGCTAAGCACTTCGGCATATCGGCCCGAAGTTACAGTCTACACCATGGGAGAAGCGAGTTATTCCGGAATATTGGTTCGAGTAACATTGGCCAAACTACTGAAGAGAATCAATTCGACCTTACAAAGTCTAGGAACACGTGTGGAGCGCGCAGAGGAAAGGCGAAGCAACGTGTACAGAAGAAGGCAGACAGGTATCCATGCAAAACACTCGCTGGGGTGCCATGGTTGCCATATGTAACTTTTTTATGCTGGTTATGTATGATACTTTGAATGTAGCGA
Source organism: Lepisma saccharinum (assembly GCF_977018435.1). Lineage (NCBI taxonomy): Eukaryota > Metazoa > Arthropoda > Insecta > Zygentoma > Lepismatidae > Lepisma > Lepisma saccharinum. The sequence continues at coordinate 56,337,170 of NC_139230.1, read as the reverse complement.
AAGGGAAAAGTTTAAAGTAATTGGAAATTCAGGTTGGATGTATGAAGTTGAAAATCGGAATCCTGCTTATTAATGTTTGTTACCGTAAATACGGCCAAATAGGAAACGTTTCAATTGGAAATACAGAGTTGTCATATCTAACTTTTTAAATCCTGACGCTAGAAAGTTGAAAACCGGTAAAATTAAAAATGTAGGGTTGCCACATTTGGTTTAATTTTATGAAGTTATAAAGTCGAAAATCGGAATGCTGTTTATATGTCCTACTTTGAATACAGCCTAATAGGGAAATTTATATAGTATGAAATACAGGGTTGTCATATTGATTTTTCCCGAATTTTAAAGCCAGCAAGTTAAATTAGGCAAAAATAACAAATAGGGAACTTATAAAAGACAGAAATATCTGGTTGCCATATATAACATTTAAAGTTTGTAAGGAGTAACCTGGAAAACGGTTACAAGAAAATTGATTTTTTAAAAAAAAAAACGACGAATGCAATGTTCCTATATTTTACTTAGGAGTCTGGAAAGCCAGAAAACGTATACGTATAATTTTTTTATTTTTTTATTGAGTACGTTGTACACAGCTAACTGAAACCAAGTTTTCAGTAATGAATAATGTTTAGTCAGCAGGTAAGTCGAAACAAGTTGTGTAAACCTTAAGACACTTGATAAACACAAAATGTAATATTACCTACTTGAATGGGGATGTCCTGAATTTTATGGTTTCATTTTGGAAACAGGACTTTCCTGAGAGCAATACGTACCTTACTGATGGCATTTGATATGATTTTTGTTACTTTGCGATGAATTTTGGCCACTTTTGGCTAATCGCGACGATGATAATGAGAGATTTGATGAATGTGTACTGACAAAAAAAACTTTGATGTAGCGCGCTGTGCCCCGATAACATAGTGGTAACGGCATCACCTTGTAATCAAGGGACATAGTGGCTCGAAACCCCTTTTAAGTAGGATTTAAACTGTAGGTCTATTCTCGATAGTTTATTGTTGAGTCTTAAATCCACCAAAAGTCCATAACAAAAGGCATTGTTTCAACGTATGTTGAATGTATAATTGCAATGTATATTGTGATTAATTAATCCTTAAGCAAATAGAAATTGCTAATTATTTTTAACAATAAGATACTTCACTTCCCTTTGCATCAATTCACAAGAGCATAAAAATACAACTTGGAAATTGATTTCCAAATTAACAATCTCTTATTCATATCTTTTACGTATGTGTGTGTGTGTGTGAGTGTGTGGTGGTTGGGTGGTGTTTTCTTAAATCTGGCAAGTCCTGATAATGTATTCACTTCATAAGCGTATATTATATGACAGAAAGCATCACATCAGACGAATAACAAATTCCATATGCAATATTCCTGCGAGCTCGTGGATGTGAGTTCACCTCTCAACGACAAATGGTATTGGTTTGAGCCGCGTTAATGGCATTGGTGTTTCCTTTTGTATTTGTCTCTCCATCACAGTATATTTCTTTTCCATAGTTTCGGTGTCCTATTTTTTACCGACTTATCTAGGATTTGTTTAAAATTAAGGATCATGAGAAATATACGATTGAAGGCAAGGTAAAGTTAATAGAACAGGAAAAGACAAATTGAAACTTATAGTTAGTTGAAAGGATAATTGGTCATTGTTTATTACAATTATAGAAATAACTCGATCGAAATACTTGGGTCTTGTTTTACATATATTCTTGTAATTCTGCACTTTTCCATTCCTACTTGAATAGGTATAAATGAAAACTCGGCATGATTTCCTTGATTTAATTGTTTCCAGTATAGGCCTTCTATGATTCCCGAGGCTTATGATATATAGAACTAAAGATTAAGGATTTTTCTATGTTGTTCTTGTATACTGATTTCAATAATTCTAGTCAACTTATAATTCCATTAACGGAGACTGGTTGGAATGATTTCTCCATACGCATGGATGTCCGGAAGGTGTGTCGCCCCAGTCGAATCTGGTCATGCTTCGATTTGTAAGCAGCAGCACAGCTGCGTGTAGCTACATTACCTGTGACATACACGAAATTCAAACATTCTTGAATTAATCTGCAGCCTTTTTAGATATGAAAATAAATAATTTTGTGATATTTTTCGGCATTGGAAAAATATTTTAAGAAGGTATGTAATTTACAACTTTAATAATTTTATGTAAATGTTCTAAAAGCCTAAATTACATGATGTAAATATGCAGATCCATGGATACGTGCAAATATCGACCTAGCTATGACCATTCATAGGCACTAGAGGACCAGTATTGGTGCTTGTGAAAGGGAAGGGGCCAAAGGGGGTGCCACGCTCCCTGGAAATGAAAGTCAATCAAAAAGTACATATTTCACAACAGTAATATACGTATGTTAATAATTGCAAGGGGTTGCAGTAACATGATAACTTCAAACTGAAGCAATGTTTTTTCAGGGGACAATACTATTATGGGGAAATTGTGCCTCATTGCTCCCCTTCCCCCTTGGAGAAATACCTTGCTTGTCCCTTCCTGGAAAAAATCCTGAAGACTTCCATGTATTAGCGGCGTTAAAAATTTCATTAAATGTCCATATATCACCGTTGACAAGCACACATAATATGCGTTTAATGATATAAGAGAACACAACTTTTCAATTGCTTCATTTTATGACAGTGAAGAGAAAAACAACACGCATAGGTAGTAAGTGCAAGAAACAAGGAATACGACACAAAACACAGCTGTTGTATGGGGGAGCTTTGTGAACGGACAACTCCGCAAAGCAGGAAAACTGATTGCTTGAAATGATTCGTATCTCATTCAACACATAACATTCACACTCTTATATCTTATACCCGCCATCTGCAAGCTGGCTTTCACCGTCACGTAGGCCATCCCTACAGCAAGTTACATTGGAAACTGCATTAAAAAGAAGTATAGCTGTCACTAAAAAAAAATAACATTGAACATACATAAAAACTAATAATAAAAAGAGATCTTGTAGTGATTCTATCATTACAAATGTGCATGACTGATTGACTGATCTTTCTTGCCGCTTTTGGCTAATCGCGAAGATGAGAATGAGCGATGATATAATAATAATAATAATAATTCATATTCTTTATTAAGTGGGTGAGGTTCAACCAAGGGCTGCTCTGCCACCTAACACTGGTCAATATGATAATACATATAAGATGAGATAAACTGCGTATGGAGCAGTAAGCTAAATGTAAAATAATACACAGATACAAGAAAAAGAAAAATACACAAAAATTAGTTACATACAAAAAAGTGTAACTACAAATACAAAAGACAATAATAATAAAAGTACAATAATACAATTCCATATAGTGAGTGACTTGATACCTTCAGTATGTGCCCCGACTCTGCCATTGTTCCATTAACAGGAATGATTAAATTGATGAAGGAACACACACAAAGATTGTCCAAGCCCATGTTGGTATTCGAACCACCCAACGGATCCCTGGCGTCGTAGGGGGCTCTGCTGTAGAAAGACCACAAAAAAATCTTCGGCCAAAAGTCCCAGCGCACCTCCCCCTCATCCGTTCCACTCGGGCCATAAGGAAGCATGCTCCACTCTGCCCCTCTCCTCCACGCGTGGGTACGATCATAAACAAACCAATAGAGTACGATGCACAGGAGCGCAGGGTTCCACTATAACCACTCCGTCACGGAAGCCTACTAACATTTAGCAGAACGACTAATTAGCGGATTTACTGCTGGACTTTCATAGTTATCCAGAAACGCATGAATGTCAGTTTCTAGGCACTTCACTACAAGATACGTCTCACTTTTAGCATTTCCAGCTGATTCTGTTTACTGTACATTCCCATTATTCATATTTGCATTACAGCATTCGTGTAAAAATAACTATCTAACCGGATCGGAGCGTACGTCTCAAAAAGCCGAATCACTCCGCTCTGGAGCGCTTCTTTAGTACGCTCCGCACTCCGCTCCGAAACCCTGCTCTGATCCACTTCAACAGTTTTTTTTTTTTTTTTTTTTTTTGTCGGATACACTACCCTATACTCTGTCCCGGGAGTCTCTGGAGCGAGCGAACGAAAGCAAGTCTGCGCAAGTAGCGACTGTGACTCGAGGCTCGACCAATGAACACGTGCGAAGAAACTGGATTGCGTGGAGGGGAAGAGCGACTGCAGTGTAGCAGCGTGTACTTCTTCGCTCCGCCCACTCGCTTTCTCCTCTTGTCTACCATTGTGCACGGCCTTGCTCCAGAGATTCCCTGGATAGAGTATATATTTCTTGACCTTTGCAATATTTTGAATTTTAAAATTTTGAGTGCGTCAGCACTTAGGGTATTTTGAACCCGCCCCTTATCATAACAAAAATAAAACACGTTTCTGAGGATTAGAATATTCTTACCTTGGTTAAAAGCTGAGGCTGTAAAAAGGCACTCGGCACATATAAAGTCAAACACAGGACAACACACACAAAGTCCCACGAAGATTATACTGGCCGTAGATCCAGACGCCAGAGCCTCGTTAGTCTGCGAAATGCAGTCCAGGGTGTACTATGTGGAAGTGAGGTTGACAATTGGATGTACTACGTGGAAGCATCACCCCTTACACCCCGACCTTCGCAATATACAACCGTGTACAGTGATTGGTTAAGGAGTCTCGATCATCTTGGTAACACTTTCGCTGTTTATTTCAATGTCCCAAATTTCTAGTGTGAGGTCGATACATACTGCGATGATACAAAATAAATAGAAATAAATGTGCAAATGACTACAGACAAGGATTCACGTCTTACTTTGGATTCGAACGTTGCAGCTGAATGTTCCAGGGATTAACTATAACTATTGTTATCAAATCAATGATACGATATAATTTTACAGAACCGGTAATAGCTTCTATCATGCCAACAAAATACGCTCAACAGCGTACAATACACTTCCGGTTGGATTGCCCGATTACACATTCAAAGCTTCTAATTGGCCTAAATGAAACTGAATGGTTAGCAATCGCGCGAAATTCATCCCATGTAAGTCACACCTTAACTATTGTTAATAACTCAAATCCCAAAACACAATGGAAGTCAGGATTCTGAAAGCATTGTCGATCATTAGGCAATAGTATACATTATCGATTTACGTACGTATAACGAGTAGTATGCACTTCGTCTCTGTTTATAGCTTGTCTCGACTTTTAACCCTTAAACTCAGGGATGTGACATATTGTCACATTTAGGTGAGGTCGCTAACACCGATATGTAACATACATGTCCCATTTTTCTTTTCTTTTTCACTTTTGGAACATACTGTAACTCAGGTAATGTTCGGGGATACATGTTTTGAGTAGGGTCCCTGGGTTCGATACCGGGTGGAGACACATTGCACAGTGGTTCGGATCTAACTTGAAACTGTAGGTCCAGCACCGATTATCCTATCTGTGCATAAAGTGAACTTAACACAACAATTTAAGCTACAAATGATAATAAATGATTAATTTATTTCAGAAACCCCTTATCGACCACTTCTGGCAAAAACGATATTTGTATCAAATGTTTGAGTTGGTGTTTTAAGTCCACTGTATGCACAGTAAGGCTAATCGGGACTGGACCTACAGTTTAAAGTGGGATCCGAACCACTTGTGCCTCCACCGGGCACTGAACCCGGGACCCCTTGATTACAAGGCGACGATACCACTGCGCCATCGGGGCAAATGATGGGTCTTGGCAAGGGTTATATGAAACTAGAAATATCGGGTAAAATTAAAGTATCCCCGAAACGTATTTCTTCAATTTTACGGGAGAAAGTATTTACCGAACTGACTTTCCGTACACTTTTGAAAGGTCTTGTAAGTGTTTATTTCGCCGGTAAATCATGTATTTTTGAAGATTAATGTCTCTCAAATGCACGAAAGCTGTTGCCTCTATGTTCTTCCACTACGTGAATCAAATGTTGCGTGCGTTCGATGATGTAGCCACCGGTCAGTGTTTCCAACCACACCGTTGTTCTCCAAGAACATGACAATTTTGAAGATGACAATTTTAACTATGTTTGCCTAACCGAACCTAACCTAACCTTGCCGTGCATGGTTCGTGGGGCTATTTATGAATGGTCCGTGGGGCTGGCTATCCGTGAATGGTCCGTGGGGCTATCCGTGCATGGTTCGTGGGGCTATTTATGAATGGTTCGTAGGGCTATCCGTGCATGGTTCGTGGGGTATTCGAACGTGGAAAAAAATATACAAAATCAGTAACACGGAAGTAGGTATTTTTCGATGAAGAAGATTGCAACACTGCATAACCACTGATCATCGACAAAAGTAGTCAAGATTTCTCCGCCATATTGCGTGTAACACAAGCAAAAACGAACAAACAAGAATTACTCGATATGTCGAAAATTGAGATTATTTGCGTGAAAAAACGAAATGGCACCTTCAAGAATCCCTAGAAATGCAGAATACGTAAGTACCAATGTGAAAAATAAGAAAATTAAGGAATTTCAGACGTTTCGGGGATACTTAACATTTAATATTATTAATAATAATAGAAAACAAATACAGGTAAACATTGCAACCTCTCTCACAAATCTGGATACAGTAACTGTGCGTTATGGGGTCACCCCCCGTCGTCACCTTGTAATCAAGGGATCCCGGGTTTGATACCCGGTGGAGGCACAAGTTGTTCGGATCCCACTTTAAACTGCAGGTCTAGTCCCGATTAGCCTTACTGTGTATAAAGTGGACTTAAAACACCTAAATCAATCAATCAATCATTAACTGTGCGTTATGGTTTTATGTAAATAAAGAAATAAAATCTTGTAGGTAGACTATGTTAAACTTGAAAATCTATGTGAAAATATTAAACGTATCTAAAATATGTAACATCCTTCACTTACATGCTGCAATACTGCCCAAGGTTGGGAACGGATGCGGGGAAAAACAAATCGAAACACCTCCGTTCCTGAGTCATCCCTGAAATGTGTGTACAGGCCTTAATTCATCGATTCTTAAGCTCTTTCGCTGTCACCAGAATTCAGGTCACAGACATCATTACTACCCTGAAGTAGTGGGCAACAATTGTCTTGTTTTGAAGGAACAATTGGTTCCTTCCTTCAAAACAATCGATTCTGAATAGTAATTTGAACCGTGACCTGAATGAAAGCATTAATACACAAGCGGAAGATTCACAATGTCCATGTAGCCTAATGTTCACCGTCATTTCGGGACATACCGGTTGAATTATTTTAGCTTCCCATTTGACGCTAAACTGCTGCAAAGCGTCGCTTGTAACCAACTTAAAACAAGACGAGAATTATTCAAAGCATGAAAGGAATCCGCTGTGGAATTTGTGTATTTGTGGAGGTAAAGAATATTTCACATGATAACAAAATGGATGTACAAGTACTTTTTGCGTCTCATTTCTGTACCACTTTGAAAGAAATATTAATCTTTGTAAAGCGCTATTTGACAATCTGGTCGAAATAGATGCGAGGAAGCTGTTTAAATTTGAAATGCAATGTGTACGAATACTTTTTACTCTCAATTTTATTATTGACGTTTCTTTTCATATCATGTTACGTGTAACATAACCCTCTTACATACGCAGTGTACACCCTTCCAAGCTGCCTTGGTGACCAAACACATTGAGAGGTGGACTTACGATCTCGTCATCGAAGATTCCAGGTTCGAATCTTGACGTGGGCATGGACATTGCTTTGTAAGGGTTCCTTCACTGGTTTTACATAATCACCATTCGCCGTAATCGTCGCGTTTGGCCAAAACTGGCAGAAAAATTATGTAAAAAAAATCAAACAACAAATACACTCCCCGCACACAGTTACGAAACATAGGATCTTGCGGCTTAATGATCGGGGCTGCACGTGATTGTATTTGCGCCACATTAACATTAAACCTATTATCACTGTTACCCACGGCCTAAAGATATGACGTAAATTAAATACGGTATTAAAATGTGCATAATTTATTGCATTTAAAATAGCTACCAAAACCTAAATAAATTGGTAGAACAGTTCCAGTTAAACGAAAAATCAACTTAACTGTTACGTAAATCTTTACATATGCATTGTTTCAACTAAAAGAAATGTACAGTCTTAGAAAAAAATACCTGGGCCACGGGACGTAGAATTTCGTAACGTCTTAAAGCCTGTTGTTTATGCAACCCAAATAACAAAATATTCGCTTAAGTTTGCCTGGTGATTCTGAGTTCTCGAGAAGGATTGAGCTTTGATAGCATGAGTCACATGACTCGTGCCCCAGCCACAACAAACAGCTGGGTGCTACGATGCCTCCAGAAGAAAATTTCAGGAACTGGTTTCTTGACAAGACCTACTCGTAAAGAAATACTATTCTTTCAAGTGATATTAGAGTCATTGTCAAGAGGTTTGCTGAAATGATGGTTCTCATCACAGACCACATGCCACACGTTAATTGTTTAAGTCCAGTTCATGCACTGGACCTACAGATTAAAATGGGATCCGAACCAAATGCCTCTCTATTTGGTATTGAATTCGGAAGCCTTTCATTACATGGCGAAGACGTTACCACTACGACATCAGAGAGGCAATGGAACCCATTGAGAAAGAGATAAGCGAAAATTGCTGCGTGACAAACCATATTTGCCCGTAAATTTTAAAAACAAGACAATATTTTGTACTGACAGTTTCGAACCGTGGGAGAGGCATATATTTTTTTGTACCATCGTCCATTTCACGAGTTTATAATTCTTCCTCACCGACACGAGTAACGCGAGTGGTAGAAGAAAAGCGAAGTAAAATAACTGAAACAGAAATAAAAGGAAAAAGCGAAATAAATTTTATTCATAATATTCTGCAGTCACTTGAGTTGTATTCACGGGATGCTATCTTTAAAGAAAGCCGTGGTCTCTTCCTTGTCTTTTTTGCTTTCTTTGTGCTCTTGCTTCCCCCGTCACGATTGGTCTAAAACTAATTAATGCGACGTTAATTAAACAATCCAAACAACGAAACAATGCACAATCAACTGCACAAAACAACATTCCAAATGTTTTCGAATCGGAAAACAATTGAGATGCTGTAAAATGACTTAAGATGCAGTAATAAAGTGGGAATTCGGTACCGTATAGAATTAAATCGGTAGAGATGTTCGATTTGATTGGATGTTTGTTATTTAGATTTGCTATTAGTAGTTGTATTTGTACTATTATAAACCCGAGAAAGTATGAACCCCCCTCAAACAGATTTGCTTACACTTAAAACAAGCTCAACATGAGCATATGAGCTTTTTGCTCAAGTGTGGAACCCCCTCTAATCCAAGATTTTTGTAAAAATGCCCTCGGGAATTTCTCGGGAAAGTATGACCCCCCTCAGATTGATGAGGCTATACTTATAAAAGGCACTTCTGTGAGATTGTTGTCCATAAATTTGTTAAAAATATGCTCTTCATGATATTGTATGATATAGGCGAGTTATTCAAGAAAAATAGGCAAGTTATTCAAGATCTAGAGAATGGCAAGAGATTTTTGAAAAATTATAGAGATCAAAAAGTTGCATCTTGAAATGCCCATGAGAAAGCAACAAACCCCATGTCTCTAGCATTCATGGTTCCGAAGATATTAACAACTTTGTTAATATTGCACTTTTCAGAAAATTCTATTTATAGAACAGACATAAATCAGAGATTTGCAGCTTAAATATTGCATATAACAGGAAAATTATAGAGACATAAAATATAGAGAATTATGCCTAGAATATGTCTACAAAATTTCAAGTCTCCAGTATTGATAGTTTCTGAAAAATCTCAAATTTAAAGAAATTATCGATTTTTTAACAAAACTTCTAAACAGCCTCTAGATTTCAAATATGCAACCCCCATGCTGATATCTTGAAAAATAGGCAAGTTATTCAAGATCTAGAGAACAACAAGATATTTTGAAAAATTTATAGAGATCAAAAAGTTGCATCTCTTCATGCCCAGGCCAAAGCAACAAACCCCATGTCTCTAGGACATATGGTTCCGAAGATATCAAAGAAACAAAATTATTGATTTTTTCCAAAATTTGAGTATGTTGTTCAGGGGGCCAAGTAGATGTTGTTTATAAACCACAAGTCTGAAAACACAGCTTTGTTTTAGAGCTTATATTAATACCAGAGAGTCTCAATGCCCTAGTACCGGGGGAATCAATATATTGATTCTCAAGACTGCAGGCAATACATTAGTTCCTCCAATTCCCGTGGCGCTGTGGGATGGAGCAGCGAGGCAGAATCAATACATTAGTTCCTCCAATTCCCGTGGTGCTGTGAGCATCGGATCGCTGCAAGCACCTCGGATCAATGTTTGGGGCTATAGTTCCTCCAATTCCCGTGGCGCTGTGGGATAGAGCAGGGACATAAGATCAATACTTTGGGCAATTCCTGCACCGTGCGGGCTGGGGCAGTTTCTGTACCGTAGAGCTAATCAATATTTTGGGCAATTTCTGCACCGTGCGAGCCGATCAATACTTGGCGCGCTCCTGCAGTTTTATTAGCAGTTCCGGAGAGTCCCGGGGCATGGCGCTGCGGTATGGATTGCATGTACACCTAGCAGAAAAATGGGAGGTACGCACAGGAGAAAATACTCCAGCTATGCAGAATCACCTCCATAAATATAATTATCCTAGGATCAAAATTAGTGACAGAATAGAGAAACAAAAATTATAATAGGGCTTGGATATAGCTACTAGCCACTATATTTTTATTTTGAACACAGCACTTAAAACTAAGTCAAGATGCACCCCCACCCCCACCCACCCCCACACACCCCCACCCACACACCCCCACCCCCACCTACCCACATCCATACATATTTACTTCCCAGTCCAGTTCTATTGCATTATGTTGTGCAATATTAATTGATTAAATGCTTATGACATAATGTGATGATGTGGTGTTTTCTGATTGGTTTAAATAAGCAGGGCTCCTATTGGCTCTGTAAATCTATATAAGCCAGGGCACAGTGCAGATTCTTCACCATTGCTGGATCGGCAATGGAACCCACAAGTGGGGGATAGAACCTGAACAGGCTCCACCAAAGTATAGGAGACTTGAAGCATATAATTTGGCGGAATAACCCAAGTAAGGTCATAGAGACAATATACACTAATACAATAAAAGCCAAATTTTTGGCAGGGGGGGAAGAGGGGGGGGAAAGCCCAAAGTGGATCCTAAATACAAAATAATTAATATCTCAAGAACTAATTGACATAGAGCTATGCAGTTTTTTTGTCTGCACTGAACCCAACTGATTAAGCATAGAGATTAGATTTAAAACCCAGGAAATTTTATATAAATACCAAAGCCAAAAATATTAACACACACACATACACACACACACACACACACACACAAAGCACAGTGCTGAACCCAACTGATATTTTTTATTCAGTATAAAGTTTTGAATTGAATCCCAGGAAATTGTATATAATAAACAACAAGAAAAATGCCGAATCAAAAATATTGTAATCAATGCAATAAGAATATATCCAGCCCCAATTGGGCCAAGCACCAAAAGATTTGTAACCCGGACAAATACAGAACTCCCACAAAAATTTGCCCCAAATGCAATAGAAAATATAGCATGGAATATTTCACATATACACATAGAGATACTTGTTCTGCACAGTCATCAACATTGCCCCCACAACCATCCACATCTGGTCTGAAAAGAAAGCATGAAGCACCTCTTAATGCCAGAGCAGCAAAGCAGCCACGCTATGAACCCATCCATAGCAGTTTTAATGCCCAACTTAGGGATTATCGGTTTGTATCAGAGCCAAGATGTGATATTAAGAATTTTTTGAACAGTGTAAAACCTGATGTACAGGCAATTCTAAATGCACAAAATGGCTCTTTTAAGCTCTCTCTCAAATTGTTTGCACAATATAAGAAACCAAATGGCACAAAATTTACACAGCCCCACATAACAGAAACTGTACCGGTATATTCAAATGCAAATTCAGACAAAATAATAAGCAGGTTGATAGATCAATTGAACATTAAACACTCTGAATTTGCGGCAAAAGAGTCTGGATGGAGCCTATGCGGTTCTTCACACAGGTTATATGTTAATATTTCTGAATTCAGCCCATTACAAGGTTCTACATATTTGCCATTACCTGATAATATTAAAAACAGAAGAGCCGTGGTTAATATAGAAAATACCGACCTGAAATGCTTTTTGTGGTGTATATTAGCTGCTTTGTATCCAGTTTCAAGGCATCCTGAGAGAATAAATTATTACAAACAACATGAACATGATTTTGACGATGCAATGGAGGGTTTAGAATATCCAATGTCTGTACAGAATATTGATAAATTTGAAAAAAGAGCCAGGGATATGAATGGCAAACAATTATCTATTAATGTATTTATTTGCTCCACTGGCAATTGCCCGATAGAACCTCTCAGAATCAGTGCAATTGATGATGAATCTGCTATTCCAATTGATTTGCTCTTAATTGAAGGGGATGGCAAATATCATTACACTCTGATACATAATCTTGAAGCTTTAGTGAGAGCACAACTAGACAAATCCAATATAATATTCAAGTTGTGCAGAAGATGTTTATGTGTATTTGATGGCAGGAAAATGGTAAATGGGGTTTGTAAAGTGAATGCAGAAATTGCAAAAAACAAGTTAATTGAGCATCTGAAATATTGTGGCAATCATAAACCTGTTCATATGGTGATGCCAATGCCAAATGAAAATTGCAAATTCAAAAAGTTTGAAGCCTTGTTGGAACACCCAGCATATATTCTCTGTGATTTTGAATCAATCCTCAAATCTCTTGCATCCTGCAATCCAGATCCTGAAGAATCTTCAATTACACCATACCAGCTACATGAACCTTCCAGCTTTTGTTATGTGGTTGTACAGGATGGTGTTGTTACTAAAGAATATTCATACATGGGGCCAGATGCCATCAAAATATTTGCACATAGAATAGAAAATGAGTGCCGTGACATAGCATCTAATATTTTATTAAAATCAAAACCCATGTTGCCTTTAACAGAGAAACAGATTGAGGATTTCAACAAAGCAGAAAAATGCCCGGTATGTGATTCTGAATTTTCAGATACAAATATCAAGGTGAAACACCATTCTCATACAGATGGTAAATTCTTAATGGCCCTGTGTAATAGCTGTAATATTCAGATCAAGAGACCAAGATTTGTCCCCATATTTTGCCATGGAGCATCCAATTATGATTTCCATCATTTGATCAGGTACGAGGGGTTTGAGAAGCAGAATTTAAATATTTTAGCTGAAAATGATGAGAAATATATATCTATTAGCAAAATAATTAAAGTTAATGGTGTTCCTATTCACATAAGATTTCTTGATTCTTACAGAATTTTATCTGCTAGCCTGGCTACACTGGCCACTCAATTATCTGATGCTCAATTCAAAATCACACGTGCATTGTTTCCAAATCAGGACCTGAAATTAATTAGGCGGAAGGGTGTATATCCATATGATTATGTTACAGATTTTTCTAAATTTGATGAATGTTCTTTGCCACCACAAGAAGAGTTTTACAGCAAAATCAGAGGATCTGGAATCACTGATGAAGATTATCACCATGCCCAATTGATGTGGAACAATTTAAAATGCCAGACATTTGGTGATTATCACATGGCATATTTGAAACTTGATGTGACCCTCTTAGCAGATATAATGCAGGCATTCAGAAAATCTTCTATGCAAAATTATGGACTGGACCCAGTGTATTTTTTCAGTGCCCCGGGCCTAGCATGGGATGCAATGTTTTTAAACACCAAAATGCCATTGGATCTGATCCAGGATCAAGATATGTATCTGTTTATGGAGGAAAGTATAAAAGGAGGGATGGTGCAATGTTCTCAGAGATATGCCAGAGCTAATAACAAATATATGCCTGATTATAATCCAGCATTGCCATCAAATTATATACAGTATGTAGATGCCAACAGCCTCTATGGTCATGCCATGATGCAAAAACTGCCATATGCAGGGCTTGAATGGGTTGAAGATTTCAATATTGAGGATTTTCAGAACTTTGATGACCGTGAAAATGGCCTCTTCTTAGAGGTTGATCTGATAATTCCAGATCATTTACATAAGAAATTTTCTGATTTGCCCCCAATTCCTGAGGTTCAGTGCTCACCTGGCTCTAAACAGAAGAAGCTCATGATGACACTGGAGTCAAAACAGGGCTATGTCATATATTACAAGAACCTCCAGTTCCTGATGAAACATGGTGTCCAAGTAACCAAAGTTAGAAAAGTTTTGAGGTTCAGGCACTCAGCATGGTTGAAACCATACATTGATACAAACACGGAGCTTCGAACATCTGCAAAGAGCCATTTTGATAAGGCCTTGTTTAAATTGATGGTTAATTCTGTATATGGCAAAACAATTGAAAATGTCAGAAAACATACCGATGTTAAAATAATTACTGACCCCAGTCTGAGCAAAAAATTGGTTGCAAAGCCTAATTTCAATTACAGAAGAATTTATGATGAAAATATGGCACTTTTCAACATGAAAAAAACAAAGATTATGTTTGATAAACCTATTTATGTAGGGGCTGCAATATTGGAATTGTCCAAATTACATATGTTAATATTGTATTATGATGTGTTCAAACCTTTTTATGGTGATAGAGTAAAACTGATATACATGGACACGGATAGTTTTGTTCTTGATATTCAAACAGAAGATGTTTATCAAGATATGGCCCAGCCTGAATTGTTTAAATATTTTGATACCAGTGAATTGCCAGGCTATTTGAATATTCAACCCCACAACAAAAAGGTGCCTGGCAAGTTAAAAGATGAGACACTTGGTGATGTTATTGTGAAATTTGCTGGGTTAAGTGCCAAGATGTATAGTTTTAAAACATGTAGTGCTGTTGTCAAAAAAGCCAAGGGTATTGGCAGAGTGACTGTTGAAAAAGAGCTCCAATTTGAAGATTATGAAAATTGCCTCAAATCCCAGAATTTAATCAGAACATCAGAATCCAGAATTCAGAGTGAAGATCACTTATTGACTTCAAATGTTGTAAGAAAAGTGGCTCTGGACCCACATGATGATAAGAGATGCATTTTATCATGTGGCATACATACTTTACCATGGGGTCATTGTGATTTGAAAAATGGCAATCAATGCCCAATTACAGAGCATGATTTGAAATAAATAAACATGCCTATGAACTTATTTGGGTTCAAAAAACAGGCTATTATGGACCTGCCAACACCACAACCCTCTTCTGATATGCTGTCTAAACTGAGTGGCTTGTTAATTATTCATCTGAACAGCATACTTACAGATATTGATGATGAAACAGGCAAAATATTGTACATATTTAACAATAATTTAAATTATTACCAATTACCTGTAGGTGGGCAATTGCAATTTATTACAACCCCTGAGGGTGATGTCAAGATTTCAGTAGGGAGAAATATTTACAGAATTAAGCACTCAAACATGGTTTCTGGCACTGTTTATACTGTTTCTGCTGGTGATTGCTTATATATTGAGGTCCCTGGATCTTATGACAAGCTTATACCCTTTTTTATAGAATTAAGAATCAGATACTCTATAATAAATAACTACTAAAACAAAAATGCCTAATGATATTTTTGGCCATACAAGACATGAAGATCACAGTGATGAGATTCTGATGCTTGATGTTAGAGTCAAGAAATTAAGAAGTGATTTACAAGCTTTACAAACTACACTCAATGCCAGTCTTCAATTAGAAATTACAAATTTGCAATCACAATGCATGGACCCTCTTCTTAAAATTGATTCTGAACTCAAATTGCTGCTTCAGAAATATACTGACCTGGCCACATTGGATAATTTTCAAAGTTTAGAAGAAGCTGTAGCAGCTCTTCAAGCCAAATTTAAGACCCAAGCCACCAACTCTGAGCAATTGAAACAGCAATTAGAAGAGCAAATAAATAATGTCCAGGCACAGCTCCAAACAATTGTCAAAAGCATAAAATCACAAGAAGATTTTGATCTAGTGATTTCCACTCTAAAGGAACAGATTCAGTCACTCCAAATACCTAATCTGGACCCTCTGAACAATGCCATAGCCGAGGTTAAAGAAAAAATTGAGACACTTGAAAATTTTATGAACAATTTGCCATCTTCTGATGCTTTGAATGCAATAACTCGGAGTGTTGCAAATATTAAGCTGCAACTTGAAACATATGAAGATTTTGGAAAAATTCAAAGTTCCATAACCCATCTTGAAGGTACAATAGCAGCAGTGCAAAATGATTTGGCAAATGTACTAGAATCCAGATTGCCTGGGATTGTAGATACCCTTGTCAGTGTCCAGCAACAAATCACAAAGCTTGAAAACCTCAACACTGAATCTGAACTATCTCATTTTCATCACTTGATAGATGATATCCAAACAAAACTTGAAATTTTACAACATTCAACACCCTCTCAGGCAGATATAGCCCTGCTCCAAAATGCTATGCAAAATGTGGCTGATGCTTCTGAATTACACAATGTAAAATTGGCACTTGAATTTTTGCAAAATACAGTATCAAATTTGCCTACATCACAGGAACTTAAAAATATTAAGAGAGCAGTGAATAGGATATTGAAATCAGAAGATATCAAGAATATCCAAGCAGAGATCAAACATCTCACCCAGACAGTGGCCACTCTTCCAACCAATCAACATATTAATGAATTGCATGCCCTGTTTGAGGATATCAGAAGACAGGTCCATGATCTTACAGCTCAAAATTCAAAATTGGCAATTGTTGAAAATTTGCAACAAATTGTAGCTAATATCAAGCAACAGCTAGGGACCATAGAATCCAATCAAGCAAATGCTCTGTCTGTTTTTGCCACCCAGCTACAAGAAATTGTGCAGCAATACAAAAAACTTGTTGTGGACATAAAAATAAAGCCGGGCCATGATGATGTTGTTAGGACCATCAATGAGCATCTTGAATCTGTAACAAGCAGATTGCTCACAGCAGAAAAAGAAATAACAGGCATAATTGAAAATCCTAAACATACAGTAATTCTTGAATTGTACAGCATCCCCAACAAATAATATGATTCTCCATTTACACCAGGTGGCAAAATATATATGCTGTCCCCTGCACAATTTTATTACCAGTTTTTTGTTGGGGGCACATTGAGACCAATCAAGATCAAATATTGGCTTCAACCACAGGCACACCACTACCCCACCTTATCAATAACAAATGCTGATAACAAAGTGAAAATCACCAGTGTAGAATTGGAGGATTTTACAGATCCCAATACATTAGAAACAGCCTATACTGAAGATGATGGCTCTTTGGAATTTAAAATACAAATAGGGGACAAATTATATTTAGAAAATCCTGCAGTCTCAGCTGCTGAACACCCCATAGTTGCAATATTCTTGTTTACATATTATGTCTAGAAAAATTATTGTTGATGAATTACACAGACAGGCCAGACATAATTTTAAGAGACTCCCAGTAGTCACAAAGGGCATAGATGATTTATGGCAAAGCGACTTGATTGAAATGGCAAGTGGACAGTTGAAAAACTTAGACAAAATCAACAAGGGCTACAAGTATCTACTCACTGTAATAGACACATTTTCAAAATTTGCCTGGGCTGTGCCACTCAAATCCAAGACTGGAAAATGTGTTACAGAAGCCCTCAGGACAATCATCAATCAGAGTGGAAGATCCCCGCGCTATTTGCAAACAGATAATGGCAAAGAATTTTATAATTCAGTGTTTCAACAATTTATTAAAAGCCAGGCAATAAAACATTATTCGAGTTACAGTGACCTCAAAGCCTCAATTGTAGAGAGATTCAACAGAACCTTAAAAAATCTTATGTATAAACAATTTACACTTCAAGGTAATTATAAATGGATTAATATTCTTCCAGAACTTCTACATAAATATAACAACTCGGTCCATTCCACAATCAACATGAAACCCTCTGAAGTAACTTCATCTGATGAGCAAAAATTGATCAGGACTGTTTATTATCCAAGATACCAGCCAACAACAAGAAAGGCCAAATACAAGGTGGGGGATCAAGTAAGAATAAGCAAATATAAGCACTTATTCAAGAGAGGCTTTACAAGAAACTGGAGCACTGAATTATTTACAGTGGTTCAAGTTAAACCTGGGACCCTTAACACATATATAATAAAGGATCACCGAGGAGAAATTCTCAAAGGCAGGTTCTATGAACAAGAGCTCAGCAAAACTAAACAGCCTGACACATATCTCATAGAAAAAATTATCCGCAAAAAAGGCAAAAAGTTACTTGTTAAATGGCTAGGACTCCCAGAACACAGCTGGATCGATGCAAACAAAATAATAATATGAGCACCTGGGATGTTATAAAAAGGCTGCCAGAACCTGAACAACAGAATAAGAGAAATGGCAAGTTGCTGCCTGATAATATTAGGTGTCTTATTGTTGGGCCATCTGCTTGTGGTAAAACTACACTAATGGTTGATAATTTTTTATTGGCACCCAACTGGTTAGACTGGAAAAACAGGCACTTGTATATCTTCTCTAAGAGCTTGGAACAATTAAAATATCAACAGCTGATGAAGCTATATGATGGATTGGATATTGCCACTTTTGAACCAGATGTTAAGCCACTTGATGAATGTCTCGATAATTCTGTTGTTGTGTTTGATGATATTATATTGGATAATCAAAACAAGGTTAGAAATTTTTTTACACAGGGCCGGCACAAAAACATTGATTGCTTCTACCTGGCACAGACTTTTTCAAAAATACCGAAGCAACTGATCCGAGACAACAGCAATTTTATATGTGTGTTTCATCAAGACCATACCAACCTCAAACACATACATGGTGAATATGTAGGTGGGGACTTGAGCTACAATGATTTTTCTAAGTTTTGCAGCAAGTGCTGAAACCAGGACAGTTATGGCTTTGTCACAATTGATATGACAAGAACACCTAATAGTGGCAAATACAGAAATAAAATTAGCAATTTTCTAGACGTAGAGACGTATATAAATAAACATGAAAAGGCCAATCATTGATGATCTTAAATTAAGAGATTATCTTGTAAAAAGATTTAAGGGATGGAAATCAGAGAACCGTGGAATTTATGAAAAACACAAACAAACAGAACAGCCTGTAATTGATGCTATTAATAATTTAGGTAAGAATATCAAAACTGTTACAGAGCAAAATCAAAATTTGCTCACAGAGCTTGTACCTGTAGCTGCAAGGAACATATTAGATTATCCATTCACCCCACTTTCAAGTATTCATACACCTAGTCCTCCTCGAAGAATTGAGGCTAGTCAGGATCCTATTGAATTGGGTCTTCTTGCTCAAAAATATTTAACCACACCTAAAGACAATAAAGATGAGGTGTTTGGCTTATATGCTGACACAGAGCTTGATGGCAGCATTATTCATAGAATTGGCAATTTCAGAGTAACATTTATGGGAGATGATATAATTGTATATTCAGAATCTCGACTTGGAGAAAAAGGTGCTTTTGTTAAGTACACCGGCACACCTGGATTGTGGGAACTGATGACTAGGAAAAGGCCTGGCAGCTATACAGATCAAGATTATGAGGATTACAAAGAAATATTAATAAAATCAGATGCTCTATACCAGAACAATGATCCCACACAAAAAAGAGTCAAGTCGAGCAGTGGAGCAAAATACAACAATTTAATCAAGCCCATATGGTCACAAATCAAGACTGGCAGTGGAATCAAACAATACAACACCCTGCCCAAAGAATTTGTGTGGGTTGATGATGTCAGGAAACTTGTAGATAGGCTATTGGTAATAGCTGGGGAGGAAAATGCTGGGAACCACAATTTTTACAATGAAAAGGTTGGAATTATGGACATGATAAGCACCAAATTGTCTAATTTTATAGTGAATGACACTAAGGGGATTGGATATCTCATAAAAATTATTAATACTCTACCACCTAAATTTTGGAATATTTCTGAGGGTCGGGGCCTTGTTAATGACATTATAAACAAGCTGCCATTTGAACTGCATATTCCAGGCTATCAATATTGTGGTCCAGGCACAAAACTAGATCATAGATTAAACAGAGGTGATCCTGGTGTTAATCCCTTAGATGCTGCTTGTAGAGACCATGATATTGCATACAACACACATTCTGATCTTGACAAGAGACATGTTGCAGACAAGAAATTAGAAGGGGCTGCATTTGGCAGATTTGTAAGCAAAGATGCTTCTTTGAGTGAAAAAATAGCAGCATTGGGAACCACCATAGCTATGAGCACCAAACAAAAACTGGGGTGGGGGTTGTGAATATGTATATAATAAACCTACAATGAAGGCCAAGGGTGTTATGTATCAAGTACCTTATGCAGGTCTCAAATCTCTTAAAACTATTGACAGTCTCTTAACCAAAAAGCAGCGCAAGAAAAAAAATTCTTGTCTTGCAAAGGGGCATGGTATGAAATTGTTGCTTAGTACCCCCCAATTAAAAAAATTACAGCAATCAAGAAAAAAATCACATGTGGGGGGATTTATATTTACCATCCCTGCCATCTTAGCTGCTCTCGGGGCTGTGGGGAGCTTGGCCGGGGGATCAGCTGCCATAGCAAAAACAGTAATAGATGCCAAGAAAAATAGGGCAGAATTAGATGAGCAGAAGCGCCATAACCTGGCAATGGAGAAACAAGGCAAAGGTGTTAAGAGAGCCATGAATAAGTTTAAAAAAAACAAGAAGCACTTACAAACCAAGATATTGAAGCTTTAATCAAGCCACTGG
Source organism: Lepisma saccharinum (assembly GCF_977018435.1). NCBI lineage: Eukaryota > Metazoa > Arthropoda > Insecta > Zygentoma > Lepismatidae > Lepisma > Lepisma saccharinum. The sequence goes on along the minus strand of NC_139230.1, from coordinate 56,316,374 downwards.
GCATCAAACATTTTAGAGGTGTGTACATGTCTGATTCTTTGCCAGAACAACCACTCAACAAAGAGTGTGGCATTGTTAATTTGGATGAGTACAAAAATCAGGGCACTCACTGGATTTGCTATCTTAAATATTTAAAAGATGAGGCATTTGTGTTTGATTCATTTGGAGGTGTTCCTCCTGAAAATTTAATAAAATATCTAAATTCAGCTAATCTTTATTACAATAATGCCCGTGTTCAAAACTTCAAAGATGTTAATTGCGGACATTTGTGTTTATCTGTTCTTAGATATCTGTCTCAAATAAATAAACCATCAATTGAAGATTTTCAAAAAGCCTTGTGGTATTTAAAACATCATGGGGGTATTTCATCTCACCAGCCAAAATTCAATATTGAAACTCAAATTGCATGATGATATTGTATATCCCAAAACAATAGCTCTCAGAGCATTTTATGGCATGTACCTAATCCCAAATATTACACACCACAACAACACAATTGCAGTTGGGGATGAAAAAATTGTCATCACTCCAGGGCAATATAATCTGTCCACTCTAAATGCTCAATTACCCAGAGGTATAGTATTAACTCAAAATTCTGTCACTCACAGAGTAGAAATTGTATCTGCCACAGAAACAGTGAATCTGGGTACCATAGGAGAGCTGTTAGGATTTGAGAACAACACAAAACTTGAACCAGCCATCAAACACACTGCTATGAATATACCTAAATTCTTAGCCATAGAGACTCTGAATATTCACTGTAATGTGGCAGAGGGTATGATCACCAAATCAAATGGTATAGGCACTCACAAACAAACAGGCATCATTGCAACATTCAAGCCTAATTCTGAATTTATGGAGCCCATCATCTACAATCCATCCCCAACATTATATTTTCCTGTGTGTCATAATAGAATAGATTATATTGAATTGATGGTCACTAATGAAAAAGAAGAATTAGTTGATTTTGCTGGAGCCACAACAACTGCAATCATAGAGATTAACATTTAAATAAAAATACATAGAAGAAGAAAATGGAAAATATTGAGAGTTATGAGCTACAATCATTCCCTCCAAACAGGAGGACATTTGCAAATTTAAATCAACCCAACACAGAGATTGAGGTTGATCTTGATGTAGGGGATGGATTTATACACCCCCACAGAGCAGATCTATACATCAAATTTGATGTTGTAAAGCTCGATGGAACAGATTATCCGGCAAACACAAATATAAGACTTGTAGACAATTTTGTGCCCCATCTATTCTCTGAAATTGAGATCAGAAAGCATGGCGTTGTTATAAACAGAGTGGATTATCCCGGCATTACCTCCACAGCTTTGACCACATTAAAATTATCCAAAACCGAGGCTTCATACTACAAAATAGGTGGATTTGAGGCTGGTGATAAGATATTATCTAAGAACCACACTGTACTGTTCCCAATGCGCCTATTGCCAGGATTCTTCTCAGATTACAAAGATATTATGTGGAAGGGTGGGTTAAGAATCACATTTAGAAGAGCTGCAAATGATAATAATGCTTTGATGAGGTACAGTACAATAAACTCTACAGGAGAAGCTCTGCCTAATACCCTACCAGATGCAGGCAAATGCATTATTCAGACTATGGAGTTAAGAATCCCTGTTGTTGAATATGAGGCCAGTTATGCTCTTAAATACAAAGCAGATATAATAAAAAATCCACAGGTTCCTCTGCAATTTTATACATATCAATGTGTACAGAAGCCCGCATCTGGTACATATTATGAGTTTGATGCTACAAATTCATTCTCCAGCATACAATATGACATGCCTGATTTTGTGGTGGTGCTGTTTCAGACTGGGAGACACAATAATCAGGAAAAAAATTCAAGTAAATTTGATAGTTGCAACATCAAGAACATATATCTTAAAAATGGCAGAAATGAGGTATTTCCTAGAGAAAATTATAATTTAGACATGTCCAAGGATGATTTCCTTAAATTATATGAGGCATTTTCAGCATTCAAAAGAGTTACTACTGGCAATACTGACATGTATTACACACCAGATGAATTCAAAGCACAGAGACCCATGTTTGTAATAAACACTTCAAAAAGGAAACAAGTTGTGGTGAATGACAGGACAAATATTAAAATTATCTGTGAATTCCATGAGGCATTACCTGTTGACACCATATGTAGTGTTATTCTCATAGGAGAAAAATCATATGTTTATGATGTAAGAAATGAGAGAGTCACGGAGCAATTCTAGAAGAATTGCATTGTTTTAATATTAGATTGAACCTGGGGTCCAATTAAACTTAAACTGGAAATAAATATGTGTGTGTATGTGTGTATGTGTGTGTATCTTGGCCTAGTTTTAAGTGCGGCCAAAAAAAATATCAAGAGGGGCATATTTTTAACAAATTTATGGACAACAATCTCACAGAAGTGCCTTTTATAAGTATAGCCTCATCAATCTGAGGGGGGTCATACTTTCCCGAGAAATTCCCGAGGGCATTTTTACAAAAATCTTGGATTAGAGGGGGTTCCACACTTAAGCAAAAAGCTCATATGCTCATGTTGAGCTTGTTTTAAGTGTAAGCAAATCTGTTTGAGGGGGGTTCATACTTTCTCGGGTTTATAATAGTACAAATACAACTACTGCTATTCTTTCACTTTTGGCAAATAGCGACGATGAAGATGAGTGATGCTATGATGAAATTGATGAAGGGACACTTACCAAGGACACCCACGCCCAAGTCGAGATTCTAACCAGGGACCCATGGCATCGTAGCACGCTGTGCTAACCACTCCTCCATGGAGTGGACATTATAGTATATTTTGTGTGCTCAATTGGGATCAATCAATGGAATGAATAGGCATATTATATGATTAATAAATTCATATCATAATACCACGTCATATTATTCGGCACGAAGTAACATCAGAGACATTCAATCTTGCATTTTTGCCTTTCAACTAATTCTTTGAATTCAGGTTAATCACAACAATAAGATAAATTATGAAGCAAATGATAGTGAATGTGGGATATTATTACGAATTACCTGACAGAAACAACATTAAGAAGGCTCGGTGGTCAAGCTCATTAAGTGATTGACATTCGATATCGTCGCCAAAGTTCCCGGGTTTGAGTACCGTCCTTGTCGGGGGTGTTTGACTATTTCGTCATCAATTTCATGTAATGGTCACTCGTCCTTATCGTCGCGATCATCGAACAGGGAATAAAAATTATAAAAATAAATACGATGGAAGAGTACTTATTTCATCTCTCACGAAATCTCCTACAAAACCGGAATATATAAAATACATGTATATTCATTCACATACATTTTCGATTTCTATATTTAACTAATCGAGACCGAGAACGGGAGAGCAATTTTCAATTCGACAAACCGAGAGACGGAGAAACTGTCAAGTCTCGTTTCTTCTTGGCACCTCCGTAATCGAGTTGTTCTGTTTGTCATTGGCTTTGTATTGGCAATTATTGCCAGTATTCTTCCCCTGCAGGTAAACCATAACGATGAATTATGATGAAATGAAGCAGATAAAAGGGCAAGAACAAGAAAGTCATGCCTGTTCGGGACTCCAACCCAGAACCTTATGTAACGAGATTTGAAATTCTGGAGAAGGCGTCCGTGTTTCGCTTGGTTTTCTCTTTCCTCTACTTCTCTTATATTATCATACATGTATAATAAAAATGGATCTGATACGATATGTTGCGATTCATAATTGTGCTGGTTAGATGCTACAGATGTGAACTCCAAACTGCAATATATTATTCCCTTGTGTTTCGTATGTGGTTGAACATGAAATTTTCTTACACTGTGACAATTTCTTTCTTAGTTTTGGTTTGGTGCACAGATATGCTAATCTGGACTCGACCTTCAGTTTAAAGTGGGATACTAACCACTATGTGCATCCACCGTGTATCAAACCCGGGATCCACTGATTACAAGGCGACGACGTTATCACTACGCCATCGAGGAGGCCCCATGACAAAATGTTATTCACTCGATCTCTACCATAATTTATTTCAGCATTTACATTTTCGTTTTCTTCTTCTTTTTTCCTTTTGTTAACTACTCTTATACAACTCTTTTTGCGTCTTCGAATTTCTTCTTGTTTCAGGAAAAAATAATACATGCAGGCTGTATAAAAATCCCCCGTTCAAATAGATAAAACGTTCACTCTCGAGAACTAATTTACATGTTTGTCACTAAAGTAACCATTAGGAAGGAAACTATTGAAATGGTAACTGATATAACTGCAGATGAAACAATACTTACAGCCACTAACGAAATATCTATTCTTGTGTAGCCTCACAGACAACAAGTATATGGTGAGTCATTCACTCTTTCTGACTACGGGCGAAGGTCACTGAACTAAAGGGTGGTGGCAAGCAAGCAGGCTTCTGCTCTACCAAAGACGAGGTCACGTGTTCCAGTTATCAATGGCGTACGAAATAAGGAGGAACACAGCTATCTGACGTATGTTTTGGTCCCGTCATTGCACTTTATCGTCGTGGCCTTGAAGTTCCCTCAGGGCACTCCTACGTAAAGGCTTCTCAGCTAGAAGGATATCTTCCCCATTGAGTGGAGGAAAAGTGGGTGCGTATAAAGGTCCTTCAACTTTCGTATTCTTTTTCATTTCAGAACCCGTGCTGTATCGTCGACTTAATCCAATCTATCCGATGTAGGTTTTAGGTTCTGTTTCTGTTCGGTTATTTCACGTTGTCTTCCTGCTTATGTTATTCGCGACGAAGGTTCTGGATTCGATAATCTGGACAATAACGGGATTGTGTTAGTTGCTTGATTTGGTGTCTTAAGTCCACTTTATGTCCTGTTAGGCTAATCGTGAATGGACCTATAATTTAAAGGGGGATCCGAACCACTATGTTCCTCCACCGAGTATCGAACCCGGGATCCCTTAATTACAAGGCGCCCACGATCCCACTGCGCCATCGGGGATTGTGTTCGAAACGAATGAATCAAATTTGAGTGATATGATATGCAACCATTGGAAGACTATTGAAAGAAAAGCTATGGGAACCTGCCAGTTTTTCTAATGCAGACAGGAAACCATAAACATGGAAGAGAAGCTTATATTCTATGAAACCTGACGCTATGTGCTCGAATACTGGCTAAATATAATCCATAGAGGCATAGCAACGTTAAACAACCTCTTATATGATACATATAGGTTTAAAAAGGTCAAAATACAAAGATTCTGTGCGCCTCACTGATGGCGTAGTGGTAAGGCCTTGTAATCAAGGGGTCTGGGGTACGATACCAGGTGATCGCACATAGTGGTTCGGATCCCACTTTAAACTGTATGCACTTCAGATTAGTCTATCTGTGCCGGTGACTCAGTCGGTAACGCGTCTGACTACCATGCTATAGGTCCCGGGTTCGATTCCCGGCCGGTTCAAGCCCGGGAACTTTTCTAACGTTGGAAGCGGCCCCAGCGCCCAACCAGCGTCGAATGACATGGGTACCTGGGGGAAACCCTGGTGGTAAAGGCGGTCAGGGTCGTGATGCTGATCACATCACCCTCACTCACGAACGAATCAAGAAAGTGTGGGGCGGCGTGATGCTGATCACATCACCCCCACTCACGAACGAATCAAGAAAGTGTGGGGCGTTACCCCCACACCCCCTATACGCCTTCATGGCGTAGCGCCAAGCACAGGTGAGAACTTTACCTTTTTTTTTTTTTTGCATACAGTGGACTTACAACAAAAACTTTCGATAAAGATTATGATAAGGTATTAAAGAATTGGGTCTAACACATTTTTTATTGTTTACCAATGACATTATTAACTAATATTCTTAATTTCAGTTTCAAGATGAAATCGGCTACGAAATAAAAGGAGTGGGTTCATATTTCTGTTACGAAATTCCACTTTTGTAGTAGACCTGTGCCACACTAAGTTGTGACAATAAACAAATCTGAGACACTTTCAAAGTATTAAATTTCTATCTACGTATTTGGGAAAAATCTTTCAATATAATACTTTTTTTGGACGCGTCAAATCATAGTATTTAATTCCTGTTTTAGCAGCTTTAAGAAACCTGATTGTTTTTGGGGGGGGTTACAAATGCCCTTTCTGCTCCCGTCAAGTTACGCCTATGACAAACAGGAATTCAAAGTAAAAGACTGTCCCGACTAAATCGGGAGACACGTCTGATAGATTTACAATTGGGAAAATCATAATTAAGCGTGTAGTTGAAAACAACCTATTTTCATATATTGCATGCAGCTCTACATTTTCTGCAATGTGGATCAAGAACTGGGGACGTGGAGAAGCACAACACTCCACGTAACCAATAGTCACGTGACCCTCTTTGCTTTCCTGTCATGTTGACCTTCGCGTGGAACACATTTCTCGGTGTTAAGACAGGCAAAATCACCCGATCATCGAAGGGTGCAATATGTGTTGCCTACCCTCCTGCATTACTTGCTCCTATTAAAGCCTTATGGGGAAGAACTTTTTTCCATGACTGTACGTCTATCACTGTAATTTCTCCGTTGCTGGCAGTCGAGAACCCGGGAACCCTTCATTTCAAAAGGGAACAACTTTACTACTACACCCTCGAAGAGACTCAAATAATGTGCAGAACCAATATAGTAAAGTAGAGTACATAAAGAACTATCTGGTTACTGTAACAGAAGTAGAAATATTCACCGTATAACTTTGCCCACTCGGACTTCCATCAATCTATTTTACGCTCAACAGGGAAGACCGACCGCACATAATTTGCGTTGCACTTTTTCCTCTCAGAGCTATCCTCGTGACGTCCTATGCTACAGCTGCGATCTACTGGAAGAATTTGTAACTGTTCATTTCCTTCACTTGCGGCTTTTGCAAATCGTATATACTGTTTGTCCAAACAACTTCAGGTGGTTAGTTACAATAATAAGAAAAAGGGGGAAGAGGTTGCAAAAGTTTAAGTCAACTTTTATGCGCAGATAACTTAATTTGGACTGGATCTACAGGTTGAAGTTAGATCCGAAATGCATAATGTGCGTCCAACCACAACGATATCGAGGAATCCAAGTGTGCACTTGATAAGGTATAGTATACAGTAGAAAACACGTTAAAATCGAAAACAGTTATAGATGACAAATACTCTTATATTCAAGTTAAATAAGCTATATTTTGAAATATTTTACATGGTCGTGAGAAGTTCGTTATGTTGCATATCAGAACGCCGTTGCTACCAATCTTGCAATAGATCATGTTTTAATGAATGTATTGTACATTTTCCACAATCTTTGACCTGGAAAATTGAAAATAAATATTTTGGCGGGACTTGAATTACGTGAGTGTGAACATATCCGGAGCAACACATATTTATAATTCAACAATTGGTGATTTTATCTCGAAGAGTGAAAAGAAACACGCAGCGAAATAGGAAGCAGCTCCTTTATGGTTTTTTTCGCACCGAAGTGACAAGCGACACTAGCCTGCTAGAAGAAAAGCATTCACAAACTACTGAAGCTCTAACAATAACACTAGTATTAGATAATGGGATATTCCCCGCATTCATTGAAGGGTGCAAAATGGCCTGATGTGCCGACGCACTCAAAACAATTTTAATTCAATCAATAACACTAGGACTTGGAATATATTTCACTATTCTTCAGGCTTTTCAATATTATGAATCTCCATTTACTATTGCAGACGTAGTATATGGTTCCATATTTTTTATAGCAACCGGATTCCATGTACATCGAACGGCGAAAGAAACAGTAGACGAATTTGATTAATTGATTTAGTTTATTTTACTTCGCGTTTTGTGCCTCTTGGCTAATTTGCGAAGATGGGGATGAGTGATGAAATTGATGAATGGACATTCACAAACAACCAAGCTCGAGCGGGATTCGAACCCGGGACCCTTGGCGTTGCAGCGCGATGTGCTAACCACTCTGCCACAGGGTCCGGCAGTAGACGAATTGTACACCACCATTTTCATTCGGTCTGTATTCCACAATGTGATGACAATGAATTGAAATAATGACGTCAATAAGCAGAGAACAATGCCTGCCTGCTTCGAACTAACATAACTTCATTTCTTAAAACAACACGGGATGTAGAATAAAAATGTAATGAAAATACTGGTTCAAAATTTGCCTACCATTATCTTTGCCGTTGACGATACTACACGTTATTATTGGATTTACATTCCTGGGAGTGTTTTTAACTCGACATACCTTACGTCACTTCTCACGCATCAGAATAGGCATTTTTCTCTCCATTAGATAGAAAAGCGAACAGACACAGACGACACGAAACACGATCTAGGAAAGATGGTCCAGTTGAAGTGATATATATCTAAACCACAAGCGAAAAACGTGATGATTGTTTAATTATTTCTTATAAGTTTAGGTTTCTTGTTGTAAGTCCACTTTATGCACAGATGAGCTAAAAAAAATAACGTATCACCCCCCCCCCCACACACACACACACAAATATATTAACAATATAATGGGTATGTGTTTTTCCAATGCACCCGAAAATTTACCTAATGAACTTCAAGATATCTTATCCTGCAATAATCTTCCGTCTGTCAGTAAACGGATCGAGAAAATTCTGTTTTATTATCCATGCAGCTTTCTTTTCATCAAAGACAAAAATAAAAGCTAAACTTAGAGAAACTTTCCTCAGGGCATTTATAAATATGTATAAATTTAACGGGATTTAGATTATTAAAAGATGTAATTTTTCACGTGTACGGAGAAAAAAATCGGAACAGAGAAAACATCTGCTTGTACCTTTTTTTCATGTTTTACCAAAATTCACGCTTAATTCCTAGAGCCAATAATTCACGCGTAATTCCCGGAGCCAATAATTCACGTATAATTCCCAGAATTCAACGAATTCCAAGTGAGTAGCCACCCTGATATTGTGCGGTAAATTATACATACGTAATTAATTTCTCAATGCTCTCTTTCTTGCTTTGTTCTTTTCTTGAATAATCCTTCTGCAATCTTCATCCCACCATTAATTTTTGGGGATTTTTCTTTCTTTTTGTATAACTTCTTTAGTTGCTTCATTTATCGCAGTTTGTATGTATAAAGACCAGGGCCAGCCAATAAATATATAATATAAAAAGGAAAGAAGCTAATAAAATGTGTAAAGAGAAGAAAAAGAAATGGTTGACTGATAAAATAAGACAAATTGAAATGAATTATAAGAAAAATGAGACAAGAAAGTTTTTCAATGATATACAATCCTTTAAACAACAGCAAACAGTATCGCCAATGATGTTTAAAGATACAGGAGGTAACATCATCTCAGAAAAAGCACTCGTCCTAAATAGATGGAAGGAATACTTTAGAAAGATTCTTAATAATAATGTAACTACATGTATGCAGGCACCAATAGAACAGAGACAATAATCAACAAGAACTACATCCTCCATCGAGAAATGAAATAACCCACATAATACAAAATCTAAAAACAAATAAAGCTGCAGGATCAGACAGCATCCCTCCAGAATTAATTAAAAATGGAGGGAGAACATTGAAACAGAAGTTACACAAGTTGATATTAAGTGTATGGAATAACGAAAAGTTACCAACTCAATGGAATGAAGGTATAGTGTGCCCAATTTTCAAAAAGGGAGATAGATTAAATTGTGATAATTACAGGCCAATTACACTCCTAAACATTGCATATAAAATACTGGCTATAATACTAAATAAAAGGCTATTGGAAAGCACTGAATACAAATTTGACGAATATCAAATAGGATTCCGAGCCAACAGATCAACTATAGATATTATATTCATTGCAAGACAGATTTTTGAATAAAGCTATGAATATAATATTGGACTCTATAACTTGTTTATAGATTTTACCCATGCATTTGACTCAGTGCACAGGAACAAAGTAATAGATGCTTTAAAATCATATGAAGTACCATCTAAACCAATTAGACTAATCATGTTAACCTTAACCAACAATAAAGCGAGAGTCCAAATAAACAGGGAACTAAGTGAAGAATTTGAAGTAGAATGTGGAGTCAAGCTAGGTGATCCCTTATCTGTGACTCTGTTTAGTATAGTGATAGACTCTGTACTGAAACAGATGGAATTGAGAGGAAACATATCAACAAGATTAAAACAATGTATTGCATATGCCGATGACATTCTTATAACAGCAAGGACAAAAAATACATTAATAGAAACATTTGAACAACTAAAAAGTGAAGCTTTGAAAATGGGTCTCGTAACTAATATGCAGAAAACTAAATATCTCAGATGTGTAAAAGGTAAAAGCAGATTACAAGACCTAATTATAAACGAAGAGAGAATAGAAGAAGTGAGATCTTTCAAATATCTTGAAATAGTTGTAAATGGCGACAACACAATTGAAGAATAAATTAAAGAGAGAATTATTCTACGTAATAAAGCATGTTTCGCCAACTTAGTTCTATTTAGGAGCAAACTAATATCTAAATCTGCGAAACTGAGACTTTATCATAGCATAATAAGACCCATAACCACATATGCATGCGAAACTTGGACCCTCAAAGACTCCTGTAAACAGAAACTCTCAATATTTGAAAGGAAAATCTTAAGAAGAATTTATGGACCTCTGAAAGAACCTGATGGAAATTGGAGAATGAAAATATCATAAATTTCATAAAATCACAAAGACTAAGATAGTTTGGGCACGTAAAAGAATGTCTGATGAAAGATTAGTAAGAGAAATATATAAATGGAAACCACTTGGGACACGAGCCTTAGGCAGGCCAAAGAAACGATGGAAAGATGAAATAATTCAAGATCTGAAAGACATGAAAGTAAAGAATTGGACGAAGAGCATCCAGGATAGGAAAAGTAGAGTGATGTTGTTGAAGAGGCCAAAACTTTCAATACATGAAGTTGTAGCGCCTCAAGAAGAAGAATTAATTTCTCATATAAACTTCAGGATTTTTCGAGCCTAATTTAATATTTGTAGAACCTATTTCAGAATTTTTAGAACCTATTTTAAGATTTTTAAAATCTATTTAGGATTTTTAGAGCCTATTTTAGGAATCTAAAAGCACACTTTTTAGAACCTAACAGTCCGAGGTCTACTTATAAGGATGCGCTTTTATATTATTGTTGTATTTATTCTGTAGCTATTCCATAAAATAAATACGTATAGTTTCCCATGTATATAGCACAGTGCCATTAAGGCACATTTAGGGTAGGCTCCACACATTCTCGATCTCGGTAGGCTTACCATACGTCCAGGATTAGCTCGGACAGTCCTGGTTTTTTAGTGCTGTCCGGGGTGATGTCCGGGATTGCAAAATGTCCGGGGTTTTCAGAATCTGAACATGAAAATAGCTACCGGTATTGAATATTCACGACCAGAATTTATGACCGGCAAGGATCGATCGATTATACCTTTTCTTTCTTCGAGATATCGACTTCCGAGCGTTTCCGTACTTCCGTGAGCGTCTTGGTCTTGCAAGCGTGTGAAGTAACTCGTCTACATGTTTTTGATAATTATAATTATTTACAAGGGCTTTGCATTTGGAAATGGGCAAAATAAAGTGTGTATTTAACGTTAACCTGCAGCAGGAATATAAATTCTTGAAACTGTGTAACGACAGTGACAGTGAACGTGTGCAATGTAAACTCTGTAATGGAGTATTTTCTCTTGCACATAAAGGAAGAGGTGATATTGAAGACCACGTGAAAACAGTTCAACATAGGAGTGCTATTAATGCTACTGCTTCAGCAAACACAAAGATTTTTTTAAAGCCGAAGATGGGAATAACAGTGATTTGGAGTGTGCTGCTAAAGAAGCTATATTTTCATACCACACTGCTAGACACAAACTCAGTTTCAACACATCAGACTGCACTTCTAAACTCGTTAAAAAGTTATATGACCCAACATTTTCATCTGCTAGAACCAAAACCGAGGCAATAATTGTTAATGTTATTTCGCCGTTTATTTTCGATAATGTGTTGCGTTCTTTAGAAAACATTAATTATGTTACATTATGGATGGATAGTTCAAATAGAAGTGAAGTAGAACTTGTTCCAATTGTTGTAAGATATTTCAGCATAGAGGATGGAATTCAAGTAAAACTTCATGTATCCACTGTTAAACATCTGTTGATTGTTAAAATTAATTCAGAACTTTCATGTTGTGAATTTTATGATGTTATTAAAACAAACAAGCCATTTCTGAAGAAAGTCATGTCTAGTGAAAAGTACAACTGAGTCTACTAACAGATAATACTACCTAGAACAGAGAGGTTTCCTAAACATCATAAAATGTATTATTCAATTAAACATTTAAAAATTAATTGATTGATTTTAGAAAATAATGTTAGTATTTTTTCTTGTACAATTTATAGTTTAATGTTCCAATAAAATGTTAAGGTTTTAAGTAATTTCAATTTATTTTTGTAAAAAAAACTGAAATTCAGCAGTAACGAGTTGATCGCGAATGTCCTGGGTTGGACCCAAAAAAATATGGTAAGCCTAGATCTCGGTCATTTTGGAGGTGATGTGATCAGTACAACGCTCCGGCCGCCTTTACCCCCAGGGACCCTGATTTGAGGCTCGGTGAGCCCCAGAGCCCCTTCACACGGGGACAATGCTGGTAAAATTCCGACCTTAGAATCGGACCCGGGTCAGACGGCCTGCCGACTAGACCACCGCGGCAGTACGTAATACGTAGGTAGCAAAACTTTCATTTTAGGTTTGGGAAATCTTATCTTTGAAGTAAAATCGTATATAAGCGGCAAGGTTGTATGTTCATTTTTACAGGGTAATGTTTGTGAGAAACGTAGGAACATGACTGCAACACGATATTCAACGAAGTTCTGGATGTTCTTCGAGCTACGCTTTCCTCTAATTTACACTGCAAAAGCTTTAATAAATCGTCGTGTTGGCCGATTAATTTTTTAAATTAATAGAGACTGGGCTTCCAATTTTGGGTGGGAGTCGAACTAATCAAAGCCGGATACAGTTAATGTAATTTCACGTTGATGCCGATAAGCGTTAGTCTATCAAGGAAAGTTTTCTTGCTCTGAATGACAAATGTGTTTTTCAACGTCGTCGGTGCCGAGCTTAACGAGGTAACCTATCCACTTGAGATGCATTCCCTGTAGGGTCAGCCAAACATTGGTATTGCATGATGGAACTTCCCTTCAAAGAGACCACAGAAGAGGAACAGACTGTAATCTTGGCATCAAAGTTCGTAAAATATTTGTGTTGGGTCGCGCACTAACTGCTGCCTCTCCCATACTTAGAATAAAAAATTTAAAAACTATCCTGGGCGAGGGACAAGTGGTGTCGTGTTCACTGCTTTCGTCCTGCACGCAACGGTGACCAAAAAGAAGGTGAAGATAAAAATGAACATCTATGAAATAAGCTATGTGAGCTCTATCCTGCTTTATCTCTGGAGCAAGCAAACGAAAACAAGTCTCTGCGCAAGTAGTGACGCGAGACGGCTCCACCAATGAACACGTGAGAGGGAGTGGTATTGCGTGGAGGGGGAAAGCGACTGCAGTTACCAGCTTTTCCAGCAGTGTGTACTGCTTCGTTCTGCCCACTCGATTCTCCCCCTCCTTCTCTGCCGCTATGCGCGGCCTTGCTCCACAGATAGCCGGGACAGAGTATAGCACGCTGCGAAATCAAGGATCACTGGCTCGAGTTCTGGTTTCGGTATGAATTATTTTGATCGATTTTCGCTTCAACACTGTCAGGCCTGTAATGCAGTGGTTAGAACAACGCGTAACCAGGTGTTGCAGGTTCGAATGCCCTGTAGGGTTTGGATGTTTCCTGGTTGCGTTCTCGCATTCACTTATTCATATTCATTTACATGCTTCATCATCATGGGATCCTCCCCATTGTCGTCGCGGTAACATTGTCGCCCTTCAATCAAGGAGTCCCGGGTTCGATCCGCGGTGAATCCGCAGTGATTCATATCCCACTTTGCACTGTACGTCCAATTTTGAAGTGGACTTAAACAAGCAATCACATATCATGATTAACCTGGGGACGTAGAAAAGCCGTGGAAAATAACCAATCTTCAAATGCATTTCACCAGTTCATCACCACCACTACAGTCACGTGATTTTGTTTGCAGACGTGCCCTACATTGTAGGTGCATATATCCGGCCAGAGGGAATATACAAATTTTCACATAGATTACACTATCTCCCTCTCCCTCCCTCCCTCATCTCTCTCTTTCTCTCTCGCCTGCTAATCAGGACATTCATGATTGTATTGCCCGGATTGTTTCACTGAACTCACGACAGTTCCCAGTAATGATGGAAAAGGTGGTAAGGTATGCTAACAACCTTTCGCTGTGGAGTGGTAACTTCATTTACTTTTAATCAAGGGTCCCGGGTTCGATACACTGTGGAGACACACTGTACCACTTGAAACAGTAGGTCCATTGCCGAATAGCCTATCTGTGAAACAAATGGACTCAAAACAAGTTAATTAATTAATTAATGTTGTTATCGTCGATATTTACTTACATTTACTTATCTGTCAACTTTTTTGGCCAAATGGTTGCCGATATTTAGTGTCACGTTATACAATATCGGAAAAAAATATTTATTTAATATTCCATGTCAATGATATTGTTTTAGTTTATATCTCGGAAACGTAGAAGGAACGGTGCAAAATAAAAAAAAAAGAGGGATCAGAGTTGCATAATGACTGTGATATTAATATACAGGGTGTCCATAAAATTATCTTTACATCTTTAGACTTTCATAACTTGAAAACTATACTAGATAATGACAAACGGTGTTCAACATGTGACAAGGTTTTTTTTTCCAGGTGACGCAGACTTGACGAAAAATGTGGACGCCACAGGAAAAAGCTCAGTTTGTAGCCCGGTTTATAGAGACGAAGTCCGATACCCAAGTGTCTGAAGCAGCTGCACCTTGTATGCATAAAGATGTAACCTCTTATGCAAGACTTTGTGCACTCTTGCTCGTGGCATTGCCAACTCTCTGGCCGCTGTACGCACTGATTTTGTCTGACTCCTTGCAAACGCCTTCCGCATCCTGTCCACGTTGGCGTCTGACACAGATGACTGACCACCCCCTGTTTATAGAGAACACTACCCGTTTCCATGAATGACGTATGGTGGGTCGGGACGGTGTCCCTTCTATACTGTGTCCGAAAGTTTCGTTGCACTTGGGTATCGGACTTCGTCTCTATAAACCAGGCTACACACTGAGCTTTTTCCTGTGACGTCCACATTTTTCGTCAAATCTGCGTCAACTGGAAAATGAAAAAAAACTTTATGAGTTTTCTTTTCACATGTTGAAAACAGTTTGTCATTATCTAGTATAGTCTTCAAGTTATTCAAGTCTAAAGTTGTAAAGATAATTTATGGACACCCTGTAGATTGAAACGCTATAAACGCATGATTGATTGATTGACAGGTCTGCGAAATTCAAAGACCCGCATGAGCAGCCTGTTGCATAGCATATGTCACGATGTTTGCGGATCACTAGCGAGGCGTTTGTGTTTGTATCCACCTGCGCGTCTAGACAGAGGAAAATGCAGAATATCAGTCCTTTGCGAGATTGATTCATTGTCGGAAAGTCCACGTTTTCAAGGGGTGAAATAGCCACCGCGTCTAGTATGTTCGTCCAAATTGACGCATGTAGTTGACCAGGATTTCCAACGTGGAGGATTTATTGTTGCCTCGATCGACGCACGGGAATCCGTTCGCAACGAGAGCAGCTTTATTCAGATCGTCTGTGATGGTTCTGAGCTGAACCCTCGAATAGCTTCAACTGCAAAATCGTAGCGCACTGTGCTAACCACTCCGCCACGGATGTCGGCTGAAGTGTAACCGAAAAACATCGAGAAAAGAAGTCAGTACAACATTTTAGTTTAAAGCAAAATGTCTGCAAGGTGTCCGACTGCCATGCGGGAGATCAGAGTTTGATTCCCGAGATGGGTGATTTCAGGCAGAAACGTCCATTCATGCTCTATGGTTCACACAGCCTCTATTAAATGGGTACCTGGAGGTAACCTTAGAGGAAAAGTCTGCCGAAGCTTACTGCTGATCACATCACTTCCACAAACGGCCAAGCTTGTGAATGTGTGGAGCCCTACATCCACACACCCCATGTGTCTTCACTGTGCTTTCCAACTTGTAAAAGGTGCCGCGCTACGACGCCAGGGGTCCCGGGTTCGAATCTTGGCCTGGGCATGGATATTTGTGAGTGTCCATTCATCAATTTCATCATATCATCCACTCATCCCCATCTTCGCAAATTAGCCAAAAGTGGCACAAGAAGCGAAGTAAAATAAAGCAAATCAAACCAATGTGTAAAAGGGGTCCCAGGTTCGGTACCCGGTGGAGGTATATAGTGGTTCGGATCCCACCTTAAACTATAGATCCAGTCCCGATTAGCCTTTCTGTTCATAAAGTGGACTTGAAACAACAATTCATTCATTCATTCACTCCAATGTGTAGGAGGGCCTCCATGATGCTGGTGGAAACATCGTCGCTTTGTAATCAAGGGGTCTCGGGGTTCGATACCCAGTGGAGGCACATAGTGGTTAGGGTCCCACCTTAAACTGCAGGTCCAGTCCCGATTAGTCTTTTTGCGCAAAATGTACTTAAAACAACAATTCATTCATTCCAATGTATAGGAGAGTCTCCATGATGCTGGTGAAAGCATCGTCGCCTTGTAATCAAGGGGTCCCGGGTTCGATACCCTCCTCGTTACGATTGACGCAGGAGATAAAAAGTCAGTTAAACAACCGAAATAAGACAAAGAAAGAGAAAGCTCTCTTGGGTAAATTCTGCACAATATTTTCTACTGCCTCTTTTATTCTTCAATGATTTCCTGCAAGTTTGCAGCAAGAATACTAAAAATTAAAAGTACGGTTGAAACTATATTTTTCTACAAAACTGTGAGGTAGCTTCACTTACCATTTGCGACCTGTATGGGTCATTAGTTCACGGAGTTGATTCTCTTCAAATTTGCATAACCTCGCACATTCATATTTTACCCGCCGCACGTTCTAGAGCTTTCTTTTTTTTAATTTCACCGTTACGAAATTCAACAATCAATGCACGCAATTATTTTCGTCTAATGGGAAATATTTCACGTTGTCCGCCGCTGAGTGAAACAAGCTATTATCTACAAAAGAAGTGCATTTTTCAAACTCAAACTGTGAACACGCTGGCGATATTTTGAATGATTTTCTCATTATTGGGAGTGACAACTGTACAAGTGAGAAGTGACGTTCGACATATTGAAAAATGCACGGCTTGGAAATTTGAAGAGACAAATGAAAGTGTTCAGTGTTCCATTGCTCAGGTTAGAGTTTTGGTGTAGAGATTGTACAGTATGCATTGTTGGAATGTATGGCTTGTGTGTTTTTAATATAATATGTGATAACAATGTAGAAATGAATACGTTTTGATGAAATCCCCCACTGAAAAATTTTGAAATACCACACTGATCATGTCATTGATATTATTTGGCACTAACCATCCTTTGCCTGTCTCCATTGTATTGTTTGAAATAAACCATCTTTTTCAAAATTGTCTAACACAACAAGGTAAGAAATTCTTAGAGTTAATCATTACGATTTTATTTAGAAGCTAAACACAAACTTTCTTTAGCCATGGATGTACAAAAAAATGAATTTGTGAAAGAATGGTAACTGATGACATTTTAAAACTATTTTGTTGACATCAGCACATAAAAATATATCTGATTCAGCTATTTGTGTACAACCATTTTTCTACGACGCCAGAGGTTCGAATCACGGCTTGGGCATGGGTGTTCTTTGGATATCGTAACGAACCTTTATGTTCGTGGGATCTTAAGAGTATCTAGCATGTTAACCAGTTAATCGATGGGGTGATGTAAATTGGTCATCATTCATCCTTGATGAGACCACTCGTCATTAGCATGGCGAGTTATCGCTTGGCAATGCGAAAGGTACACACTAGGAACTAGACTACAGAAAAGACAATGGTCACTCGTTGGGTTTTGCGAACCGTTGAACCTGTATCATGGCTGGGTGTAGGATAATTACCTGTCTATCTGAAGTCTTTAGCTGAATGGAAATAATCGAAGTCCTCTGTAAGCTTCTCTCTTATGCTGACCAAAGCGTGCTTCCACTACTGACCTCCTGCCTTGCTGACCACCTCTCTCCACCAACTCAATCCCAAAAGTCCCTCACTTCCCAGCTTGTCTCACCTCTATATTCCCTGGCCATCGAGCTCTTCCTCGATGCCGAATCGCCGAATCGTGTGATTATAATAATTGCTACCATGCAAACCGCTGACTCTAAAACCAGAAGTATTACCTGTTTCCTGAAAGCTCAGGAGGTTTGCATGGCACAACACAGTGCATAGTAAACATGCCTCAGAGGCTTGAGACAGCTGAGAAAAACAAGTGAATGCCCTGGTCAACATGAAGCGTTCAGAGAGACTTAATAAAATAAACATACAATCCTAGGGATTGATACGATATCCCTTCATCAATTTTATCATCATCACTTACCCTCATCTTTGCGATTAGCCAAAAGTTGCAGAAAAGCAAAGTAAAATAAACCAAATCAAATCAATCAAACAAACACTTTTTCTAGTGCACACATGTTGGCAGGTCTCGAGTAGAACTCTCCTGTGGCAAGCAACATTTAATATAAGGAAAGGTTCTCATTTCTGAGGTATATGGGGATTGCGAAGATAAACATTACTCTATTTCACTCAACCCTTTTTAGAAAATTATGAACGAACTATTGAAGAGTTTGTACAGGTTTTCTTATGCGATAATATTAATTTCAAGAGATCACAATACAACTCATTCTACTATTCTGCTTTTTAGAAATGAGTTGAGTATGTGTGAACAGGTTCTTACCAAGGATGATTCGATTCTAGCAGCTGAGCATCAGAGTTACTTACCAGTCCACTTGATTAAGGTAAACCAGACTTAGGGCCGATTGTATAAAGCAGTTGATCTTCGATTAGCCAGTAAAATTGACATGCAGTTACACTGAACTCTGATTTTGTGTTGTATAAAAGTTGAACTAAGATTAATTCCCTGCGATCTGAGGTCAAAGTTAATCCGCGAATTTTCTCCGACCAGCAGACTTTGACCGTAGTTCAGGGGCGCGTCAAGTATCTGAGCGCTCAGCGAGCAACATGATCGCTCAGCTACTTGACGGCCAAATAAGCGTTGCTTGGCGAGCGCTGCTCACTTGATTGCTGAGCGAACTTGAAGCTTGCTCGCCACAGGTTTTAGCCACAGAATATATCGTTTTTGTGTTTCGATCTCTTGAGAAAAAGAGCAAAAAGAGGAAAACTGCGTGAGGATGGCGGGCTGGTGGCCAATAAGGAAATATTTATAATGAAAGGCTTGCGATAGAGCGTAATTACAGAGGAAGTTCAAGTACCAGAACGTAATATAATATTCCAGTTTTTGTAATTGTATTAAAATGAAAGTGTTGTTCATTCCAAATATACACCGTAGTTTTGGAAAGTTGTGCAAGGTTGTGAAAATGAAAATTTCGACAGTTTTGTGTGCCCACATCAACTATTTCCATAATTAATAGCATTTCAAACTGAAATCTTGTCCACTCGCCGAAGCCACATTGATCACAGATTATTCAAAGCCACTGATATTTTGATCAATGAGCAGACGCCGTCAAGTAATTGATCTGTCTGCTCAACGAGCGAAAATCTTGCTCAGCGAGCATCGCTCAGATACTTGACGTGCCCCTGCTGTTGTGCCATAGTTGTGCTACAGCGCCTTGAATAACGTAGTGTGGAAAACGACCCAAGAAACTGGTTCCACAGACGGATGAGAAACATAGATGGCAGTGCGATCAATGTCGGTGCTAATTTTCTTATGAAAGTAATGCGGCTTTGTTAGTTTTTGGAATATATTATGTAGATTTGTTTGTCTTGAAAGGCGGTATGTGAATTGATGGAAACAGTTATATTTGTGGAGTGATTTGCAGTCACGAAATGGCATTAATTTGGAAAGAAAAGTAAAATAAAATTAATAAATAAATAGCATGCGTGCGTAACACAAGAAGAAACATCGCAATGTGATTCCGGACGTCAGGTCTTGGACTGTGTATTAGAGTTTTTCTATGTTATTAGAATATAAATAGTATCCTGAGAGATATTTCATACCGAGGCGACAAACCACAAGTGTCGCTTGAAAGCGAGCAGTCGGTAATCAATGCAGCCTTTCGAACCGTAGGGACACAAGCTCTTACTGCACCGTTTCCTCAAGGAGATTTTAGACCAAAGCGACACGCGACAAACGATACGAGGATTTCACACCAAAGCGACACGGGTCTTTGGTCCAAGGCAACTTTCATATCGAAGCGACACATCTTTCTTGGAAAGGAGCCAATCAAGAGCAACATTTCATATCGTAGCGGCATGACGGTTAGTGTTGCCCACGGGACGAGACGGGACAGGCTTTTAAAAATTCGAGACGAGACGAGATTGATCATGTGTCCCGAGACAAACGAATATTTTCGAGACGAGACAGCATTTCACAGCATTTCCACGAGACGAGATAGGCCAAAGTCTCGTCTCGTGGGCAACACTAATGACGGTAAGCACAGGCCAGCGTTCGGTTGGTGAAATCCTCAAGCGATAAATGTCGCGTGCCGCTTGTCGCTTTGGTGTGCAATCTCACTAAAGCAAGACACTCATTGCATCGCGCATGCGCGAACAACAAACCACGGTAACATGTTGCAAGCTATTGAGGAAATGGCCCAGTTTGAGCGACGCACAAGCGACAAAGCGACACGTGTGGCTTATCGTGTCGCCTAGATCTGTTGTTGTAATGTGCGATTTATCGTGTCGCCTATCTGTTGTTCGCAAGCACCGCTTCCTAATAGACTGAAGGCACCATGTCGCTTGTCACTTAGTTGGGAACTCCCCCTGTAGCGCGTCGCTTCGGTCTGAGCACCCTTCCTTTAAGGAGCTTTCCGACCGAAGTAACTAGTAGCACGCGAATATGCCATATGAACGTGTCGTTTGCTGTTTGGACCCTCATGTGCAATGAATGCTATTTTACAGTCTATAAGTGTGTGTCACTAGTGTGACAGTATATACATCCCGTGTCACTTGTCCCATTGGTTTGAAAGTTTCCTTACACTCATGTCGATGGCACTAAGAAAGTTTTGTGGGGTTCCCCTTGTCGTTTCATGGAATCATCATTATCATCATCGCCGCGATTAGTTTAAAGCGGAAGAAAAGAGACAGTTAATATCCAAAATACAAATGCTTCAGTGTGTATATCTTTAAAAGAAATTATGATAATAATAATAATGAACCTAATTCATACACAAAAATTTATTTGCCAAGAGCATTCCACGCGTATTTTTTCTCCCCTATTATTAACGAAAGTATGACGATAACAGGACGTGGTCGACTGTCTAGAATGTTCGTTAATATCTTCACGACCACTGTACCAAATATCATAGCAATTATCACATTCATAGAAATGCTTCATGTAAAAGAATCAGACGTTGCAGCGAAAACTCCATTTACTTCCATTATAAGCAGACGAATACCAAGCACTGGGTCCAACACCAGTGCCTCTAGCGGATCATTTTCGAGTGGAACCAGCCAGAGCGCGCAGAACTGTGCCGTTTTCCAGACTACGTTATTCAAGGCGCTGTAGTTGTGCAGTGGGAACTATTCTAATTCCCGGACGACGGGGAGGGAAGCTTCTCCTTCCAGACAGCCATGGATGCGAGCGAGGCTGTCGCTGGGGACGAGCCGAGTCAGATGGTTTCTACCTGCCTGTTACGTCAGAACGGGCATCGCACAACGTGGAGCTCACAAGCCCCAACTGGGAAGGGTGCGGGAAAGAAAAAAAGAGATGTTTCAGATGCATTGCACATTACGTCTGCACATTTTGGCAAGGGGATATGTGCATGGTAACTATCATATAAAAGACCGCGCCGATACATACTGCATTTAGGGCGTTTTAGGGTTCGTTTCTGATTGAAACTAAATGAGTATTATCGAAATAGAGGGTCTGTCTTCTCGAGTAATCCCGAGTTCGAAACTCTCGACGCTTCTTTTTTTAATTAACGTGTATTGACTATTGAAGTGATAACAAAAACAAAGAACCTTGCAAGGGGTGGGGGAAAAGCATGGGAATAGTGTAGTGGCTTTTTTAAAAACATTTTCGCTCATCTCACTCTATATAATAATATAGATATAATTTCTCAATTTGATTCCTCCCATTCCCTATTCATTTAAATTTTGAAAAGTGTGAGTTTTATTAGCACAGAGTATTGACCTAGGGTAAAGATATCTGAAAAAGCTATAAATATTTCTTGTTGTTGTTTTGGTGGCTTTTGATTTCAATCTGCGCTGTGTGTTGAATGAAAGGATCGAAATGTTATCAAACTGGTAAAATATGTTCCAATTATGGCTATTCTCAAACTCTTCGACATTTACTATGAGGTAATGATTTTCCCAGAAGCACACGTTTCTAGGAATATTATTACCTTATTATTATTAACTTAATATTATTAAGTTCTGTTTCTATACTCTGAAATACACATTATAGAAAACGAAAGATTACTGATTCCCTAAGAGCCTAATCTGTGTTTGGTTCGACGATTTTACCACTCATTCTAATGGCTTGAACACGTAACTAGGAAAAGGCAAAGAATTTCTATACATGAAAGCTAAACAGATTTTTTGGTATGAACGGCAACATAATATTATACCTTTGTTGTTTATAATCAGTGTCTTTCCTGATGTGTAAGAGGAAGGGTCGTATGAACGTTTTAATATCTTCTATATAGGCCCAAAGCTACACATGACCGACCGGGTGAGGGGAGACACGAGTTGTTTCCGGTAACTGTATTTTAAAGATGTTTACTCTATACATAAACTTATGATAATTGCATATATTTTTGCACATACATACCTCAATGAAAACTTGTTTATTATGTGCCGTCTTGCCTAATTTGTAAACAAGTAATTTTAAACCAGTTATGTTGTCAGTTAAAAATTGCTCCTTAGTTTCTCATTGTTGTTCCTAATCAATACATGTGCATGGCCTCCCCGATGGCGTAGCGGTAACATCGTCGAATTGGGTTCGATACCTGGTGGAGACACATAGTGGTTCGAATCCCCCTTTAAACTGTAAGTCCAGTTCGCGATTAGTATAAAATTACACGCACGTATTCATATTAATTTGACAGAAGTCATGGTAATTAATTTTAATATTTTGAAAAAGATAAAGGTTTAAGTCCCGGGGAAGCACCGACCCTTCCACAAAAACGTTATCACTCATTAAAATGCCACCTAATATTATATGAATTTCAGTAATTCCTTGTTCTGTATTGCTGGACTGCGAACCTTACTTTTATTGCCTTTTCTGACAATAAAATGAAGAAATGCTACGGAAGAGAATCTGGAAGATGAAAACAAATATAATGTTAGGATGGATGGTTCAATTAGGGTCCATGTGAGGAGGGGGACATTTCCCTTCCCAACTACGAAATAGACTCTTTCCCTAGCATTCTTTACTTTTGATTTTCCACTAACGATGGAAATCTATACTTTGATATGATGACAGGGAAGAAGAATTGATAAGGCACAAATGGGAGAGATGAAGCTAGATGGGAGAGATGAAGCACTTTTCGTTTAGTCACAATTATATCCAAAGAAAACACTTGTTCAGGACGTGATTCAAAACCGCCCACAAGGGGTCCCGGGTTCGATACCCGGTGGAGGCACATAGTGGTTCGGATCCCACATTAAACTGTAGGTCCAGTCCCGATTAGCCTTACTTGCATAAAGTGGACTTAAAACACCAATTCACAAATTCAATCAAAACCGCCCACGGTTTGAACCAGAAACTAGTTCAATCTGTCCTTAATGACGTTATAGAATGTGATTGATTGTAGAAACATGATTGATTATTGCAAACCGAAATCTGGCTTGTTTATTAGTGTAAAGAGCATGAAAATATCGCGTCATAAATTTTATTTATTAGAATAATATGTAAATGACAAGAACATGTTGCATTCTATTTTCTCTATATTTCTTCAAGTAAATGATATTATGAGCTAGGAGAGGCATTCAAGTCAAACTGGGAGTTTCGATTTTTCTGAGTATCGGAACATATTTTGGACGTATAGAAAATACTTTTGTTTCTCATGTAATCCTCCTCTACACCAATGCACTCATTCCAGCGTTTCACCGGTGCTTGAATATCAACAGCGTAGAAAGATTTGTCGCTATCCCTGCGCCTTGATGGGGTAAAGAAATCAATTGACAAATATATTTTTTTTCTGTGCATCAAACGCGCGAAGTGTATTTTCCAAAATTCTGTCAGTTAGGCTTTAAAGTGTGCCAAATAGCTAACCATTATTTGGAATATCCAACTGCTATAACCATTCCAGCTAAAAGATCTACATTTGTTGCAGTTATCGTGAACACAAAATTGGTGACGTGAAACCCGATACAAAAAAGAAAGAATATAATGATTCGAGAGAAGTAAAGAAACCTTGGGAGAAAGCACACATGGATTTTTTCTATTTTCAAGGGAAAGTGTTGCTTCTCGTTGTTGACGCATTTACTAAATTTACTAAATGGCCAGAATATGAAGTTGTATCTTCTGCATCATTCAAGGATGTAAAAGGATTTATGTCTAGGCTAAGTTAAAGGTATAATCAGCCATACACCTTAGTTCCGCCTTTCCAATCTGCAGAATTCAAGAAATATTGTGAAGATCAAGGGATTGCTTTGATGCTTTCTCCGGCTTATCATCCGGCTAGTAATGTACAAGCAGAGAGACACGTTCAAATAATTAAAAGTGCTCTAAGATGCAAATTATACGAAACTAGAAGAGATGACAAGCATTTTGATTTGAATAGTGCGTTGCTAGATGTGCTACGTAGTATTCGAATGGACCCAAACACCGTTAATTTGAAATATCCTGCTGAACTGATGTATGCGTTTGAGCCGAGACCGAAATATGATATAGATCGGTTGCAGGATGATCATGATGGAATCAAACGTGAGGATACCAGAGGAGGTTTCAAAAGTTTAGGTGAAACTTGCCAACCGAGATTACAGTGGTGTATCCTATGTTCAAGGTGAAGTTGTCCGGAAAGCAAAGACTTATACTTGGTATGTTAGAGTTGCTAAGGATGTTAAGGAAATCATCATCATAATAATAAATCAGGCAAGAAGAATAATGATGCATCTCCAGAAATCCACGAAGGAAGATATTTCGATGAGAAAGATGTGTTTAAAGAATATGAGAGAGGAGACAATCATGAAGTAGTAGAAGAAGCTGCAAGAGAGAACATGGATTTGGATAGATGTGAAGCAGCAGTGTCAAGCGCATTAAGGAGAAGTCAGAGGCAAAGAAACCCGCCTGACAGATTAGATTTGAGTGATTATGGTAAAAAGAAGTAGATGAAAGATGTGCGCAAAATTTTATCGACGCGGGGGAATGTCGTGTGTGACGCTGCGTATATAAATGAACTGTATAGTTTATCGGACCTTTGGAATTGTCAATATGTTTGTAGTAAGAGATGGTGTTTTGTCTTTTAGACATGGAGTTCGTTATAAATTGTTAACTTAAGTGACGGTTTGATGTTAAATACATAATGTTGGATTATGCGGTGCATATCTTTTAAAATCAACTTGACACCTTGAGTGCAATCTGCGTGTGTTCGAATACACAACACTACTGAATTGGTATATTTGCTTAATTAGAAATGACGATCAATTACAATTTTTTTTCTTGGGATGAAAAACTTTGAATGTTTTCTTGACTGAAAAACATATGCACACTGAGTGGGTCCTTTATGTTTGTTTGTTTGAGTTGGTGTTTTAAGTCCACTTTATGCACAGTAAGGCTAATCGAGACTGGACCTACAGTTTAAAGTGGGATCCGAACCACTTGTGCCTCCACCGGGTATCGAACCCGGGACCCCTTGATTACAAGGCAATGACGTTACCACTGCGCCATGGGGGAGGCCCTCCTTTATGTTCATTAAAATGCTGCAGATGTTATTTATATTCGGAAATTATCTTTGTATTTTGCAAGATACGTTTTCAGAAAATGAAAAATAAAGAGAAATATAATGCATATTTATGTTTCCTGTTGTTTATTCCTTTCATTCATTCGGTTTACTATTTATTTTTGTAAATAGGAAAACAAGAGGATAACTACTGAGGAGCGTCTCTCAAAAAGTTCTTATAGTCTATCAACAACTACAGTGCGCAACAAAATATGTTCTATTGCACAAGAAGACATATTCCACTTAATAACGGCATACGTGATTTTGTTCTCACGAGATAGAGCGAAGAAAGACTGGAAAGTTTGTTAAAGGTTTGAACATGTAAAAAATAGTAAATTTAACACACTCCGCGGCATAACAAGCTTTTCCCGGCAGAAAGATGGAACTTTTTAATAAAAGCTATCAACCTAGTGCTTCAACTAGTGTCAATTGAGATTTTTCCTATTTCGTGGAGAATTAGCTTTTGCATGGATCTTCAACAAAACCACATTTTCACCATAATGTTATTGTGAAATACTGATTAAAATGTGAACCAGGAAGAGAGAATTTGATCCAAACCAATTGCTGCATAAGCGATCAATCGATTCGCTTTCTATGATATTCCTAATTCATTGCAGTGCTCTCAATAATGCTACAGAAAAGAGGTCTCTGGTTTTATTATTGCGCTTGCGAGAGGCTTTTTGAAAATCATCTCAGGCTCCCTTCCAAATATTTTCAATATTTGATCCCTCAGCCACCATTGCCAGCTCTCATCTCCGAACGTCGACTGACTGACTATTCAATTACGCCCTGAGATAAGAATACTTCATTGGAACCTTGTTTAGTGCTTTTCACTCAAGCAGCTTTTCCCAAAATAAGCCGATTAGTATAGATAACTGAATCGATTCTTTCCACACGAGACAAGAGTGCTAGAAGTACACTCTGAAACTGGTTTTATTAAATGGGTCTGAACGTATTGTAAAATAAAATGAAGCAAGGTTATTAGGAGAGCTTTTACAAAATGCACGTGTCCAGTTGAATTATTTATGCCATTATTGATGGAAAACCCAACGTAACGCCCTGCTTCTCTTTGTAGCAACGGAAAAAGCTCTAGAACTTCAGCCAAACTGTTGAAATGATCATGTTAACATCAGTGATGATGATGATGATTTTTTTTTCGGAAAAGACGATCACTTAAACACTTGCTGCTCTTTTATTTTCCCGCGTCCTATTTTGAACCATTAAGCTTTTCCGACACATGATAAATGGTGCCATCGTACTGACCAGAAAGTAAATGAAGAAATCTGTGATGGAACTAAAATTCCGAATGAGAGATAAAATGTTCTTAGCCATAGCTAGGAACTATTCCTATAAAATACTGAGACCGAGTTGGATTCCTGGGTTGGTAATTTCCGGTGGGTATTATTCCAACGATATCCCTGCATCAATCCGTTCTGTGCGGGGGTTTATCTACATTCTAAAATATAGGTACCAGGGGCAACCCTGGGTAGAAAAGGTGACCGGAGCGTTATGCTGATCACATCGTTTCCATAATGACCGAGATCGTGTGTGGAAAGGATTCCAAGCTTTCGAGAGCTAGCGTTACTCTCAAGTCGCTTAACTTAACGTTAACACTTATTGTAACTGTGTTCATCACAAAAAATATTCAAAATATTGCGCTATCTTCATAAATGATCGTGCAGCTATGTAGTTACACACACATGCATATTTCTTTCGTTAAAGTAAAATACTATTAATCTTATTCTCACTTATAGAAAGGTGCCCGTACGGCGTACCGTTGCGTAGATCCAAAAGAAAAAGCATTGTAAAACAAGATTTGGTTCTGAACCACCGATAAAATTTGACGCCGTGTCGAGAAAATGAAGGCAAACTAGGTTTCTTGATTTTTTTGGATTTTTTTTTTTTGCAACTTCAGGCCTTATTTCGACGTTGGGTTGAATTGGTGTTTTAAGTCCACTTTATGCACAGTAAGGCTAATCGGGACTGGACCTACAGTTTAAAGTGGGATCCGAACCACTTGTGCCTCCACCGGGTATCGAACCCGGGACCCCTTGATTACAAGGCGGCGACACTACCACTGCGCCATCGGGGAGGCCCTACTTATTTCGACGCTCTCTGTCAGATAACAAAGACATTAGTACTACTACTCTAAAATAAAAATATCATGTCAGCAAGAAGCCAACAGGATGAAACCCTGACATAATCCATTTCGCCAAAATCATGCATCGTTGGGTTGTATTTAAAGAATAGTAAATGTTTTCCAAAGCACCTTTCTGGCTTGAAGATACTTATTTTTGTCCTTTTTTTAGTGTTTTAGGATCCTGATTGAATTTTTTCCCCCTGACATCATATATCGGAAGCGTGAGGACACTCCTAAAGCCAGCCCTAAAACTACCTGTTTTAAAATCTGGCAAATACAGAAATACATAGAAATTCTTATATTTTGTTACAACTTACATCCATCAAAATGATGCAAGATCCTCGAATAATAGTGTGTGTGTGACAATATAAATATATAATCCTTGGCGCAACAGCCCGTGAGGGCCAGGGTCTACCTACCGACTGCCGGCCTCACTCCCACCTGCTGAGGTAAGATATCATCCAACCAGTTATGGTATGACGTGTGGTCAGCACGACGAACCTCCAGTCGTTGTTGTAGGGTTCCGTGACCGGGTTGCACTACTCATTTGTAACTCCGCAATTTCCTCACGATAGTGGGTGGCCATAGGTCCCATACGCAGACCGAAATCTCAGGAGAAAAGTTGTTAGCTTCCCCCAGGAGACGCATCCCGTAGCCGGAGCATAAACCTGTGTCTTGGACCGTACTGCCACGGTGCGGGAAGTGTGACCATAGAGAAATTAATATTTCGAATTTGGAAAACCATATTAATACATAGAAACTATGTGAATCCAGGGTCTACTGACCCGATAGCATTGTGACTAATGCTGTCGCCTTGTAATCAAGAGATCCCCGGTTCAATTCCCGATGGAAGAACATTACAGTTGCTCGGATCGCACACGCATACACTTTGTCAAAATAAATTGTTATACATGTGTTGATAAATGTATAAACTTCTATTAAAGAACACATTTTCATGTCCAGAACTTCATAGGCCAAATCATCCACTCCCCTTCTCTCTCTCATAAACGCGCGCGTAAGCAACAATTAGCCGTTCGTGCAAGGCTTTGGCCGGTAAAGCAAAACGAAAACATCTATTTCTTGACTCAAAGATGGAATTTTGGAACGTTTGGTTAACTCTGTAGTAACTGCATTTTTGAATAACATTCTGTTCAAAAGCTAACATAAAATACATATTTATGTGCATATACATACGATATACCTTTCAAAGTCGCTCAATACAACATTCTTACAGTCATCTACAGAACTCAAAATAAATTGAGGGGGAAAACGACAAACTTAACAATTGTCATATCAACAAGGATTATGCAGCTTGTCTTCCTTCTAAAGCATTTAGCTTTTCATACAACTACAAGCACATCAAATTCTCAAAATTACCATCCCTATTTCAGAAATATGCGACATATATGTATATATTCCAAAGTAAGTTGTCTTTCTTCCTGAATGTTCACCTTCGATTTCAAAGCATTAAAACCAGGGACTGCGAACCGAATTTGAACTCGAACTGAAACATGCTCCAGTTCGACTTATAGTTCGCACTCGAACCTGAACTGAAATGTTTCGCTATATTCCGGTGCACCATAACCCTCCTTGTACTTTCAGTTTTAGTTCAGTTCCGGAATTAAACCTCATTGTGAACACTTTCGGTTCGCACCCGAACCTGAACTGAAATGTTTCGCTATATTCCGGTGCACCATAACCCTCCGTGTACTTTCAGTTTCAGTTCAGTTCCGGAATGAAACTTCATTGTGAACACTTTTGGTTCGCACCCGAACCTGAACTGAAATGTTTCGCTACATTCTGGTGCACCATAACCCTCCGTGTACTTTCAGTTTCAGTTCAGTTCTGGAATGAAACTTCATTGTGAACACTTTCGGTTCGCACCCGAACCTGAACTGAAATGTTTCGCTACATTCTGGTGCACCATAACCCTCCTTGTACTTTCAGTTTAAGTTTTGTTTCGGAATAAAACTTCGTAGTGAACAATTTTGTATTTTGGGGACTGCCAGATCCGAATATTTGGAAATAGATAAGATCCGAAATGCCATTAAGGCAGTGTTTCTCAATTTTTTGCCTGAGAGACCCCCTTGACATAATTAAGTATTTCTGTGTACCCCCTGAATTCTCAATATTTTATATACCTAAAAATTGTATGAAATAAGTGTGAAAAATGACACCAAACACGAACTCATTGCTTCCAATACGCTACATAATAATATGGATACGTAGTTTTTACTTCTGAGTGGCAATATGTTTGTAATTCGTATATCTTGGTCGTGTTTGGTGTCATTTTTCATATTTTATAGCACAGATTTCAATTATAACAAAATAAATGTAATATTGTTACAACATAAAAGAATAACATTGTTGATTCAAATAGTCAGTAGGTGACTCACTAGTCACTACGTCCGTCCGATCCAGTTCCTATTGCGTCACCACCTGTACTAAGGGAACAGGAAGTATGTATTTTCCAACAGTGCCTTACATCGCATTGCCTTCCCGTTCCCAACCAATCACGTGGCCTCCTACCCGACTGCCATGCCAACAAACTGTTTAAATCCAGGTATTATAAATAACCCTGTTCATACAAAATATTAGTCAAATCCACATTGGAATCGTGTTTTTCACCACAGCTGCAGCGCAATTCAAGAAACAATTCTCATATCGGCATTATCCAAGAGTTCTGCGGTCACGAAAGAAGTTTGATCGACACACTGTCAGCTTAAACCACAATACATTTTCTTTCAAAGGGTAACTGGGGAAGGCAAGTGCAATGCGCATTTTCCCCACTTTTCATTGTAGTTACTCTTGGGAGGGCGCATTTTTTCCACTTTTATTGCGAGAGCTCACTTTTCCCGGGCGCATTTTTCCCGACACCGGTGGTTTTGGCTGCACCAGCCACCCAGGTAAGCGTGGAGCGGTTGTTCTCAAGTGTGAAGTTTGTAATGTCAGATTTGAGGTACAACCTTTCCTCTCCAACACTTGATGATCTCATGGTCTTGCGGACGAATGCTTTATTCCAAAAGCGTTCTGATCAGCACTTGCCAGCCTTAAACCAAGATGAAAATTATTTCAGTTCCTCTATTAGCTCCAGTAGTGTTTACGAGTTCGTCGAGGAGGAAGGTGAATAGTCATTGTCTTTCATGCTCACATGTTTGCTGTCGTTTTTCATAATTCTCGTTTGGAAAGACATTTAAAAGATTAACATTGTAAGATTTATGTATGACCTAATTTCCTTTTTTATTCAAAATTTAAATAATAGCTGTTAAAGTGCAAATACTATGTTACATACGAGGAGGAGGAACTCGTACTACAAAATTATGACATGTATCATTTACAATCAACCAAAGTTTGTGAAGCATATTTTTAAGTGCTTTTTCTTTAATCCATGGTTATTTGTAGGTGTGAAAATATCCATCGAGGATAGATGCTTATTGCGTTTTTCATAAATTAACAGTTCATACACTACTTTAATTTTCTATTTTCAGGAATTCAGAAAACCAAACCATAGGGAAATCTAATGTGTATTAATGTTATTGATGTAGTTTTGCGCGAAAATGGACACACTTATGAAGCTAGCCACAGCTCACATAGAATTGTATCTGTTTTACTAACTACAATTTGGTTGCTGTACTGTGATGACATACGCTACTTTCATAAATGTATTTGTTTAGCTACAATTTGGTTAATGTGCTGTGATGTCATACGGTACTTTCAGAAATGTATGTTTGACTAACTACAATTTGGTTACTGTAATGAAGATACGTAACTTTTTTCACAGTTAATTTTCATCCCATTGTTTGATGCCATTTTGAACTGAATCAACTGAGGTAAAAGTGACGCGGCGGATTCATATAAACTTTTCGTTTTCATTTCACAGATAATTACAAAAAAGTACAATTGTCAGTACAATGTGAGATACAGTTCTTAAATGAAGAAAATGTAAAAGTTACTCAGTATTTTTCTCGATCTCAAACATAGCAAAACGCGCCCAGATTCTTAACATTT
This sequence comes from Lepisma saccharinum, assembly GCF_977018435.1. NCBI lineage: Eukaryota > Metazoa > Arthropoda > Insecta > Zygentoma > Lepismatidae > Lepisma > Lepisma saccharinum. Next base: position 56,284,171 of record NC_139230.1, on the reverse strand, counting down.
GGGTCTGAAAACGGTTTAAGTTCGAGAACTGAAACTGAACTGACAACTTGCATTCCGGGCCAAACTGGAAGTGAAAGTTCAGACAATCCAATTACAGTTCGGGTAGATATACTCCGGTTTCGTTCCAATTTTAGTTCGAGAACTAAAAATGAACAGAAGGATTTCATTCCGGGCCGAACTAGAAGTACAACCTCAGATCATTCTAGTTACGGTTCGGACATATATACTCCGGTTTCATTCCAGTTTCAGTTCGAGAACTGAAAGTAAACCGAAAGGTTTCATTCCGGGCCGAACTGAAACTAAAACCCCAGATCATTCCAGTTGTGGTTCGGATAGATATATTCTGGTTTCATTCCAGTTTCAGTTCAAGAACTGAAAGTGAACCGAAATGTTTTATTCCGGGCCGAACTGAAACTAAAACCCCAGATCATTCTAGTTACGGTTCGGATAGATATGCTCCTGTTTCATTCCAGTTTCAGTTCGAGAACTGAAAGTGAACCGAAAGGTTTCATTCCATGCTGAACTGAAACTAAAACCCCAGATCATTCCAGTTCTGGTTCGGACATATATACTCCGGTTTCATTCCAGTTTCAGTTCGAGAACTGAAAGTGAACTGCAATGTTTCATTCCGAGCCGAACTGAAACTGAAACTAGGTTTCAACTGCAGTCCCTGATTAAAACCTTTCCGTATGTGACTGACAGCAGGTACTCGTGCTCTAGATGCAAAGAGTCAAGATAAAGTGACCCTTGTTGACTGGGCTATCTGCAGGTTCTTCAGACCACGCAACGCCAGTGTGATCCATAAGCCAGTAGTCTCAAATTAGGTAAAATTGGTGAAAAAAGCAAAGCACACAATTATAACACTTTAAAAACTCCTTCCGATTCTTTTTTCCTGAGCACACTCCTGTTTTTTACCAATCGATGGCTGGTTATTATACTTATGAAACACAAACAAATGAACATTTTATTGCAAGTCAGTATCAAGAGTCTCTAATTTCTAGCCGGCTCAGTAGCCGAACACTTTAAGTGGTTGATTTCCGATCTCGCTGGGTTCGAGTATCAGCCTGAGCATGGGTGTTTTTTGTTCATAAATGTTATCCAATCATCACTCATCTTCATCGTTGCGGTTAGCAGACAGCGGAAGAAAAGCGAGGTAAAGTAACAAAACACAAAAAAATTCACTGCCCTTGTACTTATTTTACGTCGCTTTTCCTGCCACGTTTGGCTAATTGCAAATGAGTACGAGTAATGCTTAGGTGAAAAAGACGAGGGGATACTCGCAAAAAACAGGTCAGGACTTGATGAGATTGCGAGTCGACCACTCAACGAGGTTGGCCACTGAAGCAGCTGTTAACCTTGAGTGGTAGTAAAGTGGAGCAAAGTTACAAGACGAAAGTATCAACCTACTGTACGAATGTAGTAACAATGATAATCAATTTATAACATACCTCATGCTGGCACAGTGCTTTCTGCAGTTGTGTGCTGAATGGGGCCAAGCGTATTGTCCAAGTAGTTGGTATCCATCCATTTTTCACATTCTACACATACGATACACACATACACGTACGAAGATGCTTTATTTGAACTTGACGGAAGAATACAAACGATATGAATGTTCGAAACAATTTTCGCAGTCACACGCACGTACACCAGCTTGCCATGCCATCGAAAAGCCTGAAATTACGCTATATGGTCTTGCATTACGCTCACAAAACGATATCACACAGTTTAGACCTTTCGTTCATTATAAATGCAACTTCAAATGCAACAGAATCACTTACAAACATTGTGTACTAGTAGGCTACTACGCCCTTCTGTCTCACTCCCTCACAGAAGCACTGTGCAATGAATACTTCAAGAATTTACCACAGGTGTCGCTACTTGTAATAGTGATAGGCTTGCTTGAAGACGTTCGTTTCTGCTCGAAGTGGAATGCTTGACGTTACGTTTTTAGGTTCCGCTGGGAATATCATGATAAGGGGTGCAGCACTAGAAATGTAGATGTTGTTATTTTTAACATTTAAGAACACAAGTTCTACAGCTGAACGCTCATCTTCTCATTTCAAGCATTTAGAAGTCTGAGAACCAGTAGCGCAACCACAAGGGGGGCATTGGACGGAAGTCAATTCTAGGGGGGAAAGGGGGCAAACATTGACTTCGAAGGGATCTTCAGAGGGGCAGAGAGGGGCAATTGCCCCATACATTTCAAATTTTATGCAAATTGAAATACATTTCGTAAAATTTTCTTGATCGCTTCTCTCGCAGTCTCCTTTTCTTAGTCTCATCAAGTTCAGAGCCGTATCTAGAGGGCGACGGGAGTCGACCCTGGACGCCTAACGATCTAAATGAATTGGTGAGACCAAGAAGGGAAAGATTCCACTCGACCTTACTTTCGGAAAATCAAATAAAAACATTATAGCAACCAAAACTAAAAGCCGGATGAAGAAACTTACAATTACAAACTTATTCATCATAAGCATAGTAACAATATTCCATAAGTGGTTTGTTTTTAAAACCTTTATTTTAGCTCTGATATGTATTCAATATATTCAGCCCATTTTTTTCAAAAAGTGGAATCTTTCCCTTCTTGGTCTCACCGGTTCAAATTTAAAAAGTTGTAAAAGAGAGAATGTCATGCCCCCCTTGAAATTATTTGCACCCTATTAAATAAATATTGTTTTCAGTTTTTAAAAAAATGGATCTAAAAATTTTCTTGCTCGCTTCGCTCGCGTTTTCATTGTTTTCTGTAATGTATTGTAAATTGCCAAAGAAAGAAGTAAGGGTTCTCTTCATTGGATTTGTCTTAAATCCATGAACAATTGTTTGGAGGAAGAGGAACGTGCACATTTGGGTGACAATATATGTAATTTTTGCTGTTGGTTTATTATGAGGTTAATGATTGATTAAATATGTAATGTGTTTAAATAATATATGTTGTATGCATATGTATTTTCTTATTTTACGTCGCTCCATGTTGCGTATGTGTAAAACATATGATGTACATGAAAGTTATATACGTTATATGTTCAAAAATAATTATATTCGGAATGCATTTATCGTGCAATTTCTGCCATTCAAAAATACAGTTTGTGTGCTTGTTTTGCATTATTAGTTAATGTGAAATTGAATGTTTTGAAAAAAAAATCAAATTGTTTGTTTTTACACAAATGTTTTAGCACTGGCTTACCACAGACCAGTTTTTTAGCGCAATTTACGAGGATAATAATATTTTTGATACTACTGCTACTACTACTGCTACTACTACTACTAATAATAATAATAATACTAATAATAATAATAATAACGTAATTATTGTTGTTGTTGTTATTATTATTATTATTATTATTGGTACGTTTATTCTGGTACTTGCCCCCCCCAGACCAAAATTCGTGGTTGCGCCTCTGCTGAACTGCTTGTTCACGTTCAGAGAAACACGCCCCCAATGGAAAGGCTAACCAGGAGACTAGTGTCTTTGCCTACACAGAGCATTAGCAGTCTCAAGTCTACTCTACATATTCCTAATACAAAATAGGCTTACTCGGCGCTGTGAATTTCTAACGGCCTAGGAGACATTGTTAGACAGATTTAATCTTTTTAAATCTACATCAATGTTTTTCGCGAAACACGTCGTTGCCGAGGCAGGCTCAAATAAACTGTCTACAACTAGCGCTTGAACCTTGAAGTGGTTTCAGTCAATAGTCGGAATGCCAACCACAAATGCATAGACAGTGAGTACTACTAATACTACTACTAATAATAATAACAACAACTAATAATAGTAATAATAAATGTATATTAAAATAAAAATTGTATTTATTATTATTATTATCATTATCAGTGTTTTTTTCTAGGAAGAAAGGTTTCGGTACTCTTCAAGTTGGTTTGTTGTTATTATTATTTATTATTGTGTTCATCTTAAGAACTACTCTAAATTTTGTGGTGTGTTCATAAATGATCGTGCATCCATGTAGACACACACACACACATTTCTTTCGTTAATATATGTTTTTAGTTTAGTTTCATGCTCACGTAACACACCCACGCACACACACACATACATACATACATACATACATACATACATACATACACACACACACACACACACACACACACACATATATATATATATATATATATATATATTAGCTGCAATAGTGTTTTAGTATTACAAACGTTCAGGGACATATTTAACATTTTTGCATACCTTTCTTTAAACATATTTAAGACTGCAGAATGTTAAGCTGATGATACATGTGAGAGATCAACGTTAGTTGTAAAGCTATGGGCAAACAAAGAAAGACATACCCTGTATTCCTCAAAATCTTCACGAGGCCACAACATGTCTCTTTTATGTTGCCAATTCTTGTAATGATATCCACTTGGAAACGGCAGTGATGGTCGGTGGAGAATTCAGAATGGTAGGGATTGTAGGGATTCAAGATATCTTAAAATGAATTTCACCATTCTATTTGCCAAAAAAAATTCACATGACTTTTATATGCCACATACCCGTATTCCCATTTAAAAAATGTCAAATCCCAGATGACGGGCGGGATGTGTAACATGCGTCAGGGATGCAGTGTTTGGTCTCTCCTGGATACTGCATATAGTTCCATTCATGTACAATGATATCTGTAGAAATTGTATGTGCCGTTCCACACTTTTGAATCAGCCTGTATACTGTAACATTATCTTCGAACTAATAATTTAGATGCCTTTTTCATTTGTTCTGTATTTTTCCACAATTGCCAGCTTCATACACTTATAAGTCATTAAACATCCTGTTTGTGTGTGTGTGTGTGTGTGTTTGTGTGTGCGTGCGTGTGTATGCATTGTTGTTTTAAGTCCACTTTATTCGCAGATAGGCTAATCAGGACTGGACCTACAATTTAAACTGAAATCCGAATCACTGTTCAATGTGGCTCAACAGGGTATCGAACACGGGTCCCCTTGGTTACTACATCCTGTTTAAGAACAGATATTTTTGACAAATAAATTCTTAATGTGTGTTAACATAACTTATGACAGCTGAATGAAAATACAGTCTTGCCTAAAATCTATTTTCAAGTGTAAATCTAGTCCCAATTAATCTATCAGTGCTAAATTGGTCTTCAAGTAATCTTTGAAAACTTTTCACATAATTGACATTTCACATTTTCCCCTACTTTAAAAGGGATGGAAGAACATGGTACAGGTTAATAAAAGTGTCATAGCGTCTGCTTTCACCACTGCTCACCTTGCCAAATGTTTTGGTGGAGCCCTTGATACGTAAGAATTAATTCAAATGCAAAATATTCTTGACGCATGGTACAGCGTCTCTCAAAAGTTTTAGGACAACGACATTTTAAACTAGGCAACCCAATTTACACAAGGCGTTGGTGGGTTGCGTGTAGAGTTAGGCTCAATTTCAGGGTTGCCACATGCACAATAGATATTTGTGAAATACGCGAAAGAAATGAAAAGAAGTATTTTTGTATAAAATTATTAAAAATGTCAATATTATATCGCAAATGACGAATTTTTTTCTAAAAGAAAAGAAACTAAGTTTGCTAGCATTCATCGCTGATGAGCCTAAGGAGAAGGATAAGAGGTTAGAGGAAACGAAAGACGACAAAGGAGAGGAGAAAGAGAAAGCGAAAGGCGAAGAGGAAAAGTAGAGGAGAGAAGAAAGAGAGGATAGACGAGGAGAGGAGAAGTAGTGAGAAGAAAGGAAAATCGAGGGGAGATGAGGAAAATGGAGCAAAGAAGAGAGGAGGAAACGGAGAGGAGAGGAGAGGAGAGGAGAGGAGAGGAGGAGACGAGAAGAAGGGAGTGGAGAGTAGAGTAAAAAAGAGTAAAAGAGAAGAATGAAAAGAAGGGGAGAAGAGTGCAGTGGAGTCGGAAATCTAAGACAGCAAAGAAGATAAGAGGAGTGGAGAAGAGTGGGATGGAGACAAGATGCGAGAAAAATAGAGAAGGTGATATGAGATAAAAGCAGAGGAGAAGGAGGGGAGAGAAGAATAAGAAGGAGAAGAGAAAATAGAAGAGAATGGAGACGAAAGGAGAGAAGAGGTAGTTGGAGAAAATATCGTCTCGGCGTCAAGAATTGATGCATTGATCAAATTATCGACATGAAACAAAACACTCAATAACGTTTTGAAACATATTGGAGAATGTATTAGATCGGTGCCATATGCCTTTTGGCTGAGTTCAGAGCAAGATGAAATCTTTCACGTAAGATCATTGATTTTACCTGCCATTATACCACTAAAAACATGAATGTAATTTTAACATTTATAAGAATTATCCAATTTTTCTCGGTTCGTTGAAATGAAGATGTTGTAATTTAATATTTCCCCTCCCCCATCGTTAATTCCAAACTGAATCATTACGTTTCACACAGCGTGGACAATGAACACAATGGGATATGTCTAAAACTTACGAAAATTTTCTGCCACCGGAGGGGTTTGAACCTTTGACAATCCTTAACGGTAATCATTACCCTACAAGCTGTCACTCCTGAAAGCAGGTAGAAGGAGCTGACCAACGTGAAATGTAGATGCAACTCTCCTCCTACATGTAATGTGCAAAGAAAACGAAGGTAGAACGAATCGGCGAAAACATTTAACGGAGAATTGCACATGTTGAAAACTTTTCATTCGATATTTGCGGAGGTATCCTTGCATTGATCTCGAGTGGGAACAGGGGTAAAATTAGTATATCCTGAATTGCCACAAATATAAAGAGTTATTTCATTAATATTTGTCAATGTCTTTAAACGAGTACAGAATTATCGTTAGAGTATCATAATTCATGGTTTTATACATGAAAATATCCGTTTGACCGTGTGTCAATTCATTTATATATATATATATATATATATATATATATATATATATATATATATATATATATATATATATATATACATTCCAGATGCAGAACAATGTAGCCAATATAGACTGCTATTACAAATAATGCCACCATGCCGTTGTTTAATAAAATGAGAATCGAAAAAAGAAAACACTTCGTAAGGAGGATCGATTCTAGGACCGCTAGCAGCCCTATCAAGAATGCTAGCCACTACACCACGCTTTTACCTTCCGTTGAAGCATCAATTTTTAAGTATTCTGTTCTTCCAATATTGTAAATGTCGTTGGGTATACATGTAGTTAAAATTTTACTTTAATTTTGACTTGCTTTCTTGTAGTATAGCAGCTATCAGCCTCCCCGATGGCGCAGAATTTACAATAGCGGACCCCTCCCCGATTTTTGTAATATTTCGCATACTCACTAATTGAGGCCTCCTAATCACGAATTTGAAGTTAACATTTGGGGGTCACTTGTTGAAATTTCAAAATAAGCGGAATTGGGTGGTCCGCAATCGGCACGATTGCTCATTATTTACCGGAAAATTTTGTGTTTCCAATACTTAAAAAAAAGAAATATACAAACGTTCATCATCGAAGACGCCATTTTCGTATCCTGCAATTTTGCGATCGATGCACTGTTGCCAAACTTACCTGTAATCAAATCAGTCCTCATTCCACATGTTCTTCTACATCGTGATTGTCACTGTCACCTTCTTCGTCATCCTCGACGCATTTCCATGCTCTCCAAGTATGAAATCAACAGTGTGGCAACGCTGTAGACAGCGTAACTAATTTCGAACGTCAATTGTTCATATCAACAAATATGGCTCCCATACTTGCATACTTGTATGCAAATTGACATTTTTTCATGTGAGTAAGAATGAAATGTGTGGCACACAGATATACGTTTTGCGAAAACAATTAATTGTGTCCTGTCCCAGCATCTCTGAAGCAAAGCCACGCATAGCAGAAATGAAGGGGAGAAGGCTGAAGGGGGGAAGGGGGGGTCGACTGGACAGATCGAAACAGTGCACGCTGCTGGGAAGGCTGGTAACTGCAGTGGCTTTCCTCCCTCCACGCAGTCCCGTTCCTTTCATCTGTTCATCGCTGCTCTGATACTTGTTTTCGTTCACCTGCTCCAGAGATATGTGGGACAGAGTGTAGTTCGCATACATGTAGCAAGTAAAGGAACTTATCTCAGAATGAAAATTCCGCAGAGTTTTAAAACGTTTGCTTCAGCAATGAATGACTGGAAACGGATCACATACAATTCCCTTGCAAAAATCTAGTAGTCTAAAATTAATTTGAAGACTTGAAAGTATCTATTTACTAGATTCCAAGTTGTAAGGAACTATATCGTAAATGTTCATGTAACCGTTATGAAATTACAAATAAATTAATCACAAGCTTAGATATACTAATACGCAGAAAGAAATTCAGAGTTAAATTCATGTGTATAAAGTAGAAGTACAGAGCTATATCAGAGTATTGAACTTTTCTTTTGCAGGATAATGATTAAGAATTGTTGCTCCAAGGGAAACGAAGGGCGTAGTGTATTGGTTAGAGTTCGTGAAAGCATTGATTGCGGTCCCAGGTTCGATCCTCCATACTAGAAAACATATTTCCCCTTCTATTAAACAAGAGCATGGTAACATTATTTGTAATAGCAGTGTAAAGTGCCTACACTGTTATGCATCTGGTATGTATATATATATAAAAAACAAATAAATGAATTGACACACGTTCAAAGGGATATTTTCATGTATAAAACCATGAATTATGATACTCTAACGATAATTCTGTACTCGTTTAAAGACATTGACAAATATTAATGAAATAACTCTTTATATTTGTGGCAATTCAGGATATACTAATTTTACCCCTGTTCCCACTCGAGATCAATGCAAGGATACCTCCACAAATATCGAATGAAAAGTTTTCAACATGTGCAATTCTCCGTTAAATGTTTTCGCCGATTCGTTCTACCTTCGTTTTCTTTGCACATTACATGTAGGAGGAGAGTTGCATCTACATTTCACGTTGGTCAGCTCCTTCTACCTGCTTTCAGGAGTGACAGCTTGTAGGGTAATGGTTACCGTTAAGGATTGTCAAAGGTTCAAACCACTCCGGTGGCAGAAAATTTTCGTAAGTTTTAGACATATCCCATTGTGTTCATTGTCCACGCTGTGTGAAACGTAATGATTCAGTTTGGAATTAACGATGGGGGAGGGGAAATATTAAATTACAACATCTTCATTTCAACGAACCGAGAAAAATTGGATAATTCTTATAAATGTTAAACTTACATTCATGTTTTTAGTGGTATAATGGCAGGTAAAATCAATGATCTTACGTGAAAGATTTCATCTTGCTCTGAACTCAGCCAAAAGGCATATGGCACCGATCTAATACATTCTCCAATATGTTTCAAAACGTTATTGAGTGTTTTGTTTCATGTCGATAATTTGATCAATGCATCAATTCTTGACGCCGAGACGATATTTTCTCCAACTACCTCTTCTCTCCTTTCGTCTCCATTCTCTTCTATTTTCTCTTCTCCTTCTTATTCTTCTCTCCCCTCCTTCTCCTCTGCTTTTATCTCATATCACCTTCTCTATTTTTCTCGCATCTTGTCTCCATCCCACTCTTCTCCACTCCTCTTATCTCCTTTGCTGTCTTAGATTTCCGACTCCACTGCACTCTTCTCCTCTTCTTTTCATTCTTCCCTTTTACTCTTTTTTACTCTACTCTCCACTCCCTTCTTCTCGTCTCCTCCTCTCCTCTCCTCTCCTCTCCGTTTCCTCCTCTCTTTTTTGCTCCATTTTCCTCATCTCCCCTCGATTTTCCTTTCTTCTCACTACTTCTCCTCTCCTCGTCTATCCTCTCTTTCTTCTCTCCTCTACTTTTCCTCTTCGCCTTTCGCTTTCTCTTTCTCCTCTCCTTTGTCGTCTTTCGTTTCCTCTAACCTCTTATCCTTCTCCTTAGGCTCATCAGCGATGAATACTAGCAAACTTAGTTTCTTTTCTTTTAGAAAGAAATTCGTCATTTGCGATATAATATTGACATTTTTAATAATTTTATACAAAAATACTTCTTTTCATTTCTTTCCCGTATTTCACAAATATCTATTGTGCATGTGGCAACCCTGAAATTGAGCCTAACTCTACACGCAACCCACCAACGCCTTGTGTAAATTGGGTTGCCTAGTTTAAAATGTCGTTGTCCTAAAACTTTTGAGAGACACTGTACAATCCTTCTAAACCACAGCCTCATTACATTAAATAAGACAGTCTCACTCATCTTCCTACAAAATCACTTTTATTCAGAAACATCTACAGTTTGTTGTTTTGCGTAGGTCTTCAGTGAGTTAACTTCTGCATTGAAATCAACCTATTTCCACTTTCTCTCTCTCTCTCTCTCTCTCTCTCTCTCTCTCTCTCTCTGCACCCACACACACAAAGATATGTATATGCGTATGTGTGTATATATATATGTATATGTGTATATATATATATATATATATATAAAATGGACGTTTGTTGAATTGTTCAAAAGCTCTTCCCTTCGTCGCCTTGTTTAAGACACCTTTCCTCCAAGTAAAGTTCTATAGCTGTTTGATCCGTTGCACGGATACCATCTTGTTAGAGTGGGGGGATTAGTTTCCTGGAAGTTGAGGCTCGTAACGAGAAAGAAATTGCGAGTTTCCAACGACTTTCATAAAGACGGAAGTGTGAAGTGGTATTAAAGACGATGGGAGAAGGGGGAGAGCACAAAGAGAAAGGAAAATGAGAAATAAAAAGAATTTCTTCATTTTTATTATTCCATTTTGCTGGCCGCCATGTAATTGAAATGCTGCGAGCTGTTTCAAAATTTTTCCGTGCATGCACTGTACGGTGGCAGAATTTTAGATCGTTTAGGAAAGAAAGAGACGTTGATGCTTCGTTAAGTCTGATATGTAAGCCTTGGAACAAAGAAAACCACGACAATGCCTTACTGGCTGAAATGGAAGTTGAGCTACAGTGGATTTTTTTCGTTTGATGTCAACAGTTAAAGAGAAGCTTGTATAAAAGTCAACTTTAAATCATCAGTTAAGAGATAATTGCAACGAGGGTGTAATTATAAAAGGAAAGTAAATCAAGAACGTTACATTAATAATGTTAAATTTGCTTTTAAAGAAAGTGGCTTACAACTAAAGAAACAACATGAGTTCGGAGAAGAAATTGTCTTACAGCAAAAGTTATGTGTTCACATGTATCAACACATAAATCCACCCCCTGTTTACTTATCTCGTTACATAGCAAATTTCTGCAATAATCTTAACGGTTGTTTGGTTATTGCCCAAAACAAAATTAGAACTCCAATTCAGGAAAAAATAAAGAAAAATCAAATTTCTACTGTGTTTTGCAAATTCTTAGGTCTCTATCTAATACTTGGTTAAAAGTAGAACTTGGTACTGCACGGAAACCGAGTAGAAAAGAGTATTAGAAGTTGTAAATTCCTTTCTTATTTACTGTCAAGCTATCACAAGAGTTTCTTCAGTTTTTTTGCATGATGGCGGTAAAATCTAAAAAGTAAATTCAGGAATAGTCCAGATTGATAATTGAGGACCAAAATTGGTAAACGTTGTAAGTGCCAAAAGCGAAAGTGTTGGGAAATCGCATCGTTCAGCACATCAACCCGTACGAACGTTCACACTAGTGCCTTTTTACACGCCCATTGAACTACTTAGAGGGCTACCAACCACTTTTCACGTTTACCACATTATCAAGCATGGCACATTTCACAGTTTAACGTGGAAAACGGTGTTTGAATTCTTGTGGCACTTACAGCGTTTACCAATTTTAGTCTTCAATTCTCCTGGACGGAGCTCAGAGTCTATTTAGAAAATGGAACTACATTCATGAGTCACAAATTTTCCGAAGAACTATGTTTATCTTCTCTTGAGTGTGTGCATGTATGCAACAGGTATAAATATACACTTCCAAGGAATATTAAACATGAATATAGAGCGTTCTTTTCTTTTCGTCTGTCATTCTGAAAAAGAAAGAAAACATAGCGAAATCTTTGTTTTTCAGTAATCTTTCACCGCTTTTGCTCCTCCTTGGTGCCTAGAAAAATCACTAGACATTTATAAACAACAATAAAACTTCATTGAGCATGGTCGTGAATCCGTCACTTAGACGGGTTAAAGTTAAAGTGGTGTAAGTCACTTTGTTAAAAAGAAAAAAACAGTCCAACTCTCAGCACTTTGCTGATCAACACAACAGTTGTTTCCTTTATTACAAGACCTTAAACTCTCATCTGTTGACAGTTGAATGAATCTCTGATTTAGTTCACTTCTCTGTTAACAGATTAACTTATCTCGATCTGGTTTCTATGTCTAAGTGTTTTTTTTTTTTTTTTAAAAAAAAAAAAGTGACTTACACCACTGTAACTTTAACCAATCCACTTCTTGTCGATACATACAAAAGTTGGTGGTTTCCTATAGTTGCACGTCTGCAGTAATTATGCCTCGATTTCCCACTATGCTAAACAAAGAATCCCAACGGAGTAAAATTATGGAGGTTTTAACACAAATATAATAAGTGAAGATTGCAGCCCTGGCCGGAAATCTGTGTACGTTTAAAAAAGAACCCAAAAACTTGCACCTCAAAATTGCGTTAATCATAATTTAAAATTTGGTTCTAAATGCTGTAGAAGATAACTGGAAAAAAAAATCCCTGTCTTTTGCAACAGTTCAGAATGTCTATAATTTTTTGATAACAGTGTTCTGCGATGGCAAGAGTTAAAATCTTGAACAAGAAATAAGCCGTAGCCAACCAACTCTCAAAACACTTAAAATTAAATCCAACAGACGAGCAGGAACAAAAGAAATTGCATATGTTCTTAAAGAGAGGCTTTTTGATGTTTTGAAAGTTTATTTCTCATATGATATTAACAAGCAAGAAGCCAAATTAAAGAAGTGGGGTTATTGACCTTAAGGCGAAAATGGGGCTGTTCCGGTGGCGAATTTTGTTCGTCATTTTGTTGCCCTAAGTTTTACATTGGAGCGCGATGGGATGGCTATTCAAACGTTATATTCAATTAGGGTAAGAATTTCTAGTGTAAATCGATAATAAAAATGGGTTTAGTAAAGCTTTAAGATTATGTAGCAAGTCATAAGTATCCGAGAATTACATTCTTCTGAAAACCTAAGAATTAATATATTAAAGTGCAACGACAGGGTAGCTCAAACGGGCTAAATATACGTAGTATGTTTATGCACAAAGAGCACTAAACTTGACGTCATTGGGTCGTCCTCGATAATACAAAAATTTAGATTTTTACACTGCGCTTTATGTTTTTTATCTGGTTGCGAGTATGTGTAATTCAACAGCGGGAATAGGAATCGAAGAAACTCCCAGAATTATAAAGAAAAATTGTATTAAGTGCGTAAGCACATGTTATTTATTATTATACACTATGACACTTTGCCCTATCCGATAACTTAATATTAACGTATGTTTTCATTCATTGTAGTAAGCAGACATTTTCCCCTTGTATTTTCATCTATTTTTTTTGGTAACAATAATTTTAAAATTATAATTCAATAAGAAAGCCGCGAGATATGGAACAGAAGATAAAATATTTGTAATAGCTATTCTTCTCGATAAATGTGTATATATAAGACAGAGGACCATATTTACTAGCCATGTGGAAAAGTATGATATCATATAAAAAAGAGTAAGTCAGTTATTAACAACAACTATAAAAATAAAAGTAGGCTACAGTAGCGCGGAATTATTATGTATTACTCTTTAACTGATTGACAACAATAAAACACTTAAATTGAGAAAATTGCAAGTGGCGTAAACAAGTGCTGTGCAAATTTTAAGGCTTTTTTGAGTTCCGATATATTTTCTGTTGTTGACGATTATTTTTCCAAAAACCTTACTTTTACAGCACTGATTACTCAACTATCATGTTCAGACATAATTTCTGAGGTTAAGATAAAATTAAACTTGCAATTTAATGTAATAACAGCACGTTCAGTATCAAATTCTCCATGTATTTAAATGGGAGAACAATTGCCCATCAAAAGCATGGGAACACAACAGGGCTGCTGCCACCTACAGTAGTTTGCTTTGACCAGGCCAATTGAAGCTTTTCAGTTTCATTTTATTATTGACTGTTCAATGTAAAGTCTTGGGGCAGATGAATATCACTTCTAAGTCATTACAAGCGGAATCTCTTAATATGGCTTCATATGATCTCTTAACGAACGCTCTCTTAGAAATGACTAAGCTTCGGGGATCATTTGAATCACTTGTCGAAATAATTAAATATGTGCCAAATGGGATGATTTCAAGTGAATTCTCTGAAAAAATAATTAAAACGCACTTTGACGAAACCTATCCAAAGACTTGCCAATCCGGAGAGCTGGTTCAATGAATCAATATCTTACCCGATGATGGACAGAATTTGCTCACAACTGGACAATCGTTTCAAAGGTATGAAAGCAGTTGTAGTCATGTAGAAAGTGATGCAACCTTCTTTATGTCAAGATCTATAGACATACTCAGGTTCGCAAAGAACATGAAAAATTTGCAAAAACATTTCCAAACCTTTATTTCAGTCGCAAATATTATCAGAAGTTCTTTCAAGTATTTCATTCCCGTATTTATGGCTTGAACACACACAGAAATATCAGACTGCAAGTAGAACGTTTAACGAAACAATTGAGGACTTGTTTGGATTCGAGTTGTTTCTCTGTAAGGCTTCTTCAGAGGACTTACGTGTAGGTGAATGGAAGAAATGATTTGGACTCGCCCATGGCGGGTGTGTTTGCTTACGTCTCAACCAATGACAGGTCCCCCCCGATTCTGAGCCAGATGTAAGGCGCATTACCAGTGGGTGCTAACTGGCGAGAATTTCTGTCCCCAGGCAGGCGAAGCTTACGCTGGCATGGTTGCCGCTGCGTATGACTCATATGCTTGCCACGGTCGAAAGAGAACAAAGAAATTCGACTCCCGTGTTGTTTCAACAATGCTTGACGGGAGGTGTAACAAAGCGGGTGTCATTTTTAAAGTGTAAACTAACTATCAAGTTCACAAACGAGATGATTTAATGTTGGATATTACCTCCATTAGATGCAGCGAAGTTAACGATAAAAGAGGAATGTCTGGCAATCCAAGATCCGGCAGCGCCCGCAAAGTTTGGCGCGTGCAACCCAGTTGCCAGTTGCATGCGCGTAATACTTAGCGTTATGATTTACAGTTGTTTTTTTTTTTTTTACCTTTTACTTTCACTAAGTTGCTTGATATGCTTTTCGAAATGTGGGCAAATATAAATACATGATAATGAGTAATATTCTCGAATGCATTTGCATTTGCAAATTGTATTCTACGCATTTCCCACAAATGCCTTTTTTAGTGAAAGGAAAAGAATAATAAGAATAAAAATATAATATGACCTTTCCAGAAGAAGAGTTTGTGTCCTTAACTAAGCTGTATGCAAAAAAAAAAAAAAAAAAAAAAAAAAAATTAAATTGCTACCAGTTGAAAGTTGAGCTACAGGTAATTTATTATGAAGCCGAATATCGAGTAAAGAGTGTGTTTGAACTTCATGAGTACTTGCGTACTACGCATTTGAACGAAGCTGTTGAACAAGTGTACAAACTAACAGAATTGTTCCTCACTGTTCCTGCCTCATCTCGTCGGTGGAAAAGTCGTTTTCTGCACTGTAGAGGATTCATACATTTCAACGCAGCACACAGACTCAGGCAAGGAAATCTGACTTGGGACTGATATCCATTGAAAGGGAGCTGCTAAAGACATTGACCAGAAACTCCCGATTCTACGACGACGTGATTGAGGTGTTCAGACTAAAGGATCGTCGGATCGAGTTACAGTATAAATGAGAATTTTCATTAAGAAATACATATGCTATTATTGTTAACATAGAGTGTGTGCATTTTTGTGTTTGAAATTGAGTATGCCCATACATGAATTAGATTCAAATAGATTCTATTTAGTTAAAATGTTTTTGGGTTTTCTTTATCCAATATTCAGGTCAGGTTTATCTAAGGAAGCCTTACACCTTTCATAGAATCACGCTACGCCACTGAGTCACAGGCAAAAAAAATGGGACATCTAGATCCTGAAATACTAGCTTCCCTTTAATGCGTTATATGTGTTGCCCAATTCTACAGCGATCACCTTCAATAACAACTTTTTAATAGGATGTTCTGCTATCGCCGTAGAGTTAGGCAACACACATAACGCCTTGCAGGGAAGGACTATTTTTCCTTCCCTTTGATGAAATGGATTTGCTCTGACTGAGGCGGTTCCCCGGGAGGTGAAGGGAAGCCAGTATTTCGGGATCTAGGTGTCCCAATTTTATTGCCGCTTACTGTACATTACTGTTCTTCTCACAGTGCCATAGGCAGAGAGATCGTTTTTTATAAATTTAAAATTATAAAAAAAAAAAAATAAAAAAAAACTATTTACGCAGTATTATGAGTCAGAAACGTCTTAGTGGTCTGGTTTTACTTTCAATTGAGAATGACAGAGCCAAAATAATCAAGATTAACAAAGTAATCGAAGTTTCTGTGCAAATTTTAGTCTAGAATGTAAGCATTGTAATTAATCGTTAATCTTAATTTGTTAATGAGTAAAGAATGTATTTCACAGTATCTATTTTATTAGTTATGTTGTGCTAGTCGTCTCCAGTATTTATCAAAAACAAACACATATTTAATGATAATAAATATTTGCTTACACCCCAGTAGCTAAAATTACGCATTTTTGTATTCGTAGATCCAGCCACTATAATAGCAGTAATTGCCCCCCCCCCCACTTGAGTACTCTGCCCCGGGGTCCCCATGAGTTTCGTTACGCCCTTGCTGTTAGATCTTATGTAATTTTAAAAAAATTAATGAAACAATTTAATAAATGAAAGGTTGCATATTGCAGATTTGAAAATAAAGAAGCTTTTGGTCAAGGTGCCACGAAATTCAGATTTTAAGACTAATCCGTTAGAAATTGCATAATAGCCATTAGAACTTTATTTAGGATAAGTATAAAAGCAGAAGAGTATCATGTGGTGAGCAGTCCACAACATTTTATTAGATTTACGATTTATGTTTATTTATTTCCAAATTTACTATTATTTGCTACTGTGCTTAATAGCTGAATGTTCATAAAAAGTATAGTGTGCACCATATGCATGCCTTTAACATG
This sequence comes from Lepisma saccharinum, assembly GCF_977018435.1. Lineage (NCBI taxonomy): Eukaryota > Metazoa > Arthropoda > Insecta > Zygentoma > Lepismatidae > Lepisma > Lepisma saccharinum. The sequence continues at coordinate 56,267,097 of NC_139230.1, read as the reverse complement.
GATTTGTTATGCTTGCAGATACGAGTTGGCGTTGTCAATTCAAGAGGGAAGAACGGCCTCCCCCATGGCGCACTGGTAGCGTCATTGCCTTGTAATCAAGGGGTCCCGGGTTCGATACCCGGTGGAGGTACAAGTGGTTCGGATCCCACTTTAAACTGTAGGTCCAGTCCCGATTAGCCTTACTGTGCATAAAGTGGACTTAAAACAGCAACTCAAACCAAGAGGGAAGAACACGAGGAAGGACGGAGGAAAGAGAGCTTCACTTCTAAATAAAGGAAGGAACTTCACTTCTAACTGATTAGCCGAGTTTCTTCCTCCTAGGTGTCGGAAATGGGGTAGAAAATGTATAAGCTTAAGATTTTAGTAACGTAATTTAGATTAGGTATTTGTGTTAAGTTACTGCACTCTGTTCTATTTAAAGCTAGTTTCTTTGCCATTTTTGATAATATTAAACGGGTCTAAAATTGAAGTAATGGGGAATCTTGTGGGGTCAGATAAAATATTTGATACGGTCAATAAATAACCGGATTAATGCCGTGAAAAAGAGAAATAAAGTGACAGAGCGATGAAACTTAAGGGATGTGTAGGCCAGGTTGGGGTACGCCACATGTCTGTGAGACGAGTTTAAAACCGCATCGCTAGGGGAAGCACTGGCAGGGAAGGGAGGTTGTGTATGTGCAATGTGCCTCCAAGGCGCCAGTTATTCAGTGAGGTGAGTCATGGCATTCGCAGTGTCAAGTGCCAAAAAGGAGGCTCAGCATTCCCAACTCATTTGTGCGATCATGTCCATAGTGTATCCATCAACGTGGGGACGTGCATTGTCTTGCATTAGGACGACACCTCGCGACAAGAAGCCGCGCCGCTTGCGCCTGATTGCAGGTCTCACCTCGTTTCGCAAGATGTCAGAGTACAGACCAGCGTTCATGACATGGAGGTCGGCTTATCCTACTTTCATTATCCTTATTTTATTTCTCACTGCATCGTACCATTTACTTAGTTGTAATAAAAGAAACTTTAAATGCGATTCAATTATTGTCAACATATTGAAAAATTGTATACTCGCTGCTTTTTACAAGTTGTTTACTAGAAAGGCTCTATGATAGCATAATAATTGACACTAATATTCTGATCAAAGAGGCAATTAGTTCGCCTCTGAACTGTAAATAATACGGACTCATTTTCGACTTAATCTTGCTAACGCATTATTAATCTTGGTCCTCTTATTTGGTAAACAAAGGACAACGCAAATATAAACGAACATAAAACGCCCTGCCCCTATGCAATCTCACAACTAGCACAGGAAAGCGCTTATATACTCAAATCGGCAATATTTTTCGTTCCATTTGAATTTCCATTTCATTAATAATTTGACGCTGGCTTCTTACAGCAATTTCAAATTCCCTTCTATGGCTATTATAATAGCTCATCTCATGAAATCCTCTTTCCTCTCGAAAAACATCCCCAAAAACTGGATTGATTTCGTTCACCAAAGGAACGATCTCATTATCCGTTAATCGGATGATGTAGATAATATAATATTCGTATTTAGAAAGCAACGGCGTTGAAGGCACTATAATTGGAAATATTCATCAATCATAATAACTGACTGTGGACGAAAAGCTTGTTGCTTATATCATGATATTTTCAACACTTATGCTTATTTAAACAGAAATTTTGAGGTGTTGGTAATATATCAAATTCCAGCGTTGAATGTGAATTGTGTTCACGTTACAATTCAGATATTTTGATTCTTTCCAAACAACAAGTGGTACGAGTATATGTACACAAGTATACCAAAGACGATGCTGAAAAAGTTTATGAATCTGATTGTCTATTAATTTATAAAACGCTGGAAGTATATTCATATTGAGAATACAGTATACTACTCTATCCAGGGAATCTGTGGAGCAAGGCCGCGCATAACGGTAGAGAAGGCGAGAAAACGAATGGGTGGAGCAAAGCAGTGCACACTGCTGCAAACAGCTGATAGCTGCAGTCACCTTTCCCTCTCCACGCAATCCCGTTCCCTCTCATGTGTTCATTGGTCGAGCCCTCTCGAGTCTACTTGTGCAGAGACTCGCTCGCTTCAGAGATTCCCGGGACAGAGTAAATGGTTAAATTGACAATTTAAGGTAAAATATTACGAAAAGTAAATAAAATAATTCTTCTTAAGATACAGAAAGACAAACTTTAAAAGCATTTATAAAGAAAATTGCAGAAAATATTACGACAGAAAAATGTTCGGCTTGGTTTTAATACGTTAGCTTGTTTTGCTTTTTAAGGCAATTTCTCACTGATCAATAATTTTCTTTATACTGCTACTAAAGAATAGCCGAGATCGAGAATCTGTGGGGCCCTACCCAAACATCCCCTAAATGTACCTTCATGGCACGGTGCCATGTGCACGGGAAACTATACCTGCCTACTAAAGAATGCAATGCAAGGTTTAGTAGTTCAAAAATAAGTTTATATTCGAATTGTTAACAACACTCTTAGATTTATTCTATGAATTGTTCTTTTTAGGTCACTTCATGCACAGAGAGGCTAATCGGAACTAGACATACAGTTTAAAGTGGGATCCGAACCAACGTGCCTCCACCATGTATCGAACCTGGGACCCCTTGATTACATGGCGACGACATTACCACTACGGCAACAGGGAGGCCATAACACTCCTAGAAGTAAAATCTTAGAATGATAAGAATAACATAGGTACACCCAACGGAGAAAGAAACAGTGGGCGAATTGTCCACCATCATTTTAATCCGGTCTGTATCACACATTGTGATGACAATGAATTGAAATAATGACGTTAATAAGCAGAGAACAATGCCTGCTTCGAGCCAACATATTTTCATTACTTAAAACAACACAGGATGTAGAATTAAAAAGTAGTTACAATAGCGGTGGACAATTTACCTACCATTATCTTTGTCGTTGACTGTACGTACACAATATTACAAACACACATACTTCTTGCATTTCTATTTTTGTTATTTTACGTTGCTTTTCTGTCACTTTTGACTAATCGCCACGATGAGAATGTGTGATGATTAGATGAAATTTATGAAGAGACAACTCAAGAAGAACACACAGCCCTACGTCAGAACTCGAAACTGGATACTTCGGTCGAAAGTTGACCACTTAATGCCTTTGTACACAAAGTCGGCTTACATACTTTCTGTGAAATGAATGTACGCACCTAAACACCAAAGGAAAAATACTGTGATACACAATCTTACGCATGAATGAGGTTCAATAACACCCCAATTTTAATTATGTGTACTTTTGAAATTGATTTAATCCAATTTAATCGAGGTGCTTGCATGTTCTAAATAATATATATATATATATATATATATATATATATATGTGTGTGTGTGGGGGGGGGTGTTATTTGTAGTAATTTAACATATTTATACATCGTCCTGACAACATAACATAGAATCTATTCACTTTGTATTTATTTATTTTTATTTTTTATTTTACCTAAAGTTTCAGATACAGTACTGAATGACCATTTTACACTGAAACAGTAACAGTAGGAAAACAACAATAACAACAACAACAAAATAGAGTACAAGATGGCACTGAAAACAAATCAAAATGATACATATATCGTTAACAATTTTCTATTTATTGAACATAAAACTGATCTACTTTTTTATACTTTTGTTAATTATTTCACATCCATTTATTCTTGATTTCCTATCAATATCATAAACCACCATTCAGCGTTGAGTTGATGACGAATAGAAAATCAACATATATCTATTTATTTTCTATAATGTATATACGTTGAAGTCATTACAAGTGGAAGTATTCATCAGACATATTGTATTGATTGATTGATTGATTTAGTTTATTTTACTTCGCATTTTGTGCCTCTTGGCTAATTTGAAGATGGGGATGAGTGATGAAATGCTGAAATTGATGAATGAACATTCACAAACAACCAAGCCCGAGCGGGATTCAAACCCGGGACCCTTGGCGTCCCAGCGCGATGTGCTAACCACTCGGCCACAGGGTCCGGCTAGACATATTGTAATTTCACAATTCAGAATATTGTTCTTAAGAAAATATACACTACTAAGTGCTACTAAAACTTCCATCCCATTGTTCTATAAAACGATCTAATTTTTATTGTAAAAGATAGCTCGTATGATAAACCATATGGAATTTTAACTTACATGAGCCTACACTTGCAGTGAGTAAATTTAAACGCTACTAGCGTTTGATTGATGAACGACAAAGAAGAAACAGGAAAGTTTGTGTAATTACCTCCTCGCTGAAGATTAAATTGGGTCGTAACACCTTCTCTATCTTGAGAGCAGGGAATGGCTTGATTTCAAAAGGAAGAAGCTTGTTGGAGGACGGAGAGAGATCAGAATGCTTCAAATGAGGCTCTTTGGAAAGGAAACAAGTTTCGTTTTAGAGTAGATGATAGCGAGTGAAACAGACAATGAAGAAAACTTAAGTTTCTCAATGATTCCTTTCATTTTCTTAATAGAAAAGTCTCACAATGGACATTACCCAAGGTCGTTTCTCGATATTGCAAGTGTTTTCTCTTCCTTGCTCTGTAACCGAAATTTCTACTAAATGTACGCTTAAACGTTATACCTTCAGGCACTTGTTCCTTTTTCCCTACTTGCATTTTACGGACCAAAAAAAGTAAGCACTATAAAGTTCTACGAATGTATTTTATGTTAATTTCTAAAACTTTGCTTTATCATTATGAGTGTCAGGGAGATTTTTTGTGCCTCACAATATTCTGCTAACGAACACGCAGTAATTTGGGGAGAATGGTGATACCTTGAAAGCAAGTCACAAATTAATATAACTCAAATTTGTCATAGGATACAAAATGTTATTTTATTACATTGTAAATGTTCAAGCAATTGCTATTTTATGTAATCTAATCAACATGGTCATGTGGTCAAAGTCTATGTATGCATCTGGTATCCTGTATCAAAATCCGAGTTCTTATTTCTATTTGTATTTGTTTGTGTTGCAAGTTAATTTCCAAACTTAGAAATGTTGCAACTGAACCCACAATTAAAGTCAGTATAATCAAGCAGAAAGTAAAAGATACGCATTCTACGTAGGAGATGGATGAAAATGTTTGGCTAAAATGTTTCAAAAGTTCTTGTAGCTCTCCAAAGAGTCTTTCAATTTTGGAATGTGTTCAGATATCATTTGTAGATACACTTATTTTAACTTGATGTTATTACGAGATGCATTTAATGGTTATGAAAACATCTATCTGTGTGAGATTCAAAAAGTAGTTCTTCACAAAATAAGTGATATAAACTTTCACCTACAGCAAGAGTCGATTTTAAAATGTCAATTACTAGGGTGATACATTGGTTTTAAAGTCTCCAGCTATAATGTATGTTATTAACTATTAACAAGGAAGCACCAATACAATTGGATAATCATTTTTGAAACTTTATAATCAGAGTTCTAATAATTATTAGAATAATTTGTCATTAAAATATTAAACGACTCCTGTAAATATGCATGTCAATGAGCCATCCCATAGGGCGAAGGGGTGCAAGGGATGATCCTTTCGGAAGGCACTTCTACGTAGTACACCCGAGGCTGTATTTTGCAAACCAGCGAGGCTCTGGCGTCTGGACTCGCAGCCAGTATAATTTTCTGTGGAAGATGTGTTGGGGGAGGGGGCTGCTGATCATATGTGTTTTTTATTTTCATTTCATCAATTTCATCTTATCACTTTCCAACCTTGTCTTCGCGATTACCCGTGAGCGGCAGAAGAGCGAACTAAAATAAATAAATAACTAAATCATAGATCGTAGGTGTCGACTTACGATCTCACGACTAAAGGTTCCGTGTTCTAGTCACAACCTAGGCATGGGAAATTCCATTGTAGGTGTCCGTTCGGTAATTTCATCTATCATCATTTATCCTCATTGTCACGATTAAGCAAAAGGAGTAGAGAAGAAACGCAAGTAAAACAATACAAATATTATTTAATGAGTGGGATTTAATTTTTGAAACAAATATCTAATGTTGTAAACATATTTTAATTAAATGTTAGATTCTTAATCCTTTATAATGAATTCAAGAAGTTTAAGGCAATTCTCTTTGTTTAGTAAATCTACAAATTAATATTTATTCCGTGCCCAGACGACCAATTTCAAAAAATAAATCTTTAGTTTTCTTCGTTGTCCTGTTTTAAAATAACATCTTGTAAAATGTAATATTAGATGCTACTCGCTGCTAGCATTTTAAAACGTTTATCAACCTATCTGTATCGAATCAACTGGAAGCTGCCATGGATAAAAGAAACTAATGGAATGTAATCAACCTTCTAGTTTCGAAGTTTATCGAAGAACTCGGATAGGCTCAATAACGGAAACGATGCTGTGGGAATTAATCATATCTAGATCTTGTCAAGCAGCGGAGCAGTATAAACAAAGATCGTAATCCGGAAGATATGACATTCCATCCCCTGCGTACTCGCCGACCGCCATGGTAGAGTGGTTAGGATAGGGTGCTACGACGCTAGGGGTACCGGGTTCGAATCCCAGGCTGGGCATGGGTGTTCATTGTAAGTGTCTCTTCGTCAATTTCATCATATCATCACTCATCTCAATCTTCGTGATTAGCCAAAAGTGGCGGAAAAGCGAAGTATAATCAGCCAATCCAAAAGGGATAGGAGAAACTCGAGAAATAGAGAATTATAAAAGTAATGGTAAACCAGTACGTTGCATATTGTTTAATTGAAAAATGGTTCCTGGACCGTATTTAAATTGATCCGGAAGGAAAAAAGGTTCCTGGACCGTAGTTAAATTGATTCGGGAAAAGAGGTTCCTGGAACGTATTTTAGTTGAGCCGGAGAAAATGTTCCTGGACCGTAGTTAAATTCATCCGGAAAAAAGGTTCCTGGACCGTATTTAAATTGAGCCGGAAAAAAAGGTTCCTGGACCGTATTTAAATTGATTTGGAAAAAAGGTTCCTGGACCGAATTGAAATACTTTACATATAAAAAGGTTCTTTGCGGTCCAGAACCCATTTACGCTTGCTGATTTTCTCTCCTGGACCGGAATTGAATTTATTTAAAATTCCTGAACCTTTAACAACCCTGGTTTTAATAAGTCGTTTGGTTGAATATGCTAAGCTGAGAAGATTCTTGGTAGCTTAATTATAGTATCATGGCTCTCCGCTAAGAAAGCAACAATACTTATGTAAGTGACGCCCGCTTCGCTCTGCCCACTCGATTCCCCTTCCGTCTCTTCCGCTATGCGCGGCCTTGCTCCACAGATTCCATAAGCAGCGTCACTGATCCTCATGGACAAACGACACTGGGTAATGTAGCAACTTGTAAATCTTTTTCCCCATAGCTGCCCCTCTGGTCTTCTGATAACGTTGTTCTTAAAGTAGCTGCCTTGTAATCAAGCGATCACAGGTTTGATTGACAGTGGAGCCACGTTGTGGTTCCCGAACCTACTATCAAACCGTAGCTCCATTCCTGATCAACTTCTATGTCGACAAACTTTAGCCCAACATTGCCATATACGCCCAAACCTGGAACCAACCAAAGAGAAGAATATGTTTATGCTGCTTCTGTGTTTTCATATAAACGACGTTTTTCTCCGCAAAATCCAGAGCTCCATCACGAAATGGTACTATTTGCTTCGGAAAAGCCGCTGATGAAGCTAGATGGATGCAGCGAGAGGGATCCACGCCGCAAAGACGTGCCCTACTTTATCTTCATTCTCACACGTTATTATCTGGCATCCGTGACATCTGTGGCAAAGAAGGATAATAATGCTTGTATTTTCCTCACTTATTCTTTTTTCTCTCGCTCAATTAGTAACGTTAGAAAGCATTAGGATGAGATGAATGACAAATGACAAGCGAGATTGAGTTGGTGCTTAAGCTCGCGAGAAAAGCGCCGCGTGACAAGCAAGGAAGAAGACGACAGCTTCTGGAATTCTTAAACAGAGATGCAGTTTCAATCTCTGATTTCTGTGTACGTTTAAACAGTTATTCAGTTCCAGTTATATTCATATTATTTTCGCAATACAATGAAACACTTGTACAGTCACGGACACTGCTGGGTTGTAACAATTCCATTGAAAGTCAATGTATTCATTACAACCCAGAAGTGTCCGTGAATATACAAGGGATGGTGTAAAGTGAAAAATTTTGCAAAAACAAGGGTTTTGAGCTTACAACGAAGAAGACGTATGTCGTAGCGATTCCGATTGGAATGAATTACGGGTATTACTACCTACAATTCACAAATAAAACACAACTACAAGGAACTAACAAACGATGAAAATTCAACCTTATTTCCTCGCAATACGCGGCAATAACCAGAGCAAACTCAACAGTCTGACGAAATAGTGGTGAACCAATCAACATCTGTGGAATTTTGTTTTACTTTCAACAAAATGCAGACCTTTGCATCATTATGAAATGTGATTCTGATTAGGCTGTGATGATAAGTTAGGCATTAAAAGTAAAAATCGATTTTTCTTTTATTGTCGTGTAAAAGATGGATGGATTTAAATCCAAGTTATGGCTGATAAAGTTGCCTTTTTGATTGGCTTCTGATTCTTATTTTGAGCAAATGTTTTGACATTTTTCATTCCTTAATTAATAATAACGTTGTTAAATATTGATAGACATTTCATAAGACAAAAGACAGAAAATGATCGTTTCTTTCCGTTATATTGTCTACTATATTGTAATCAACAAATAATGGTAAGCTACGATAAACTCCCCAGAGTATCAGTTGTCGGTATCACATGATGGAACTGCTTACAGACTCTCATTCTAATACACAAAGAAAGCTTATATCAATCCCAACCCTTTTCTCTAAAATTAACGATCCACTCTTTGTCATGACTTAGACAGTATTAGAAAATTATCTTACAACGCGATAAAAGTTTGAGAGCAAATTAGTCTGCCATAAATCTTGACCCCCAAGTAACTCCAGCTCCGTAAATTTTCCTTGAAGATAATTCAAAGTTCTCCTAATCAGCCATTTTCTTAAGCATAACAATCTTGTTTCAGAACCAAAAGTTGATAAACTTTCCCAGAATATCAAAGCCCAATAAACAGTAGAAGCTCTATTTTACCCATTCTACAGGGTGTTTCCGGGCTGATGATACGAACTTTCAGGGATGATAGAGAAGGGCACATGTACCACTTGATTTCTTCTTGTGGGGTCATGTGAAATGTCTTGTGTACGAGACACCTGTCGAGACTGAAGAGGATCTCCTGGCAAGAATTCTCGCTGCCTGTGACATTGTTCGAAAGACCCCGGGGTTGTTCCAACGGGTACGCCAGGACTTTGTGCGACGATGTCATGCCTGCAGCGAAGCTGGGGGACACCACTTTGAACAACTGTTGTGAATTTAGCAGCTTGTGAAACTTGTGCAGGCAATAAAAGTATTATATCTTCATACACCGATTTTCGACTATAACTTTCGACTAAGTCGTTTCCGGACCAGGGTTCCTTATCTCAAATTGATACATGTGCCCTTCTCCATCATCCCTGAAAGTTTGTATCATCAGGCCGGAAACTCCCTGTATAAATACACCGCTTATGGACAGAAACATTTATATAATCAGTATCAGAAATACAGGGTAGGCCAAAAAAGTGGAACCACCGCTATAAAAAACAAACTGGCTATCAAATCTCCAGAAAGATTATGAGGGTGAGGGGGTAAGCCATCTAGGCCATTCTAGAGGTTTGATATGTCACATGACCACCTTTCCACTTAAGAGAATTAGGTTGATTCCAAAATGACAGCTTTAAAGAATGGCAGACATCTTGGTAGCACTATCTAGATAGTTTTCTCCCCTCACACACATTTGCGGATCCGTGTTTGCATAGACTTTTTGCATCTACTAGTGCATACTTTTCACCCTCACGGTATGGGCCATTTCTTATTAATCAGCCTCTATACAGTATCACCCAACCCCCCAAGTGCCAAAAAGTAAGCAACATGAAGGGGGAATTCTCCCCCATGCCCCTTCAAATACCAACATGCTCTTAACTTACTAAGTTTGCCACTTTATTGTAACATTTGTGAAAGTCTAGTTTATTTAGGTCAACATCTGTTACGGTTATGTGTCATGGCTAAATTTTTACATCTCTTCGTGTAACAAACGTGCCCACCCCTCTCTCTCTATCTAGAATATTGGAGTCATAAGAAAATATGATCCATATTATTCGTCGGTGAGTATATCACTGATGTACAGTATTATTTGTCTTGTGGATAATCCATGCTTTCTCATTTTCGCATTCTCTTCCTTAAAATATCATTTATATGTTTAATGCAACATAATTTAATTTTGCAAAACTGGAAACAAGTGCGTGACCATTTCTCAATATCTTTCAACCAGCAAGCTGTAAACAGGCAGCTAACATTTGGAAAGCAAATGCCGTGTGATTTTTCATAACGCTTGTTGAGAATTGACATGGACTGTCCATACATTCAGAGATAAGCCTATCTGTCGTGCGGAAAGGAAATAGGAAATGGTATTGGATGTCAACAGAAAGCAGGCGAAAAACAAAGCAACACATTATTGTCTGTCAACAAGCAGTCTGTTTGCGACCACATCCAAATCACTATGGGTGGAAATTCATGGGGTAAGGAAAACGGATGCTGGCAGACAGTGGATCGATTTTGCACCAGCAGCAGACAACACAAATAAGGTATGGCTCACCAAACACATTTGAATTTTTCAATGTGAATGGCAGCAACGTTGTCATATATTTTCCCTGCATCAAAAACGGGCTACGAACAAAGCAATAACGAAATTGTTAAGATAAATATCACACTTCACAAAAAAGGTTTATTAATGAATCACATTCATTTGCATTATGTCACTACACGAATAAACTCGTATCAAATGACTCTGTTAAAAGATGTTCACACCTAAAGCCACTATTTATTATTCTCTCCTTTGCAACCCCAATTGAGTTCTACAACTAGGCTCTTTGTGTATTTTCCCTATGGAATAACATTGTTTTTACAGGTATTTTTGCAGTTTATTAATAACAAAGCATGACATCGTGTGTGAAGATGTGGGACATAGTAAAATATCTACAGTAATGGAATAATTTGCTTTCGATTCTTTTACACATGTAAAGAGCGTTCCAGATATAATATTAGCACTTATAATCAAGCTTCTAAGTGCATGATTATGTTAAGTAACAAATTTCATTTCTATAAGAAAGTTCTAAAAATGATATGTAAATGAACCTTGTTTCTTTTATGAAATATCTATTGATCTTCGGATACTGAATTAACAGTCTAGACAATAAGGCTCCCACAGACCTCGCTGTGTGGGGAGATGAGGGCTTATTAAAGAGGAATTAAGAATTTAGAAACATCATTTCTTCTAACCATTGTGAAGTTTGTAATTATATATATATATATATATATATATATATATATATATATATATATATATATATATTCAAATGATACAGTTGAAAAGTTTAGATAAAGTAAAAACAAACTTTCACATTCAGTATACAAAATTCCCTACAAAATATCCAATGTGAAAATTAATATCAAACATGATTGACATTGTAATTGAAGAAATAGTTCATTAATCAAGGGCTTACTATTAATTCAATTGACTCTATTCTAAGTACTAGATGAATAATTTGCAACATGATCTATAACCAGTGCAGTGTAAATTTATGAGCCTTCTTTCATACAAGTATGTTTCGAGATAGCAGAGCTTGAGGCCAACGTTTTAGAATAACTATGTGAATTTCTGCCAATCTATTTCCATATTACCGAGTGATCAAAAAATCACGCAACCAATGTAACATTTGTTTTTTATTGTGTTGCAGGTGACTGGTGGTGCTAGTTGAGGCAGGAAGCAGTGTAGAGGTCCACAGCAGGATGGTGTACTCACTTGAGGAACGGATCTTCATTCTTGAACAGTACATACGGAGTTTGAGTTACGAAACCACCGCGGTTCCGTAACGAAGACGAATATTCAACGTACTGTGGACAACATTTCATGTGATACACTCCAGAGGGTCTTCAGGAACATGATCAAAAGGGTGCACATGTGTGAGGAACTGAATGGTGTCCATTTCCAACATCCTTTATAGTCCCTCCATGGGTTGCGTGACTTTTTGATCACTCTTAGTATTAATCATGGTGTAGTGTATAACCATACTCTTGATGCTATTGTTATTGTAGTTGAAATATAATAATTAATATGTTATTTATTCGATTTGTTTTGCATATTAACGGTGTCTTTCTCATCGGTTAATCCTCGTTCATTTTTTTTACGTGTAAGAATTTAACATACTGGAAACTCCACGGAGGGGTCCAGAATATCTCCGCCACTGATTTTCAGCAAAGTATTTGCAAAAATTAACTGCATGTAGAAGCTTGCATACATTACTAAAATATTAAATAAATATAAAGGTTTTTACATACACTTTGGATTAAATTCAACTCTGTCAATCTTGAATATTCTCTGCTGAATTATTATTGTTCTTAAATACTTATCGTGCTTAGATGTTGAGAAGTTTCTTTGTTTTTGTGTCAAAATCTAACTGCATAAGTGAACGCCCTTTTCTTATATGTTGCATGATAACATGTTAAATAACTTCTCCTTTACTTCGTGCAATAGTTCTAAAGCTCTGAAAACGCATTGGAATTAAAGGAAGTTCAGCCTAATTTGTATGAATAGCACGTTTCATACCATCATTGGAAATGGATTTAAGTGAGTCTTTATGTCGTTGTAGCTGACAGGGTAAAAGCTTTCAGACTAATAGCTTGGCTCACTAGAATTACAATTAATATCGTAGTTGCCTTAATATGTTATGCACGCGCCCATACCTGCATTAAAAAATTCCAATGAAACAAAGTGTATTTTATATTTTCCATGATTATTTAATTAGGAACCGAATTTCAGTAAATGTCAGGATGAAATGCATACATGAAGGTACATACGTATATGTTTCAGTAACACCATCAAAAACACATTGATTAGAAAGTATAGTAATCGTTGTTTCAAAAACAATTTCATCACAATCAATAAATCTGCGTAATTGACGTCGCGTTAAACGATCGTTTGTCGTTCTTGCCACCAAAGCTTCCGGGTTCGAGTCCCAGCCTGGGCATGGGCTTTCTTTGTGAGTGTCCATTCACCAAATTCATCTAGTCATCACTCGTCCTCATCGTCGCCATTAGCCAAAAGTGGCAGAAAAGCAACGCCAAATAACAAGAATACAAAAAGATACAATGTGATGAATTGGGTGATAGGACAATCCCAATTATACATACATGTTTGACAAAGATGCAAACCTGCGACCTCTGCCTTTGTAGCGCATTACGCTGACCACTTTGCCACGGAGGTCGACAAGAAGAGAGAGAGAGAAACGAGTTGCACTGCGATCATACAAATATTAAATGATAGGCATTAAGACACAAAAAACTGAACAGAAATAGAGGCAAATATTGAAGTTCCTTCCTTTTTTTTCGGAATTAACAGAAAATAAAAAGTTTGCTAATGAATACTGATAATTGATATTGTGTTACAAGGAGACAGGAGACAATATGAGTCCCTGAAATCTAGACGACACGTACACTTGCTATCCAAAGTCTCGTGTGGTTCGAAATTTTGTACGCTCAAATAAAATTTTGGAACGTAAAGTACACGAAAATTTAGGCTAAATTAATTGCTTCATAACGAGATTTGTTCGGAGCCCAAAGGCATGTTAACTGATTGTTATTTATAAATGGATTACTATGTTTGTTGTTTGATAAATAAAAAATCAAGATTTTAGTTTGCATTAATAATTGTTTCTTTTTGCACATTCTTGTATCTATAATTTTGAAATTGTCCATACAGCATTCAACGTCTCAGTAATATTTCAGGAATGTTACAATGTCCAGATAAATTGTAATGTATTCTTGACATGTATTCTGTAACATGGCTAGATAAGACTAAGAACCAGACTGGCATTAACAACTCTAGACAATCCCGAGAACTAGAGGGGTTTCCTCGTACACGAAACTTCAGTCTATGTCAAATCTCGTCTCATCTCGTCTCGTCTCTTCTCGGTACCACCCCAGTCTGATTGACAGAAATCACGACTCATCAAAGAATTGTAAATTAAAAGATTACAAAAATGATTAATTTCCAGCCGATCGTAATAGAGGTACAGGTTAAATCAAGGAAATGCATTCTCTAGGTTTAATTGGAAAAACCGAGTTGCATGATAAAATAAAATGTCAGCATCAGTTTTAATCAACGTAGTATGGAAATTTATAACGAACCATCAGAATCACAATCCGTTCATTTTCGTTTTTTTTTTGCTTTCCATTATTTCTCTACAAAAAAAGAGGGATGCGTTTTAAGTCCGGTTTCACCAGTACATGTGCAGCAACGATAAAAAAATACGACTGTACAGGAGGTTTCGCACAGCCCCACTCCATGACACAGACGAAATGCGGTTTCTCAGCACACGTACGTGTCACATGATTTTCGGAGCGTTTCATTACAATTTAATGGAGAACGTGATGTTGCGATTTGCGGAGTTGAAACTGATTGGTGCGGAAGGCAGAGAGAGATTTTTACGTCTGACTGCGAGATTCACTATCGTTTGCGGCTGATCTACGTGACTGTGTGACTGTGGAACAACTGGATGGAATACCATATTGTCTAATTCGTTCTAAATTTTTTTTTTAAAAAAAAGGAGAGAGAGAGTGAAGTACGTATAGAGAAATACAGAGAGAAGACAAAGATTGCTGAATTTTAAATACAGAAACGACTGCTCGATACCACGTGTAGAACATCAATTTTCAAGAATGAAGTTAATTATATATATATATATATATATATATATATATATATATATATATATATATATATATATATATATATATATATATACGATGAAAAACATAAATATCTCGAAAAATACTAATCGTACAAAAAGAATGTTCTATACACTCTAAAAAATATATAACTCCTTAATTGGTGTAGCACAACGCCTAATCGAATGTTAAAAGGGTTCACACTCGGAGTGGTTTGACAGCAAATGGTGTAGCACAACAGTAAAGACGGTGAAAAACAACGCCAAATCTCATTAACGCTAAAAGAAGTGTCCTGTTGGAAACAATTATTTGTTTAAAAAGAAAAGGTTGCAAATTAACTTTCTACTTTTAATTAACGATTTCATTTATTACACTAATCACAAGACATGTTACATTACATTTTGTTTATAAGACAAAATTTGTCTTGATGTTTGACGTCGGATGAAAAACGGAACAGAGGTACAGCTGTTACCTTCAATCGCTTATAAGTATGGATTGATTGATTTGCTTTATTTTACTTCGCTTCTTGTGCCACTTTTGGCTAATTTTCGAAGATGGGGATGAGTGATGATATGCGCAGGCCAAGATTCGAACCCAGGACCCCTTGTGTCGTAGCGGCTTATATGTATTGATAAATTCACTTTTTAAAGAAAGTTACAACTATAAATGTTTCAAAATTTTTTGCGTACAATTTGATTCTGCAATCAAAAACGGGGTTCCCATTTGGAAAAATGAAGTCGTTATACATTTCACCAATAGTAACTCCATCTACGACATAACCCATAACGAGATCTTACGGCTCCCTTCCAGCAGCGTATTTTTCACATAGATCATTTTTGTAGGATGTGTATTTTAGACATATTCGTATTTTTAATTATTTAAACAACATTAATTTGGGGTTGGCATTACTGACGATTTTTTTAGGATTTAGAAGACAGAGGTATTGATAAAGTTTGATTTAGAGATATACACGCTGATCGGTGACTGGGCGTATTTTAATAATACGAGCAACTGTGCAATGTGCGTTACCAGAATCGAACTCAGGGTCCACTTATTAGAAGAGGGCAGCGTTGGCCGCTGTGCTCTCGAGGAAGCGTGTTGATTTGGAAGAGATCTAACCTAAATATTACAAAATCTTAGCCCCCTTATGGTTTGATGTGTTCGAAGCTGAGGCCCTGTTTCAAGACCCTAGTCCACATATAATCATTATATATGAAATATTTTTTTTTTGTAAGATATTCATATACTAGATAGATTACCGTAATACACTGATGTATTCGTTTATAAACCTAAATCACTTGAAAAGCTTCTTCGATGTATCGCTATCTTGAAAATCTTGAAATTCTTGTCGCCTTATGAGTGATATTTTCATTTCTGTTGGCTTAACTCGCAAACAACAAAGCAAATTTTATATTTTGCATATTGTGTGCTTTCAATACAAAAGTTTACATTTCAATTTAGCACTTGAATCAAGTAATTCTGATTTTCGTTAAATATAAGACTTGAAAAAGAATTATCTATTATTTTTCTATATTTTCACTTTTCTTATATATCTATTATTTTTCTATATTTTAACTTTTCTACTGTAAAACTGATTTTAAGAAAGTGTTATGTAAAATATCAATTGCAATATGTATTTGTTGTAAGAGCGGTCCGTGAGGCCGAAACACGCCCGTTCAATAAAGGCGATTCTATTCTGTTCTATACCAATGACAAATGTCAATTATTGTTGCATAGATATAGTTACGATTCAGCTAAATAGCCTGAAAAAAGTTCATTTTGTTATTGTTCATTATTTTCATCATTGTTCATCCTAAGCGAGCCAATATTCTATGGGAAATCTAAAAGTTGATGTGGTACACCATTACCTAACTGTCGTTATCTTGTAGAAAATCAGCATAAAATAAGCAAAATATGCCACACGAGGACCATAGCATTGAATTGTAATACCCATATCATCTGCGCTCAATTAAAAAAAAACATACCTGTCAGTGGGTACGCAATCAATATTGAACAGTTCTTTGTTCTTTCCTCAAATGGGAAAAATACTTTACAAGCAATATTGCCATTTGCGGTGCGAGTCTTACTCCGAATCCCACGCAGGACATTGCTGTGTTCCTCTCATTCGTCCGCCACACTTCTTTATTCCTAACTGACCTGGTGGTCAGAAATATGGAACGTTAAATAATGAAATTGCTCCCAGAGGAAACATAAACCCCCTTTCGTACTTCTACAGCTCAGGAGCATTCTTGTGGTAGATTAAAGTCAGAGTTGCGTTTTAAGCCATTGGAATGTTAACATGGTTATCCATTTACAATGTCATTATTTCGAATTTACATGCCTAATCTTCTGTGTTAAAGGTACCCAAGTCGAGGCGCACCCTGAAGGAGGTTAATGAGATTTAATCTGCTCTTCTTGGAGTCATTCTACATCTACATTTTACAGTTCGCGTGACCATCTGGTATTAATAATTTTATTTACAATGTTTGCCTGAAATTTGTCCAGTCTCAGAGAGCATTGTCGCAGCAAGTAAAAAAATGTTTATACAAACCATTTAATGTAACTATGAAACATGAACTATGAAAGTAGAAGAGTTGTGTTTTCTGGAGGGAAAAAATGTAATTTCGTCGCTTCCGTAATTACCAGTATAAAGAATCTGACCAAATTTTATGAAACTGTGACTAACCTGTGGTGGACTCATGTGTGGATTGTTTGCTTATTTTCTAGTTTTGGGGGTCGTCCCGATGACGTGTGGCAACATCGTCTTCTTGTAATCAAGAGGTTGCGGGATTTATACCCGGTGGAGGCTCATGAGGTTCGGATTACACTTTAAACTTTAGATTCAGTCGCGATTAGCCTATCCGTGTCTAAATTGGACTTAATAAAACAAACTCATACTCTAGTTTTCTGTCGCAGACTTTGTAACAATGAATTTTTTAACATAATATTTCAGGTGAAAAATACTATTATAATATCTGCAATGAATGATAGGACTGATCCCTTAGTTCTAGAAAGTGTCTAGCCTTCATAAATTAACAACGAACTTGATTCCAACATTTTCGGAACACTCAATTTCCTCTCAAGGAAAGAGTGACACGCATTGTTGACATTATTTTTCCAAATAGAAGCCCCCCAGTAAATGCTTTATTGACAAGATAAGGGGTCCTCCAGGGTCGTTCCGAATGAATGTGGTCGCCAGTTAAGAAGGGGGGAGCAAAACTATTCCGGGCGACCGTGTTTCTCAATCGCATGTGAGACGAGGGGCTGAGGTGCGAAGGAGATTTTCCCACAAATCAAGGGCTTCGGGGAATTCGAAGATGTAAGCCAGGCCACCAGAAGTTAAGTCAAGAGGAAAGGAGCTCGGATGCTGCTTGGTCTTGGTATTCCCTTGCATTGCCCAGGCGGAGGGTTACAACCCAACGCTTTGATGTCTCCCTCGCTCTCTCCCCTCTCTCTCTCTCTCGTACCCCCTCCACAGTTTCCCCATCTTTTAGAGTGAAGTCTCTAGTTCCTGATTGGCCTTCCTCCTACTGAATTCATACTTCATAGAAGGCAATCGTGATTTCCAGCACGTTGTGGTCTCCCTCGTCCCTCCCGAGAGGACCTGTTAAAGGGAGACTACGAGTAGGCCCGCGAACGTAGCCAGACTTGTAATGGTCCTGTCTAGTCTGCTGGAAGACTCAGATGGGATGCAAAACACATCTCTCCAAAGCCGAAGGAAGCGAGTGTTAACTTTGAAAGCCTATAGAAAACCCCAATCCTTTTTATCTGTGGTTCTTTTAAGGCCTTTGAGGCTTTTCGCGCATTACCTCTGGTCTAAGTATTAAGATTGTTAGGACTTGCATATAGACGTCACATTGCGGGAGTTAAGTCTACGGCGATGGATAGACTAACTTCAAACACTCGTGATCGAAGACGTTCGTTGAGATGAATGTAAACCAAACGAGCGAGATTCTACATTCCACGCGGTTCCTTCGGCCCAACGCATGCAAAGGTCTTCAAGAATTGTCAGCTCTTTCATCGGCGTTAACCATATAAAATGTGGCCTATATAAGTACCATATAAACGTTAATGTAAAATGATAAGCCGCCGCAATGAGAAACTTACCAAATCCAACTTTCCTTGACACTATTATTTATTTATTATCCTGTGGTCAATGATTTACTCTGATACTCGCATGATTTTATGTATATGTAAATATACTGAATGTCATCTGGTAATTAGATGACTTAATTACGTAAGCCTACATGCGTGGCAGAGTGGTTAGCACAGTACCCTACGACCAGGGGTCCCGGGATCGAATCCCGGCTCTAGCATGGGTGTTCTTTGTGAGTGTCCCTTCATCAATTTCATCATATCATGATTAGAAGTAGTAAAAAAGCGAAGAAAAATAGCCCCAAATCAATCAATGACTTAAAATTTTCCTTACATTTCTGGAGCATAAGAACACCAGGAAACTACTCCAAAAGCCTCTGTTTTGACCCGTTGCTTGCATTTCCCCCCAGCTTTGGTTAAATTCTGTACTGCATTGTCTTGCTACAGAACTCTTCCACATCTCCGTTGGATGATCTTCTACCCTACTTCCGTATTGGATTCAATCTAATGCTTCTTTTGGTACTAGTTAGCACGGCCAATCTTTTTCCACTTCCTTTCATTATTTGATTTTCCATCGTTCCCAGCTTGCATATTTCTCATTAACTTTCGTTTGATAGTATCCCTGGTCACTTAATTCCCGTTATTCTCAGCTACATCAATCAGAGCAGAAAAAAATAAGCTACATAATGAGCAAGTTGTCATTAATATGGACGAGGAAAAGAGTTATTCTTCATTATATGTACATATGTAGTGGCATTCAAACAGGAACTAGGGCCTCCCCGATGGCGCAGTGGTAGCGTCGTTGCCTTGTAATCAAGGGGTCCCGGGTCCGATACCCGGTAGAGGCATATAGTGGTTCGGATCCCACTTTAAACTGTAGGTCCAGTCCCAATTAGCCTTACTGTGCATAATGTGGACTTAAAACATCAACTCAACTCAAACGGGAATAGCTGATGACACAAAAATCCTCATCTCATTATAGAGTTAGGAAGCAATCTCCCGCGTTCAATTAATTAATTAAACGACTGTTATAACATCTCAAGATAATAAATGAAATAATTAAACGACTGCTACAATACTACTGTAGTACAGTGCACCAATAATAATTCGTGAATTAACTCTACGTTCACTCTATGAGTATGTGAAGGTATAAATTCCTCACTCTCATTTCGAAAACTTTATACTTACCCAATATAAGTAGACAACATTTTTATAATTTCAAAGAAAAATGTAGTTAATAATTTCTCGTCTCCTATCCTAGCAAAACATTAGATTAAATAAAAAAAAATACCTTATTTTGAATTTTATTTCTTGCCGACCTCTGTAGCATAATTGTTAACATAATGCGTTTCTGAACCAAGGAACTGAATCATTGTTAATGTATGAATATTTCCTTGTTGATTGATATAATTATCGTCGTTTATAAGCTACTCACCATCATGAGCTAACAGGACGATAGAAAGAACCTGACAGAGAACATCCTTCAATATCGTACAACTTTAGACTGTGAAGGAACTGAAATCAATGTTTACTCAATTTTGAACGGGGCGTGGGTTGTTAAGTTTTACTCCCGAGCCGCTCAATTATTAATGCCATAGAATTTAAAATATAAAGAAAAAACACCTTGATATACAGAGTTATTACTAGGGCCCGGAAGTTGAGGAAAAATTCTTTTTTTCCTAGTGTCCAAAGACACTATATGTTCATTTTGGAAAATTATAAGCCAGAAAAAGGTGGGTTTTGTTTGTTGTTTTTTGCCTCTTTCGGCGTTTTTTGGATTATTGGTCCTTTTTTAGCCTATTTCTAGGTCTTAACAGCTTTTTTTTTTTGCAACTTCAACTTCTTTCGACTAGGTTTTTACTGCCCATTCTCAATTCGAATCATCATCAGTTCATCACCTCTTAAACATCCTTTCTGTAGTAAAGAAGTAATAAAAAAAATAATAAATATATTTGAACCATCCCTTAAACGAGAGAAAAACATTTTTGGACGACTGAAGCAGGTACGGTACAAGGTCCTTTAACCGTGACTTGTCTGGAAGGTCGCGCTGTAAGTGACCACTTTATCTTGTTTTGAAGCTTTCAGCACGGTGTATACGACCAGACAGCACGCGCCTGAAAAGATCTCAAGTCAGATAAGCAGGTGTCGCGCATATTCATTAAATATGTAATTAGAACTGAAGTTATTAATTAATTTGGATCACATTTATACGTCCTTTTTTCCGTTTTTAGGTCCTTTTTTGATATTTTTAGGTCTTTTTATAGGTCTTTTTTTTGGGCAATTTATAGGTCTTCAACTTCCGAGCCCTAGTTATCACAAATGATCTTCTCGATTTCAGACACATGTAAATCACGTTCAATTAAACTCAGATACAAAAAGGTTACGTCAATGTAAAGAATAACTCATAAGTTTTATTTCATGACCTCACAAGTGTTCAATGTGAGCCCCTTTGGTAAAACTGGACCCGTTCAACTGTTTCCTCGTTTACTGACGGGCGGCCAGTTGACTTTCTCTTATAGATGCATCCCCTTTCTTTATAATCAGAGTACCATTTACAAATTGAATGCCCATTGGGTGGATCTGCACCAAACTTTGTAAGTAAATGTCGCTGCACACTGATAACAGACTGGTGTACGTGGAAATGTAACACACAAGACGCTTTCCTCTCTTCGCCGGCAGCCATTTTTTCTCGAAGTTATTATGCAACAGTGTTACCAACCGTATCTGAAATGATATGAAATAACCTTTATTCATATAACCTTTTTGTATCTGAGTTCCATTAAACGTGATTTACATGTGTCTGAAATCGGGAAGATAATTTGTAAACCATGTATAATATAACGAATTTTGAAGGTAACAATTGTAGTCAGGGAAGTTGAAGAAGGCTCTGCAAGACGTGTCTAGCTCTATTTGTAGCGATTAGAGCTTGTGGAGGTCTTTGGGAATTTCAAATTAACCCCTTCGCACCCCTTCCATCAAACTTTCTTCGAAGTACCACTGTTTCCTCGTTGTGGTGCATTGTGATACCTGACTATAATATATGCAAGAAATATGCAATTAGAGCACTTGACCTGAAATTCACGTTGTTATTATAGGTGTTTCGAACCACTGGAACGTTTCTTTGAGTTTGTTTTCAAGTCCACTTTGTGTACAAAAAGGCTAATCCTGCTGAGCCTATAATTTAAAGTGGGATCCGAACCACTATATGCCTACACCTGGTATACCGTAAAAAGTATTGGAATGGTGTTTTTGTTTAGCTATTATAGATCGGACGACGCTTAAATGCGGGCTGTACCTTATTTACAATTTATTTCACAACTCTGTCGAGAATACATTTTTGAAGTGTAAAAACTAAATTTACATTAAGACCATTTTATGGCCTCAATTTTGCAATAAAACTTTTTAAATATAGTGTAGTTTTGGAGGAAGAAAGGAAGGCAAATTCCAAATATTGTGCCTATGATAACTCTCGTAAATTTGTGATGAAATTTATACAAAATTTAGATACCTTGGAGGAATTGTGTATTTTTACTTTTGTCGCAATTAACCAAAGAGGTAGAAAAGCGACGTAAAATATCGAAATGGAAAGAAACATAGTTTTACATTCCTAAAATTTGTCTAAGGCATTTCAAGATTAAGACGAAAAATTGATTATCTACGTTGAAAATCTTCAAGTTCTACTCATACTTTTCAGACTACATTCCCATTCATTTAGAAATTAAACTATCAGCAATTTTAGATTATCAGTTGCACTGAAAATTTGAAAAATATGCACTTGAGCAGTTGATACACTGTAGATATATTTTTGCTCAATGAAGTGCTTAGAAATTTCCAAAGGGTTGTGTCTAGGGATGGGCAAATCCGGATAAAGTGTAGTCCGGATATCAGATAAATTTTCTATCAGGATTTCAGATATACGGATTTCGGATACCCTGATATCCGATTTATCCGGATATCAGAATATTTGGATAATCCGGATATTCGAATGTGAAAATTATCCGGATAGTTTAATAGTTTATCCATTTTAGGACTCTCTGCATATTCTGTATTTGTCATGCCTTTATTTCTATCGTATGGATTATCAACATATCCGTTATCCAATCTGTCCGTTCCACGGATTCTCCGCACATAATAATAATAATAGCAGGCGTGTCTCGGCATCGAGAGCCGCTCTTACAACAGGCCCTTGTCTGGGTGATTATTACAAAGTAAAAATGGAATACATGATTACATGTAAGCTTGATGGACACTGAACATAAAAATATAAATTGAATAAAAGAAGAAGATAGAAAAAAATGATTACATGTATAAACTAATGGACATAGATATCTAATGTTCGTCGCTTTCATCTTTAGTACACATATGACAGTCAGCTGGAACAATGAATGAAATAATAATAATAATAATAATAATAATAATAATAATAATAATAATAATAATAAGGGTCATTTCATCTCAAATCATACAGGTAAGTAATAAATATGTCACCTTAGAATTACAAAATCAGTTGAAAAAAATATATGTCAAAGAACAACATGGCACATGTCCAAAAACAAAATATTTTCCCCTTCCGTTGATTTGTTACAGTGCTACGAGCTCACATAGAAACACACTATTCGGCCAAAAAAAATCTACGCAAGGAAAACAATGGAATTTTCAAAGCACAAGAAATAAAAAAAAAAAAAAAAAAAAAGATGGCAAAGACTCAAGGTTTCCTTCATTTGAAAGCCCGTTCAAAGCACATCCAAAACCTTCCTCAACTCCAAAATCAAAAATCAAAATACAAAAATTTGAAATCCCTATCAAGGCTATAAACTCTTTTTGAAAAAGTAAAGTTTGTGCTCAATATAAATACACAATTTTTTTTCCCTCGTAAAGGAAAAGGCAAATGAGGTAGCCGACAGGATTTTATAGTGCAGTTTAAAATACAAAATTCTCAGTTCGGTGGTTTTGTGCAATTGAAAGCGCGAAAAGAATAAAGGAACGTAATTGACAACATTATGCAAATTTTGTGAATCGCACGGCACATTAATTTCATCGCGAGCATGAGTGCATATGCATTAGAATAAAACCGAATTAATTGGCCATAGTTTACCATGAGGGTGGACCATTTATAAGACTGCTAGTCAGCATCACCTTTAGGGCAAGTGACTGGAATTTTTACTTCACAGAACGGTAAACAAGAAGAACAATCGCCCGACCCTGTGGCCGAGTGGTTAGCACATCGCGCTGCCACGTCAAGGGTCCCGGGTTCGAATCCCGGTCGGGCTTGGTTGTTTGTGAATGTCCATTCATCAATTTCATTATTTCATCACTCATCCCCATCTTCGCAAATTAGCCAAGAGGCACAAAACGCGAAGTAAAATAAACTAAATCAATCAATCAATCAATCAAAGAAGAACAATCAAACACCCCAAAGAATAAATTAGTTCTATAGATTATTGGAGCGAGTAAATAATGAATAGTATGACGATGATTACTGATTCTGATTGTAGGAGACGAGGTGGGTTTCATTGCCTTCGTTAAGCTATTTTTTAGGGAGGGCCGTGGAAGGGGGATCTCAGTAACTAAAGAGAATTCCAGTAATTTAAACTTTTGCTTACATGACTTGTTGTTGGCGAAATCTCTGAGATACGAAATTGAAATCAGAGTTTTTTCATTTGTGGAACCAATTTTACTATACGGAAGTGAAAGCTGGCTAGTAAGAGAAGTAATAAGACAAATAACGACAGCAGAGATAAAATGCTTCCGTAGAATAGTTGGTAAACAAGAAGAGATAGAGTACGAAATGAATGAATCAGAGAAGAATTCAATCAGAAACCAATAGAAGAGAAACTGACACAAAGACAATTAAAATGGTTTGGACATGGACAAAGATAGAAAAGCAAAACAATTAATGGAAGCTAGAACAGAGGGGAGGAGAACAAGAGGTAGACCCCGGAAGACATTCGAAAAAGGAATAGAAGAAATAGGACAAAGGAAAAGAAAAGGAATAAGAGAATTGAAGAGGATGGCAAAGGCACGGGAGAGATGGAAGGACTGGATAGAGGCAAACCTGACAATATGAGGCAAAAGGGGAAAGAGGAAGAAGAAGAAGAAGAAGTTTTTGCATTTAACAGGAATTTCAAAATATATTTCGATAATGAGAATTATAAGTATAGAGTGTTATTCTTTTCGCATAAATATATTTGCACATGTTTTCAACAGCTTTGGACCTAATCTTGTTTCAAATCGAAACCACTACTCTCTTTGTGTACTGTGTGGGTGGTACACCTTACAAAAATTTTAAATCCGTCTAAATTAGCCCATGGTCATGTTACATATGTCAATCAAACCAAGTACACTGATTTACAGTGTCATTTCGTCATGCAATAAAAACTACGAAAAGAGGTGGAACTAAATTGTTTTAAAAAAATGCCCACGCAACGTAAGCTTGTTGACAGACACGAAGGCCATCCAATAACGAAAACATTGTCTGTTGTTTTGCCAGAAAGAATGTTTGCGGAGAGTTTGTGCTCTTTAACGTCTGTAGCCGACTACCCCTTGTATAAGCAAAATCACCATTAAATCATGCGAACCCAATAAAACTCGAGGCAAGCATGTTGCGAGGAACGTTAATAGAGGAAACTATGTCCTGTCACAGTTCGAAGTGAATCACTTGAATTTGCTGTTACCTGCCAGTGCAGCTTGTCTCCAGTCGGGTTAGTTCGCAGAGCAGAGGCCATCGAGAAGTGAAGGCACGCCCCAAGTTTATGACTTTGCCCTTCCTTTTTGGTGGCTTCTTTCCATCCTGGGGCCCGCATGAAATTCGTTACACTCGGTGCTTCGATAAACTACAGGCACATGCTGAAAGGCAAAGTAGACGCAGTGGGTGTCAAGGGAGAAGTGCTATTTGTAGTTTCGGGAAATTGGTTTCATTCTCCATGAAAAGTTGGACCGGCGTTGTGTCTCGGCTGGAAGAAAACTATGGTTTCCTCCAAGTTCCGGCATCTATTCCCTTCTCTTATCAACTTCCTGAATACTGAATTCAGCCGTGCAGTTAACTTTGTTCAAAGTTTCCGAAGTTTCTTCTCTTTTTTCGCGCCTGTGCTGCAGCTTCCAGCGTCCCTTAGTGGAAGATTACTATGCATTAAGTAGAAGCTTAGTTGTGTGATTAGGTTAAAGAAAAACTGTGCGGGGCATACAACATGTATTATATGGTCATCATGTAGTTGTATCCCTCGTGCATGTTCGTTCACATTGTAATATAGGGTGTCTCTAAAAGATGGGACATTTGAAACGGTGAGAATAAACAGTTGCACGACATTTAATCATGGAAATGAATAGTGCAGAGGATGTCATTACATAATTACATATCGCTGAAAAGATGGGTAGGATTACACCTCGAAGATGATGTCCAATAGATGACTACCATTTCTGCGCAACATTTCTGCAGTGTCGAGGGAATCTGATCGATTCTTCAGTTGTAGCACATCGAATCGAAAGGATCCGTAAGGAAATCGCCAAGATTCCTGTGGACATGTTACGTTGAACCATGCAGGATGTCCCTCGACGACTGCAGGAATATTTGCGCAAAAATAGTACTCATCTATTGGACGTCTTCATCAAGCCATAAACCTACACATCCCTTCATGGCATCCTCTGTACTATTCATTTCCATGATTGAATCTCTTGCAACTATTTATTCTCTTCTGTATACTTCCGTTTGAAAATGTCCCATCTTTTTGAGACACCCTTTATTTCAGGAATAAAACACAATGGTGTCTTCGGAATAAGACATTCTAAGCATGAAAGAGCTGAAACTAAAAGTTACATACACATAGTTCCGGAAATTCATGATTTCCGAGTTACGGCCAGGTGAATAATCGTGGGAGAAACGGAGAAAAAAAGGAAACGGATGATGTGGAACAGCAGTAATACAAGTAATGTACTGTAAGTTCACAGAATGAACATGTTAGAAAATAGATTTTTTAAGAGAGCGTTCGCTGGATCGTTAGACTGCGCTAAATTCAAATTCCTTATGACAAAATGAAAAGAAATACTGAATGACTTTAATCATTCCATATTTTTTACAGTTCTAAATAATATCGAGATACATTATTATTTTTAATTTGTTTGAAAAGAAAACGCAATGGCTATTTTATTATGGGACATGCTACATTATTTTACAAAGCTTCACTTACAGAACCCACAGCATTGATGACAATTTTCATTAATTATGAATATTAATTTACTGTTTGGTAATTTTTTATTATAATTTCTTAAATTATATGCATATTGCACTATATTTTATTAGTAGATAGTATATTAAAAACAAAAGATTCCCTTGGCCTCGCCGATGGTTTTGTGTATAGTGGGAACGTCGTAGCCTTATAAACAAAAGTTCCTGGGTTCGATAGCCGGTGGAGGCACATAGTGGTTCCGGTATCGAACCCGGGATCGCTTGATTACAAGGTGACGACGGACTTGTTTTTTTTTTGTTTTTTTTTTACGAAGGTAAGAAGTTCAGTATTTCCGGACTAAATCATTTTGGAGAGTCTAAAGCTAAGGATCAGAATCAATCATAATTTTATCTTTACCATGTTTCAGTTTTTCTTAACATACTGTCACTTGCGTGATATATAGGCTTATAGCAAGAACGTTCCAAATCGATTTCCACAGAAAGAGAATTCTTGTTTGTGTTTGTTCCGAGTAAATAGTTTGTTTGCTTTGTTGGCCGTATCCTGAGGGAAAGCTGCCTTCAACTATGGCCTAAGGCGCAGATTTCTGCTATTTGTTAAGAAGACCATTCATTGGTCCTCCCGGAAATTAGCAGTTGGAGAAAAAAGTATGAAACAAGCCAATTTGTATCTTGTAGCCCGTAGTTGGTACACATTGGTTTAAAAAGAAGAAAGAATAGTTCGATTTCCAAGATTAAGCCGTTGATCGTTGATGCAAAATAATTTTAATGTGGGATAAAGCAAACCATACATATGCTATAAATTCAATCACAGTAATTTCAGTAAGTTAACTAGTTTTTGGACCTACTAACCCATATCAAATTTGCTTCAAACTGGGGCATGGGTAAAGAAGGCTAAGACGGTAGAAAGTTATGTTAATTGCCCTACTTTCATAAAAATAAGTATGAAACGCACACACGAACACCCCCCTCTCTTTCTCTCTCTCTCTCTCTCTCTCTCTCTCTCTCTCTCTCTCTCTCTCTGTCTCTCTCTCTCTCTCACACACACACACACAATATTAAAATTTAACAACACTCACGTATACTGAGAGAGAGAGAGAGGGTTATTAAATCTTAATGTTTGGAAAGAAAAACAATTCTCACATTGAGTCCCCAAAAACTTGAGTTTGAGTTTTGCTTGAAGTCCACTTTACGCACAGATAGACTAATCGCGACTGGATGTATAATTTAAAGTTACATCTGAACCATTATGTGCCTCTAGCGGATATCGAATCCAGGTCCCATTGAATACAAGGCTACGGCGTTATCACTACTGCATCGGAAACCTCCGCAAGACTGATCTACTTATATCCTTGATAATACTTATATCTGTGTGATATCGTTTTATTTAAGTGTCGAAGTTGTGTATATAATGAAATGGACGGAGTAAGGCAATTAATATGCGGTGTATACATGGTCCTTTCAGCTACAATACTTATTCTTAAAGTAATTATTATATACACAGTGATGAACCTGATCAAAGAAGAGGACATTGATAGAGATGATATCACCCCTATTTTGGCCAAGTTTTATTTTAAAATAAGTTGCAGATACCTGGAAAAGTGGTCAAATATAAAACTGACTAGTAAAATATGTGTCAAAATGTCCTCTTATTCTAGTTTGCAGAGCCACTAAATATTTTTGTCACGAACCGCCACTGCTATGCTTGCTTATCAAAACTTCTTCACTTAAACTTTGCAGCGTTCGTCTAAGTTCCATTTTCATGCCTCCTTCCTCAGTCACGTCAACAAGAAGATAAAAGAACTGCCACTATGATCAGGTCTGATGAGTTTTCCTTGAAACCCTGAATAGACCTGAACTTTTTACAAACGTGGCTATTACATCCGAGAAAAGACGGTGTCTATTACCCTCAAAGTTAGGGAAAAAGTTATTGGAAATCCAATAAAATTGGTTAGATGAGGGTCGTGGCTTTAGCTTCCAATCCCCCAGTCTTCGGTCGGCACTCTGACTTTATCTTTTCCTTAACTTTGCTCTTGAACTTTTATTGTTTTTAAAACATGCATGTTACATAAACCATAAGAGGATAAGAGTACCGACAATTTCTGCTGAACACACCCTTCTCCGTGCAGTGCAAGTAAATAATAAATACTGAGAAAAATCCCATTGACCACTGTATTACTTACTCAGATTCAGAATAGTGAATGCGTTTTTTCTTGTCAACTCACAGGTACCTATGGAGACTACGAAGCTGATTATGCAACGAATTAAAAACACAGAAATTGTCTTAGGCATTTAGAACATACTAGAAAAGCACTTATTGCAAATATTATTTTGAATATTTATTTACTTAATTTTCAGGAAATATTTCCATTTAGCCTCCTGGTTTTTACGATACAGTTGACTTGTACGTGTCTCTCAAAAGTTTTAGGACAACGACATTTTAAACTAGGCAACCCAATTTACACAAGGCGTTGGTGGGTTGCGTGTAGAGTTAGGCTCAATTTCAGGGTTGCCACATGCACAATAAATATTTATAAAATACGCGAAAGAAATAAAAACAAGTATTAGTGTATAAAAGTATTAAAAATATCACTATTATATCGCAAGTGACAAAATTCTTTCTGAAAGAAAAATAATAGGTTTTCTAGTATGTCATCGCTGATGAGTCTACAGAAAGGAAAAGAGGTGAGAGAAAACCAGAGGTGACAAAGGACAGGAGAAAGAGAAAGCGAGAGGAGAAGAGGAAAAGTAGAGGAGAGAAGAAAGAGAGGATAGACGAGGAGAGGAGATGTAGTGAGGAGAATGGAAAAAGATTCTAGGAGAGATGAGGAAAATGGAGCAAAGAAGAGAAAAGAGAAGGAAAACGAGATGAGAGAAGAGTGGAGAGTAGAGTAAAGGAGAGAAAAAGAGAAGAACGAAAAGAAGAGGAGAAAAGTGCGTGGAGTCGGAAATCTAAGACAGGAAAGGAGATACGAGGAGTGGAGATGAGTGGGATGGAGATAAGATGCGAGAAAAGTAGGGAAGGCGATATGAGATAAAAGCAGAGCGAAGGAGGGGAGAGAAGAAGGAGAAAGAGAAGATAAGAACAGAAGGGACTGAAGAGAAGAGGTAGTTGCAGAAAATATCGTCCCAGCGTCAAGAATTGATGCATTGGTCAAATTATCGGCATGAAACATTCAATAACATTTTGAAATGTATTGGAGAATGTATTAAATCGGTGCGAAATGCCTTTTGGCTTAGTTCATGTAAGATCTTTGATTTTACCTGCGATTATACCACTAAAAACATTAATATTTATAAGAAATATCCAATTTTTGTCCACTTCTCGGTTCGTTGAAATGGAGATTTTGTAATTTAATATTTCCCGTCACCCCATCGTTAATTCCAAACTGAACCATTGCGTTTCACACGGGGTGAACAATGAACACAATGGGATAGGTCTAAAACTTAAGAAATTTTTCTGCCAACGGAAGGGTTTGAACCTACGACCATCAGATTGAAAGTCCTGAACGTTAAACACTACCCTACAAGCTTTCGCTCCTGAAAGTAAGTAGAAGAAGCTGACCAATGTGAAACGTAGATGCAACTCTCCTCCTACATGTAATGTGCAAACAATACTTGTTTGTAACAAAGAAAACGAAGGTAGTGCGACTCGGCGAAAACATTTAATGGAGAATTGCGCATGATGAGAACTTTTCATTCGATATTTGCGGAGGTATCCTTGCATTGAACTCGAGTGGGAAAAGGGGTAAAATTAGTATGTCCTGAATTGCCACAAATATAAATAGTTATTTCATTAATATTTGTCAATGTCTTTGAAGCAGTACACAGTTATCGTTAGAGTATCATAATTCACGATCTTATACATGAAAATATCCCTTTGAAAGTGTGTCAATTCATTTATTTGTTTATTTTTTATAAATTCCATTTGCAGAACAATGTAGCTACTATACACTGCTATTACAAATAATGTTACCATGCTCTTGTTTGTAATAAAGGAGAAATAAAAAAAGAACACCTGCTAAGGAGGCTCGAACCTGGAACCGCAATCAATGCTTTCAAGAACTCTAACCAATACACTACGCCCTTTGCTTCCCTTGGAGCAACAGTTCTTAATTATTCTGTCGCGTCAATATTGTAAACGTTATGTTGCAAAAAGAAGTTCAATACTCTTTTATAGCTCTGTACTTCTAGAATTAATCTATACACATGCATTTGAAAATTAACTCTGAATTTATTTCTTCGTTGTTAGTATATCTAAGCTTGTGAATATATTTTATTTGTAATTTTATAACGGTTACATGAACATCTAGGAAATAGTTCCTTATAATAACCTCCGGTTGACCAATTTGCCAATACAAACAAATGGAATGCAGATTGTCTTCGGGCTTACATTGTTAAAAAGAAGCGGATACACGTATTACTATCCCAATACTTATTCAATAAGGTTTCTTGGTTGTCAGAAATTATCACTTAAACTATTGCATGTTGAGCTAGTGCCCACCTAGCCGCCTCTGATGAAATCTATCATTCTTCAGATTCTCTTTAAAAGTCGACTCTGGTCACTTGTAACTTGCTGGGTAAAGACACTGTGCATCTGCGCACAGTGTTTTGCGATAAGAAGCGGCCTTGAATAGCGTGAGTGAGTCACTTTGAACGCGAGCAAGCTACGCTACCAAGCTTGTCTGCCTTTGAAAACCAAGTCATTTTTTTCACCGTTTCCGAACGCGATTCTTATTGTAGAAGTATATATTCTTTTAAAAAGAGCAAGAAAGGAAATTAGACCAATGTTCTCCCGTCGTTTAAAACCAAATATTATATATTAAACGAAAAGTTCACGATTGTCAATAAACCTTTCTGAGCATAAGGTGGATGTAAATAATAAATTTAATACAAAGATTCTCCAAAATTTCTCTCCCACTGTCTACGTCAGGCCAGTACCCAGGAGGGGGCATGGGATCCATGCCCCCCTCGAACCCTGAAATATTTAAATGTGAACCTATCAATAACTACGAAAATAACATCGTCGATTTTAGAAATCTGTAAAAATTTCAATTTTGTTCTTACATAAATGAATCTATTTCTTGCGCAAAAGTCTTCAGGCTGCAATATTGGATGGTTTTAGTTTTATAATGCAAGGCTAGCAGACGTCCGATTCACCGATTTAGTCAGGACAGTGCGTTACTTTCAATCCCTGTCCCGACTTTTTCGAACTGCAATCGTGATGCGAGAATGTCGCTTTGTTATTGTTTTTTTTCTTAACTCACAATTAGACATGTTCTTTATTGTAATAATAATTCCTAGTACGCAACATTTAATTTATAAATATATTATTTTCTAAACATAGAATTATCATGACTTTTCAATGGCGCTCGCACTATTTGAACTATTTTGTAATCTCTCTCTCTCTCTCTCTCTCTCTCTCTCTCTCTCTCTCTCTCTCTCTCTCTCTCTCTCTCTCTCTCTCTCTCTCTCTCTCTCTCTCTCTCATATATATATACGTAGATGTGTATATATACACACACACATTTGGGTCTGGCCCCTCCCTCAAAGAAATCCTGCGTACGGGCCTGGTCTACGTCAATGACAGAAATGCAAGCAATATTTTTTTTTATATTTAACCCAATGAAACGAATGTGGAAGAATTTAAAAGAAGTAAGAAAGAGCGGAACTACTGTTGCTCTACTATAAAAATTGTTGTTCTTCGAGAAAGAAAAATAAGAAGGATTTACTCCAGCACCTTAACACAGTGTCCCACGAGTCTCTCTTGACTAATACTGTCAAATGTGAAGAATAAAATTTTCCGCCTGTTTACGTCTAACGTTGCGCAGATTTAGTAGTTCGCAAACGGTGTAATATTTTGTGTTACCTTACAGAACAGCAAATACATTTCTGAACACCAGACTTGCGTCAGTTAACAAGCATTTCGTCTGTTGGAGTATCACAGGAAAAGAACATCGTCCTGCAATGTTCAACCCTCTAGATATTTTTCATTAATAATGTCTAATCACAATAATAAGTTAGAAGAAATAACTCGCATTTTCACAACTACCAATATTCTCGTTTTTCTTCATCACTTCCAAAAATTATTCCTGGAAGATATCTGCTATACTACAAGAAAGCAATCCAAAATTAAAGTAAAAGTTCAACTACATGTATACCCAACTTCATTTACAATATTGGAGAGACAGAATACTTAAAAATTGTTGTTTCAATCAAAAATAAGGGCGTGCTGTAGTGGTTAGAGTTCTTGAAAGCATTGATTGCGGTCCCAGGTTCGAGCCTCCTTAGGAGGTGTTCTTTTTTTAATTCTCCTTTATTACAAACAAGAGCATGGTAACATTATTTGTAATAGCAGTGTATAGTAGCTACATTGTTCTGCAAATGGAATTTATAAAAAATAAACAAATAAATGAATTGACACACGTTCAAAGGGATATTTTCATGTATAAGATCGTGAATTATGATACTCTAACGATAACTGTGTACTGCTTCAAAGACATTGACAAATATTAATGAAATAACTATTTATATTTGTGGCAATTCAGGACATACTAATTTTACCCCTTTTCCCACTCGAGTTCAATGCAAGGATACCTCCGCAAATATCGAATGAAAAGTTCTCATCATGCGCAATTCTCCATTAAATGTTTTCGCCGAGTCGTACTACCTTCGTTTTCTTTGTTACAAACAAGTATTGTTTGCACATTACATGTAGGAGGAGAGTTGCATCTACGTTTCACATTGGTCAGCTCCTTCTACTTATTTTCAGGAGCGAAAGCTTGTAGGGTAGTGTTTAACGTTCAGGACTTTCAATCTGATGGTCGTAGGTTCAAACCCTTCCGTTGGCAGAAAATTTTCTTAAGTTTTAGACCTATCCCATTGTGTTCATTGTTCACCCCGTGTGAAACGCAATGGTTCAGTTTGGAATTAACGATGGGGTGACGGGAAATATTAAATTACAAAATCTCCATTTCAACGAACCGAGAAGTGGACAAAAATTGGATATTTCTTATAAATATTAATGTTTTTAGTGGTATAATCGCAGGTAAAATCAAAGATCTTACATGAACTAAGCCAAAAGGCATTTCGCACCGATTTAATACATTCTCCAATACATTTCAAAATGTTATTGAATGTTTCATGCCGATAATTTGACCAATGCATCAATTCTTGACGCTGGGACGATATTTTCTGCAACTACCTCTTCTCTTCAGTCCCTTCTGTTCTTATCTTCTCTTTCTCCTTCTTCTCTCCCCTCCTTCGCTCTGCTTTTATCTCATATCGCCTTCCCTACTTTTCTCGCATCTTATCTCCATCCCACTCATCTCCACTCCTCGTATCTCCTTTCCTGTCTTAGATTTCCGACTCCACGCACTTTTCTCCTCTTCTTTTCGTTCTTCTCTTTT